>NC_080676.1:0-309125 GCF_030445035.2 Dasypus novemcinctus | reverse complement strand
GATGTGGCTCAAGTGGTTGAGCTCCCAACTCCCACATGGGAGGTCTTAGGTTCAGTTCCTGGTGCCTCCTGAAAAATCAAAAGTAAAGCAAATGAAAAAAGTAACTTGGGAAGCCAGTGAGGCTGAGTGGTTAAGCACTGGCTTCCCAAATATGAGGTCCTGAGTTCAATTCCCTGCCCCCAGTACTTAAAAAAAAAAAAAAAAGGAATTATGTAGACATATGAAAGTGGATATGGCCATTGTTTTGGTGCTGTTTAGTCAATAAGGAATTCCAATACTGTGTTTATAAAGTTTTTACATGCCTCAGCGTTCACTATTGTGTGTAATGAAAATATCAGTTACACAAAATATGCAAAATTAAGTTAAAGCAGTTAAGAATACTGTATTTGAACTCAATACATTTTTGCATTATATCAAGAAAATAATCCCTATTATTTTCCTGATATGCTTAAATGAGTAGTCTACTTAAATCAGTAGTCTACTGATATGAGTTGCATAACCCATGGAAAACAGGAACTGTGTATATTTGTACTATAATATATGTCATATATTCTTTTCCCTTCCTAATACAGATTTAAGAGTGAAGACTTTGATACGTGACTGCCTCGGTTCAAACCCTAGCTCTGTCACTAGATTTGTGAAAAGTCAGTCTGGTACTCAGGCCTTTATCTGTAAAATGGCACGAATAACATCTACTTCATCAGGTTGTTATGAGAAAATAAATGTGAATTGGTCAGAATAACCCATGTCATTTAGAGTTATATGTATTATTTCTTGAATTACTTTTCAAAAAATTGGTAGGTTCTTACAGACTTTATAGCCATTGCCATTTTTTTCCTTGATATTTTTCTTCCATAACCTCGAAGAGCAGAGCATGGAAAATATATTCTCAGTAGGGATTTGTGGAGGATGGAGGCGTGTCCTAGTTCTGGCTAGATTTGTTTGTGGAAGTGTTCTGGGAACTTCGGAGAACAATATTTTTTGTGCTGCTAAAAATGTTACTTGCTGCAAAAGCTTCCTGACTCCAATGTAAGTCAAGAATTTCTATTCAAATCAGACTTTCAGGAAGCTCTTGAATGTCTGATAGTCACCAAATCCCACCTCACTGATCTTCAATCTTCCTGACGGTGAGTAGCTTGTTGCTGTTTAGGAGAAAACACAGTGGTGTCAGAAACCTCATATGGGGTCTTTTGCAAAGTATGGGCTCAGAGATTGTCATGATTCTTAAGTGCCCATGGGGGCAAAGCTATGTGGGAGTCTTCCTGAGGAAACTGGGCTATCCCCTTAGTACAAAAGGACAGCCTTTTTTTTTTTTTTTAATCTCACAGCCTTTCCTTCAGAACTGAGATACAGGACACAGATGTCAATTTCTTTTGTACTTTCTTGGTAAGTACCTCTTTGAGAGTATGGGGTGACTGTCATTGCTAAAACCCTGCCTTGAAGTTTCAATTCATCAACTTACATAATAGGTCGTGGCCACTGCATCACTTCTGTCCACTCTGTTGCACTCTGTAAACTATAGCCATCATGAACCTTGTGCCTCCGTTCATTTCCCCTTCTTCAAACACAGTTACCTTTCCCTCAGCTTCTGATCCCGCCTCTGGGGAAAGTCTAACCAGACTATGGTGCTCTGTCTCATGAGTCATCACACATGTCACAAGTCTGGCCCAAGACACCATCACAGGCGCACAGGTTTGCCTGGGTCAGCCTGAGACATACCCCAAGAAGTTTAAAAGGGGCCAAACCCTCCCCAGAATTAAAAGTATATATAGTGCCCCTGCTTCTTTCTCCTAAGAGTAGGCACTATGAACAAATCCAAACATCTGAGACACCTGCCTTCAGGGCCTCTGAATCTACTTTTCAAGAAGCTCTGCAGGAAACAAATCTATTTCCAGGGGCTATCTCCTTATTTAGGTATTTATTTTACTTTAGTTTTGCCTTTTTTGTTCTTTTGCCTTCTGTAATTGTGAAATTATGAATGTTTATATTCTTAATGAATTTCAGTCAATTAAACCCATTTTTATGCTAAAATTGTTACATCTTTGGCCAATGGAAGCCCATTCATGTTTGTCCTTCTGCTAATTTCTCATGACCCATTAGTCTTTGCTTCCTTGCATTCTGGTACAAGATATCCAAAGCTGATCTGTGTATTTCCTCCCAAACTGAGAACAAGTCATGCAGTCAAAGGACCCTCATTTCTTTTGCTGGGGAAATGTTACTTAAACACCACAATCTGGGCATTAGATATGCTTATTTGCTCTAGGGTCTATGTTGCTTCTAATCCTCTTCAGAGAGCTCAAGAAATACATTTTTCTCTAAAATACGATTTAAGTTAAAAATATGTCATTTTATACCTGTATGTCTTTTCTCTTCCACTGAGAAAGCTTTGATCCCAATCACATTAACATAATTACTTACTCATATTAGCCTACGATATCTATACTTTTTACGAAATCAATTATTTTTTTGATTTACTGATTGTTATTTTATTGATTTACTGATTATTTCTTCTGGTGGATTGCCCCTTTTATTAATACATAAGTCCTTTATCTTTTATAACACTTTCTCATTTAAAGTCTATTTTGTCCATTATTAGTATGGCTATCTTACTCTTTTTTGGTTCCTGTTTTCATGGAATATCTTTTTCCATCCTTTTTTTTTTTTTTCTTCATCAATATTCTTTAATAACACATTGAAAGTACAGTTAGTGAAAGGGAGAAAATCACAGGCCTCTTAAATGTTTGCTTTTATGCTTTTCCTACTTGCTGTGCAAAATGCATTCACCCTTCTCTGATTTTAGTTGTTTTATCAACAGTTGAGTTGCACATGAAGCTGATAATGAATTTGATTTCACAAAAGAAACAATCAGTGGTTTGCTAAATAAACTGTTTATCTGGTACACAAGGTTCAGAAATGTACGGACACAAAACATGTAGGCTGAGACGTCTCTGTCCAGCTGTTCCTTCCCAGAGGCACGCAGACCAACCCTGGCCGCTGACATCTAACAATGAGAACAGATGACACACAGCCTCTCTAACTGTTATCACGTATTTCTGCGTTAAGCTCTAATAACGAGCATTGCCTTCACCTGATCGGCCGCCTCCTTGCCACTCAGCGCCTCCACAATAGCAAGAGCAAACTCAAAGCTGGTTCCAGGGCCACGGCTGGTAAGAATGAGGCCATCCTTCTCCACGCGGTTGTCAGAGGAGCTGTAGTGATTTCCATTCATCATTTTGTCTTTAGCAAGTGGGTGTGTTGTAACTTTGCTTCCAAAACCTATTTCATGAGCCAACAGAGCTGTAGGACCTGCACAGGTAGCACCTATGAGCCCTTTCCTCTTTTCTTGTTCCTTCAGTATCTCTTTCACAGCACCAGACAGCTAAATTCTGTGCACCAAGATTTCCTCCTGGCAGAACCACCACATCATATGGTCCCTCTTATTTAGCATCTTCAAGACTGGCGTCAGGACAAATGACAACATCTCGACTACACTGTACTGGCTCTTTTCCAGCCAGACCCGCAACAGTGACCTTAATTCCAGCTCGTCTCATGATATCTACAGGGATGACCGTCTCCATCTCCTCTGCTCCTTTAGCCAGGATGACCAGAGCTCTTTTGGAAGCCATTTTGTTGTAATTTTTTAAAGGCTTAATAGAACCCTGAGCCTCGCGTCCGTTCCTTTTCCATCCTTTCACTAGTGTATTTGTATCTTTGCATCCAAGGTGAGTGTCTTGTAGATAACATGTAAATGGGTCATTTTTAAATCCAATTTGCATCTTTTGGAGAGTTTATTAATATTCAGTGTTGTTACTGGAAAGGCAGTACTTACTTCAACCATTTTATTCTTTGATTTTTATATGTCATATCTTATTTTTGTCTCTTTTTATACCCTTTTTGATAATCTTCATTTCTACACTCTTCTACAAGCCTTTCTCTCTTGTCTTTTCCTTTCCACCTGCAGAAATCACTTTACTATTTCTTGTAGGGCAGGGCTCTTGGTGACAAACGCTCTCATTTTCTGTTTATCTGTGAATATTATAAACTCTTCCCTAATTTTTGAATGACAGTTTTGCTGGAAAGAGAATTCTTGGCTGGCAGTTTTTCTCTGCCTTATTGCCTCCATTGTTTCTGATGAGAAACTGGCACATACTCTTTTGAGGACTCCTTGTATATGACAATTTGCTTTTTCTTGCTGCTGTCAGGATTCTATCTTTGGCATTTGACTTTTTTTTTAATTGGAGAAGTTCTGAGCTTACAATCATGCATAATATACAGAATTCCCAAGCATCAACAGTCCATCAACACCTTACACTGTTGTGGAACATTTTTTGCAGATTATGAAAGAACATGATCTGACTGTTACCACTATGGTCTATAGTGTACACCTGTTACCTTTTTTTCTATACACCCCTGTGTTGGTATGTTTTTTCAGTACACCCTGTGATAAGCTAATATGTCAACTCAAGTAATGGTGCCCAGTTTGGTCAAGCAAGCACTGGGCTAAATGTAATAGAAAGATTTTTCATGGACTTTAATCATCAGTGAATTGATTGCATAGATGCCTGATTATATCTACAGCAACTGAGGAGATTGTCATCAGCAATGAGTGAAATTTCATCCAATCAGTTGAAGACATTAAAAGGGGAAGTGATTTCAGTATTCGAAAAGAGAATACCCATCTCTACTTTAGACAGCCAGAGTGTCCTGACAACTCACCAAGGACCTTCACTGGAGTCCCTGGTTTGCAGCCTGCCCTACAGAATTTGGATTTGTGTAACCCCATGGTCATGTGAGACAATCATAAAATCTCATAAAATTTACAGATATCTCCTATTGGTTCTGTTTCCATAGAGTACCCTAATATAACTCTGTAGCAGTTTGATATAGTTGTGAATTCCAAAAATAGATATTGAATTATTTTGTAAACTGGTCTGTACCTGGGCATGATTAAGTTATGATTAGGGCTTTGATTGGGCCACGTCATTAGGGTGTTCAGTCCCACCCTTTAGTAGGTGGGCAATTTCAGTTAAAAGGCATGGCATATTGATGTGGAGAAAGTGGCCATGGTAGCTGCTGATGGTAAGGAGAGGGAAGAGGAGATTTGATATGGGCACATTTTCAGGATTTGGAGTTGTCCTGGGTGGTGCTGCAGGGACAGATGCTGGACACTGTGTCCTGCCATGGCCCACTGGGTGAACTGGGGGAGAGTGTAGGCTACAATGAAAACCACTGTCCATGTGGTGCAGCAGTACTCCAAAATGTATTCACCAGGTGCAGTGAATGTGCCACGATGATGGAAGATGTTGATGTGGGAGGAGTGGGGTAGGGGGGCTAGGGGTATATGGGGACCTCATCATTTTTTAATGTAACATTTAAAAGAAAATGAAGAAAAAAGATACTAAAAACAAAACAAGGTGTGGCAAAGGACAGTTGCGGATTTTTGATGTTGGAGTCTTGATATTGGAGTTTGAATGCTGAAGCCTTAAGCTGGAGCCCTGGGAAGTAAACTCACAGAGGAAAAAGAAGCCAGCCCCAGGAGAAGAAGAACCCTGAGCCCAGGAAGAAGAAAGCTCCAGGAAGAAAGGATCCTTGAACCCAGAAAGTAGCAAGACCCTGGAAGGGAGGAACCCAGGAAGCCTGAACCCTTGCAGCCGTTGGCAGCCATCATGCTCCAACACATGAAAATAGACTTTGGTGAGGGAAGTAACATGTTTTATGGCCTGGTATCTGTAAGCTCCTACCCCAAATAAATACCCTTTATAAAAACCAACCAATTTCTGGTATTTTGCATCAGCACCTCTTTGGCTGACTAATACAAACTCCTATTATTAACACTATGTACTGTACATTTGTTATAGTTAATGAGAGAACATTTTCATATTTGTACTGTTAATCACAGTCCACCTTCCACCACATGGTTTGCTGTTTTATGTAGAGCCATGCCTTTTACATTCTACCCAAAGTGTACACTCAGTGGCTATCACTTTCATCACAGATTTGTGCATTCATTGCTTCAGTAAACCTTTTACATTTTCCATAGTTCAAAAGAAAAAATCCCAAAGCCCCCATGTTTGAAATTTAGTATTGATACAGTATTTTTGTTAACATTAATGCAAGAATATAACTGTAGCCTATGTTACATTAATTGTATTTTTCCAATACTTCACTATCTTCTTATTAACTTGTAATAGTGATATACATTTGTTCTAATTCATAGAACATTTTTGTATTTGTGTTTACTAAAATCAACATCCACCTCTGGGTTCACTATGTTATTCAGTCCCTAGATTATTCTCTTTCTTTCAATGGACATTTATATCCCTCGACTACCACTTTCAGTCACAATCCTGTTTACAAACTAACTCAGTTGTAATCACTGTAATGTGTTACCATCAACTCTACCCATTTCCACACATTTACAGTCAAGCTAACTAAAATTTTTACCTACAATAAGCATCACTACCCATCTTCAGTCCTCATCCTATCTCCTTGTAAGCTACAGTCTAGGTTTTAACTCCATATATTCTTCGTGTTTAGTTCACATTAGTGAGACCATACAATATTTGTCCTTTCAGGTATGGTTTATTTCACTCAGCACAATGTCCTCAAGGTTCATCCATATGTGTCCCAATTTCATTTCTTCTTACAGCAGCATAGTATTCCATCATAGGTATATACCACATTTGTTTATCCATTCATCTGTTGATGGACACTTGGGTTGTTTCCATCTTTTGGCAATTGAGTAATGCTGCTATGAACGTCAATATGAAAATGTCTGTCTGCTTCATTCTGGGATACCCCAGAATGTACATATGTTTGTCTTTTGATGTCATTTAGTTCCCTGAAGCCCTATTCAATTTTTTCCATTCTTTTCTTTATCTGTTCTTTTGTATGTTCATGTTCAGAGGTCCTGTCTTCAAGCTCATTGATCCTTCTGCCTCTTCAAAATATGCCTCCAATAAATGGAATTAAAATGCACTTTAATGTATGACTTCAAATTCTTTGGGGTCACCCAGTTTTTTTGTTTTTTTAATGTCTCTCCCGAGTTGGCTTCCTCTTCTCTTTGCTCATTGTTTTTGCTCATCATCTGCTTTGTTTTTAGCTCATTGCCTGTTTTCATAAGGAGGCACCAGGAACTTGGGACCTCTGATGTGGGAGGCAGGACGCTCAACTGCTTGAGCTCCATCTGCTCCCTGCTCATTTGTTTTTGCTCATTGTCTTCTTATTTGCTCATTGTTTGCTCATTGTTTTTGCTTGTCTTTTTTTCTTGTTCACTCATTGTTTTTGCTCAGTATTTGCTCATTGTCTGCTCACTGTTTATTTTCTTTAGGAAGCACTAGGAATCAAACCTGGGACCTCCCATGCAGGAGGCAGATGCTCAACTGCTTGAGCCACATCCAAAAAAAATTTATATACCAATATCTCTAATGAATACAGATGCAAAAATCCTCAACAAAATACTTGCAAACTGAATCCAGAAGCACAAAAGAGTTATACACCAAAATCAATGGGTTTTATCTCAGTTATGCAAGCTTGGCTCAACACAAGAAAATCAATTAGTGCACATTTGAAAACCCTACAGCTAGCAATGTACTCACTGGTGAAAGACTGAAAACTTTCCCACTGAGATTGGGAAGAAGACAAGAATGCCCAATGTCACCATTGTTATTCAATATTGTGCTAGAGGTTCTAGCTAGAGCAGTTAGGCTAGAGAAGAAAAGAAAAGGCACCCCAATAGGAAAAGAAGTAGTAAAACTTTCACTATACACTGATGATACACTCCTATATCTAGAATCTCCTTAAAAATCCAAGCAAAGCTACTAAAATTAATAGGTGAAGTCAGCAAAGTGACAGGATAGAAAATTAATATGCAAACATCAATAGCACTTGTACAATCTGAGAAGGAAATCAGAAAAAATTCCATTGACAATCGCAAATAAACCAATGAAATATTTAGGAATAAATTTACCATGGAAATAAAGGATCTGTATTCAGGAAACTACAAAACATTGCTGAAAGAAAACAAAGAAGACTTAAATAAATGGAAGGACATTCTTTGTTCATCAATTGGAAGACTATCATTAAGATGTCAACTCTCCTCAAACTGACTTACAGATTCAATGCAATCCCAATAAAAATCCCAACAGCCATTTTTACAGAAATGGAAAGACCAATTAGCAAATTTTAATTTTTTTTGTTTTTAAAGAAGTTTTAGATTATATGAAAGTTACATAAAAAATATAGGGGATTCCAATATGGCCCACTCTTCCCCCCTCACCACCACACTTTCCCACATGAACATCTTACATCAACATGGTACTTATGTTACAATTGATGAAAACATTGACACATTGCTACTAACCATGGACTATAGTTTACATTATAATTTACACTCTGCCCTCTGCAATTTTATAGGTTTTGATAAAATGTAAATGGCCTGCATTCATCATTGCAATGTCGTGCAGAACAGTTCCAATGTCCCAAAATGCCCCCATGTTATACCTATTTTTCCCTTTCCCTCCCCTCTGAACCTCTGGTGGCCACTCCATTTATATCAATGATATAAGTTCTTCAATAGCTAGGGTAATAATATAGTTATACCCTATAATTATAGGGTATAATAGAATCCCCAATCTTGAGGATTTTGGGATGGTGATAACCAATTTGTTTCTGAGAGGGGGCTTAGATTCCAAGGGGCAGATGGATGGAACTGTCTTGCTTGCAGTTGCAAATGCTCTGTTCCTTGAAATGGGCATTGTCCCTCATCATCTTCTTGGTTATCCTGACTTTGCAACTCTGTTGAGATTCATGGCTCAACCAGCACATGAACAGACAAAAGATTTAATTCTCTGTTATATATAATAATTATAATGCTCATTATTGACTCAAAGAAAAGGGCAGAAGAGCCATGTGTAGGGAAACTAAATGTGTCTACCTCTGTTACACTGTAATCAAATTTCTTTGGAAGGCTAAGGAGCCCCAAATAGCCAAAAGAAATATTAGAAAAATGAAATTGGAGGACTCTTACTTCTGGGCTTTAAAGTGTATTACTTTCCTGCATTGGCAAAAGCATGGTAATGGCATATAGACAGACAAATTGACAATGGAACTGAATTGAGCAAACAGATGTAGACCTCATATCTACAGTCAAGTGATTTTTTATAAGGCTGTCAAGCACTACCAGCTGGGCCAGAACAATCTATGCAACAAATGGGGTTGGGAGACCTGGATTGACACATACAAGAGGAAAGAGGACCCCTATCTCACAACTTATACAAAAATTAGCTCAAAAGATACCAGCGACCTAAATATAAAATGATAACCATAAAACTAGAATAAAATTCAGGAAAACATCTTCAAGATTTTGTGCTTTTTGGTAGTTTTTTTAAACCTTACACCCAAAGCATGAGCAACAAAAGAAAAAGTAGAAAAATGGGACCCCCTCAAAATTCAACACTTTTGTACCTCAAAGGAGTTTTTCATAAGGGTGAAAAGGCAGCTGACTCAATGTGAAAAAATATTTGGCAATCACATATCTGATAATGGTTTAATATCCATGACATTCAAAGAGATCCCACATCTCAACAATAAAAAGACAAACTACCTAAATAAGAAGTGGTAAAAGATATGATAAGACAATAGTTCAAAGAAGAAATACTAGTGGCAAAGAAACACATGAAAAAGTGTTCAGCATCACTAGTGATTGGGAAATTCAAATAGCTACAATGACATTATTTCACACTTAAGAGAATGACTGCTATTAAAAAGTTGGAAAACTAAATGTTGGAGAGGATGTGGAGAGATTGAAATGCTTATTCACTTTCAGTGGGGGTGTGGAATGGTAAAGCCACTGTGGTGGATTTTTGGCAGTTCCTAAGAAAGTTGAATATAGATGCCATGTGACCTGGCATACCATTACAAGGCAGACAGAAGATGTGAAAGCAAAGACACAAACAGACATCTGCACACCAGTGTTCATAGCAGTAATATGCAAGTTTACCAAAAGTTGGAAACAACCAAGCTGCCTATCACCTGAAGATAAACAAATTGTGGTGTATACCTGTGAATGTTTAGGCTATTGTGTTAACTCAGTGAGGTAATTGTGCCCAGTTGTTTGGTCAAGGACGCACTGGGCTAACTGTAATCTAAGGGCACTTATGGGCTTTAGTCACCATTGACTTTACTGCAGTGGTAAATCATAGACAGCTGGTTACTATTACATCAGTCAGGGAGATTGTCATCAGCAATGAATGATGCTTAATCCAATCAGTTGAATGCCTTAAAAGGGGAAGTGATTCCAGCACTGCGTGAGAATTTCCCAGCTCATCTTTGGACAGCCAATATCTCTCAGAACTCAAGAATCTTCATTGGACTTTCATCAGCGCTCCTGGTTGCAGCTTGCCTGTGGAACCTTGACTTGTGCATCCCCACAGCTGCATGAGAGACTCTGATAAATCTCTTACTACCAACAGATATTCCTTGTTGATTCTGTTTCCCTAGAGAACCCTGACAAATACAATACCTTTGATGGAATATTATGCAGCATAAACAGAAATGAAGTTGTGAAGCCTATGACAACATAGATGAACCTGAAGTACATCATGTTGAGTGAAGCAAGTCAGACACAAAAGTACAAATACTGTATGACTGCTCTACTATGAACTAAATATACTGTGAAACTCATGTAGTTAATAACTAGAATATAGATTACCAGAAAATAGGGTGAGGATACAGAATGGAAAGGTGAGGGTTAATCTGTGCAGAATTGGTAAAATTGTCATTTGTAAATCTTTGGAAATGAATAGAAATGGTGAAAGCATATTATGGTGAGTTTAATAGAAATATCAGTATGACAATGGTTTAAAAAGGAAGTATAAGGTCATGTAAATTACTGGAAGGAACTGTTGAAGATAGTAAAACCTCATGTAAAACATGAATATGATATTGATAAGACTGTACGAAATATAAATACAAATGTACTGGAGAGAGGAAAAAGAATAGCAGCTATAAATGGTAAGGGAAGCATACAGAGATTGAGAGGTGAGTTTTGTTTATTATTATTACTGGAGTATTGAAAGTGCTGTAAGAATGACTGAAGTGATAAATTCATAAATATGTGATTGCACCACATACCATTAATTATACTCTTAGGATGAATTTAAGCTTTATTAATATGTATCGATAAAATTGATTTTAAAAAAAGAAATACTAAAGGGAGTTCTGTAGTTTTAAAGAAAAAAACAGAAGAAGTTTGGAGGAAAGTGAAGAAAGGAAAATCATTAGTTAGAATAATGAAAAACACAAAAAAAGATATAAAAAACACAATATGACATATATAAACCTAAAGAAAAATGACTAATGTAAGTACTGCCTTAACAGTAATAACTTTGAATGTTAATGGATTAAGCTCTCATTAAAAGATACAGATTGGCAGAATGGATAAGGAAATATGACCCATCTATATGCTTTCTACAAGAAACTCATTTAAACACATGGACACAATTTGGTTGCAAGTAAATGGTTTGAAAAAGATTTTACATGCAAACAAAAAGCAAAAAAGTGCAGGAGTAGCTATGCTAACATCAGACAAAATAGACATCAAATACAAAACTATTGTAAGAGACTAAAAAGGACACTATATATCTATAAAATGAATAAAATGGCTAACTTATCAAGAAGAAAGAACAGCCAAACATTTATGCACTTAACCAGGGTGTCCCAAAATGCATGATGCAAACTGTTGTGGGAAAATAGTAGGAACATGGTTTAAAGTTGAAATGTTTCCATAACAGACAAAAAGTGCAGGCTTAGGAACACTGGGTCTTGACTAGATGGAACACAGTTTGGTCAGCATGAAAAAATGTTTTAAAAAAATGTTTGCATCAGGAGGTGTTTGAACTCTGTATGACCTGTTCCTTATTATTATAAATGTTGCACCTGGTTGTTATTACTATAAATAATAAACAGCTGCTTTTTAGTTCCTAAATAAATACAATGTGGAAAATAGGGTCAGGCTCTCAGTTCCAGAAGCTGTGAGTCCCCTGGCTCCATCTTTATTTCCTCTCTTGAATCTTTTTCTCTGTCTTTAAGTTCTGCATCATCTTCCCTTTGAGGTAACCAATTGCTAAGCTAGCACAGCATCAAACATTGGGAAAAATAAGTGGAGAAATAGATGCTTTTACAATTATAGTGGGGGACATTAATGCACCATTATCACCATTAGAACATCTTGATGGAGGGCAAATAAGGAAACCAAGACCTTGAATAATACATTAAAGGATAAACACCTAATAGACATATCAGAACATTACACACAAATACAGCAGGATTTAATTCTTCTTGAGCACTCATGGATCATTCTCCATGATAGAACACATACTAGGACACAGAGCAACTTAACAAGTTAAGAAAGATTGTATTTTCTCTGACTACAATGGAATGAAGCTGGAAAATATTAAGGGACAGAGAACCAGAATAGGTACAAAGGTATGGAAGTTAAATAACACACTCTTAAAAAATCAGTGTGTCAAGGAGGAAATTGCAAAAGAAATCAGTAACTATGTTGAAATGAATATAAATGAAAATGAGAACACAATTAGATGCAGCAAAAACAGTGATGAGAGGGAAATTTATCATCATAAATGCCAATATCAAAAAAGAAGAGAGAACTAAACCAAAGACCTAACTGCATGCCTGGAGGAACTGGTAAAGAAAAAATTAACACCACAACAAGCAGAAAAAAGAGAAATGGACTTGGCCTAGTGGTTAGGGCATCCATCTACCACATGGGAGGTCCACAGTTCAAACCCCGGGCCTCCTTAACCTGTGTGGACATGTGCAGTACTGATGCGCACAAGGAGTGCCGTGCCACAGAGGGGTGTCCCCCACATAGGGGAGCCCCATGCGCAAGGAATGCGCCCTGTAAGGAGAGCCACCCAGTGCGAAAGTGCAGCCTAAGAATGGCGCCACCCACACGGAGAGCTGACACAAGACAACGCAACAAAAAGAGACACAGATTCCCATGCTGCTGACAACAACAGAAGTGGACAAAGAAGATGCAAGAAACAGACACAGAGAACAGACAACCAGGTGGGGGGGAGGGGAGAGAAATTAAAAATAAATAAATCTTTTTTAAAAAAAAACAAGCAGAAAAGAGGAAATAACAAAAATTAGAGCAGAGCTTATTAACAACACCAAAAGCTGGTTCTTTGAGAAGATTAATAAAATTTACAAAACCTTAGGTAGACTAATAAAAAGAGAGAGAAGGTGCAAATAAATAAAATAATGTGGAAGGGGATATCACAATTGTTCCCATATAATAGAGTATAATTAGAGGACACTATGGAAAATTGTATGCCAACAAAATGTCTGTCCTACCCAAATGGATTTAAAGATTTAATGGAATTCCAATAAAAATTGCATCAGTGTTTTTACAGAATTGGAAACGCTAATTATGAAATTTATTTGGAAGGGCAAGGGAAACCAAATAGCCAAAAACATATTGAAATAGAAAAACAAAATTGAAGGAATTGTTACCTGATGTTAAAGCTTACTACAAAGCTACAGTGGTCAAAACTGCATGGTATTGGCACAAGGATAGACATACTAACCAAGGGAATTAAATTGAGAATCCTGATATGATCCTTACATATACAGTCAATGGATATTTGAAAAGATACAAAGCCCATTTACCAGAATGGTCTCTTCAACAAATGGTGCTTCAAGAACTGTCTATCCATATCCAGAAGAATGAGATAGAATCACCATCTCATGACAAAAAAAAAAATTAAAGATGTATCAAATATCTAAATATAAGGGCCAAGATCATAAAGCTCATAGAAGATAATGTAGGGAAACATTTATGAGATCTTGTGGTAGGAAATGGATTCATAAATTTTACACACAAGAGGAGGTGGGCAAGCCGCGGCAGCTGGGGTAGCCGAGCCAAGCCGCGGCGGCCAGGAGAGCTGAGTCGAGCCCGGCAGCAGAGTTTCTGGTCTTTGTTTTTTTTTTGGAGGCTCTGCAGTACTGGGGAGTTTGTGGGCCCTGGGCGGCCTATTGGGGGGTTGGTGGGAAGGGAGGTGCTTGCAGACCCATTTGGGCAGACAGATGGGGGTTTTAGGGCAAAGCGGGGGGAATTTGTGATTGTGGACACAATAGCGTTTCCGCCTAGAGCCACGCCCCCCCCCAAAGCCTGGCTGCTGACCTACAGCAGTCTTAAAGTGATAGCAACAAAGAGACGCTACCAGACATTTGGAAGCTGAGACATTTGGAAGCTGATTAGGGGAATATTTTGTGAAGCATGGGAATTTCGGGTTTGGACTCTGTTATTAGCGTTTCTGGCTGGAGCCCCTCCCCTGGACCTGGATATTGATCTGAGTCATTAAATTGGCTGCAGCCTAGAGGAGCCCCCAGGTGGACATTCCCAGGGACCACAGGGTGGGAGGGTTCCTGAAGTCAATTGGTGATATATCCACACAATAGACCCTAGTAAGTGAATGAATTGTAGGACACAGAACACAGGGTAGAGCTTGTGGGTGAGACCTCACCCATAGGGCTTGCACCCAGCTGCGGGGATCCCTGAAGGCTGTGATGCACTGTGGTACTCCCAGGCTTCCTGTTAACTGGACTCGAGTTCCCTGGACTCTGGTGGCCCACATGCTAGAGACTCACACCTCTTGAGGCCTCAATACCTCAGACTGTCCATCCCTGAATCCACCATGCCCTGAGGTTCATCTGAGGCCCTTGAATGTCCTAGCTCAATGTTTGCATTTTTTCTTCTTTGTTTTTTTATTTTTATTCTATTTCTATTTTTTATTCTAGTTTTTTAATGTTCTGATTCCTGGCATTGCATTATCCCCTAGTCTTTTCTCCCAGCATATCCCCCAAAGTCTCTTTTTCTTCTTTTCTTTTTTTTATCCTCCCTTTCTTGTCCCCGATCTTCTTCTTATTCTATTTTATCTTAACAATACAATAGGTCCTGCAGGAAACACCTCACATTTGCTGGGTTTCCTCATCCTCCACTACCTCATTTCTCTGTGAATAGATTTAGGCTATCTACACTATCCCCTTTCCCCTACAACTTGATATCCTCCACCATCTGCTATCTCTCCTATATTCCGCCTCCCTTTCTTTGATCCACAAAGTGTCTAACTCTTAATTCTAATACTGTTGTTTAGTTTTCCATCTGGTATCCGCCCTTGAAACTATTACCTTTCTTTTCTCTTTCCCTGTCTCACAAAAACAATAGCTTCTTAGTACGTACCATATTCCTCCCATATTCAGTCATCTACCTCATTATAGGTACTTTCCTACTACTATAACTCTACACAATTTACATGATCTAACCTCTATCCTCCCAGAACTCATATTGTTGCTTTGTTAACATATATCACCAATACTACTTTACACTTTTTCCTTCCTTACACAATTGCCTTTCCCCAGCACTAATACTTTCCTTTAAAGTGAACTTAACCAGCAATAAGAAATTGGAATAAGAAGAACAAAGTGACAAAGAGAAGATATAACACTTACACAAAAACAACAGCTAATTAATCTCCAAAACTAGACAAAGAAGCTAAGTAACTGATTAAACCCATCAAGAAAAAATGATGACAAGACAGCAACAAAAATCTACAAACCAAACCAGTAATCAGGAAAACATGGCTGAATCCATTCAACAAACTAAAAATCAGGAAGGGGAGCAGAACTTCGCACAAGCAATGAAAGATCTCAGAACATTTATCACCGACAAATTTGATGAAGTAATGAAAGAGGTTAACAACATGAAGACAACACTTGGAGGGGAAATTGCAGGCATGCGCAAAAAAATAACAGATATGATGGAAATGAACACCACAATTCAAGAAATCAAAAATACACTTGCAGCAAATGTCAGCAGACTAGAGGAGGCAGAGCAGAGAATTAGTGATGTGGAAGACAGTGCATTGGAAATCAAACAGATAGTAGAAGTGGTCAATAAAAAGATAGAAAAAAATCCAGATAGGACTTAGGGACCTGAATGATAATGCAAAATGCTCAAACATACGTATTATAGGCATTCCAGAAGGAGAAGAGAAGGGAAAGGGGTCAGAAGGAGTGTTGCAGGAAATAATGAATGAAAACTTCCCAAATCTACTGAGAGAGACAGATGTACATATCCAAGAAGCACAGCATACTCCACTGGTCATAAACCCCAACAGGCCCACCCCAAGACATATACTTGTCAAATTATCCAATGCTCAAGACAAAGAGAAAATTCTAAAAGCAGCAAGAGAAAAGAAAACCATCACATACAAGGGAAGCTCCATAAGATTAAGTGCTGATTTCTCATCTGAAACGATGGAGGCAAGAAGGCAGTGGTATGATATAGTCAAGGTACTAAAGGAAAAAAAAATTTCAACCAAGAATACTCTATCCAGCTAAACTAGCATTCAAACATGATGGAGAGTTCAAAATATTCACAGATAAACAGAAACTGAAAGAGTATATCAACAAGAAACCTCCCTTCAAGAAATTCTTAAGGGAGTTCTGCAGGAAGAAAGGAAAAAACAGGACAGTCAGAGATGGAGGAGAGTGTAAGAGCAACAAAAAAGACAAAAATAGAAGGGGAAAATAAAATAATACAAACAAAATATAACAAACACAAATCCAACCAAAATATGGCTACCACAAATAATTGTCTGAACGTAATAACACTGAATGTCAATGGATTAAACTCACCTATCAAAAGATTCAGACTGGGACACTGAATAAGGAAATATGACCCATCTATATACTGTCTACAAGAGACACATCTTAGACCCAGAAACGCATGGAGATTGAAAGTGAATGGCTGGAAAACAATCATACAAGCAAAAAACAACCAAAAAAAGGCAGGAGTAGCTATATTAATATCAGACAAAATAGACTTTAAATGCGAAACAATTGTGAGAGACAAAGAAGGATACTACATTTTAGTGAAAGGGACAATCTGTCAAGAAGATCGGACGATCATAAATATTTATGCTCCTAACAAGGGTGCCTCTAAATATGTGAGACAAGCGCTGGAAAAACTAAGTGAAAAAATAGATGCATCTACAATTATAGTGGGGGATTTTAATACACCACTATCAACTCTGGACAGAACATCTCAAAAGAGAATCACTAAAGAAACAGAACATTTGAACAGTATATTAGAAGAGCTGGATCTAATAGACACATATAGATCAGTACACCCAAACACAGCAGGATATACATTTTTCTCAAGCGCACATGGAACATTCTCCAAGATAGACCATATGCTAGGCCACAAAGAAAGGCTGAATGAATTCAGAAAGATCAAAATCATACAAAACAATATCTCTGACCACAGTGGAGTGAAGCTGGAAATTTGCAAGGGACAGAGGCCCAGACTTCACACCACAATTTGGAATTAAACAGCACACTCTTAGAAAAACAGTAGGTCAAAGAGGAAATCTCAAAGAAATCAATGACTACCTTGAAACAAATGATAATGATAACACAACATACCAAAATTTATGGGATGCAGCAAAAGCAGTACTGAGAGGGAAATTTATAGCCATAAATTCACATAACAAAAAAGAGGAAAGAGCAAAAATTGAAGAACTAACTGCACTTTTGACAGAATTAGAAAAACAACAACAAAGTAACCCAACAGGAAGAAGAAGGAAGGAAATAACAAAGATAAGAGCAGAACTAAATGAAATAGAAAATAAGAAAGCACTTGAAAAGATAAACAAGACCAAGAAGTGGTTTTTTGAGAAGATCAACAAAATTGACAAACCTTTAGCGAGACTAACAAAGAAAAAAAGAGAAAAGATGCAAATACACAAAATAAGAAATGAGAAAGGTGATATCACCACTGACCCCACAGAAATAAAGACTATCATAAGAGGATACTTTGAAGAACTATATTCCAACAAAAATGACAATTTAGAGGAAATGGACAAATTCCTAGAAACACATAAGCAGCTCATACTGACGAAAGAAGAAATTGATGATCTTAACAAACCAATCACAAGCAAAGAGATAGAATCAGTCATTAAAAATCTCCCAACTAAGAAGAGCCCAGGGCCAGACGGCTTCACAGGTGAATTCTACAAAACATTCCGGAAAGAACTAACACCAATCCTGTTGAAACTATTCCAAAAAATTGAAACAGAAGGAACATTGCCGAACTCCTCCTATGATGCCAACATTACCCTAGTACCAAAGCCAAACAAAGACACCACAAGAAAGGAAAATTACAGACCAATTTCTCTAATGAAACTAGACGCAAAAATACTTAACAAAATACTTGCTAATCGTATTCAACAACACATTAAACGAATTATACACCATGACCAAGTGGGATTTATTCCAGGTATGCAAGGATGGTTCAACATAAGAAAATCAATCAATGTGATACACCATATAACGGATTGAAGGAAAAAAATCACGATTATATCTATAGATGCAGAAAAGGCATTTGACAAAATACAGCACCCCTTCTTGATAAAAACATTCCAAAAGATCGGAATACAAGGAAACTTTTTGAACATGATAAAGAGTATATATGAAAAACCTACAGCCAACATTGTTTACAATGGCAAAATCCTGAAATCCTTCCCTCTAAACTCAGGAACAAGACAAGGATGCCCATTGTCTCCGCTCCTATTTAACATTGTCTTGGAAGTACTTGCTCGAGCACTGAGGCAAGAACCAGATATAAAAGGCATTCAAATTGGAAGGGAAGAAGTCAAAATTTCATTATTTGCAGATGACATGATCCTATACATAGAAAACCCTGAAAGATCTACAACAAAGCTTCTAGAACTCATAAATGAGTTCAGCAAAGTTGCAGGTTATAAGATCAATGCGCAAAAATCAGTAGCATTTCTGTACACCAATAATGAGCAAGATCAGGAGGAAATCAAGAAACAAATACCATTCACAATAGTAAATAAAAAAATCAAATACTTAGGAATAAATTTAACTAAAGAGGTAAAAACTTATACACCAAGAACTATACAAGACTGTTCAAGGAAATCAAAGAAGACCTAAATAAATGGAAGAATATTCCTTGTTCATGGATAGGAAGACTGAATATTATTAAGATGTCTATCCTACCAAAACTGATCTACACATTCAATGCAATCCCAATAAAAATCAACACAGCCTTCTTTAAGGAACTAGAAAAACTAACTATGAAATTTATTTGGAAAGGAAAGAGGCCCCAAATAGCCAAAGACATATTGAAAAAGAAAAACGAAATAGGAGGAATCACACTTCCTGACTTCAAAACATACTACAAAGCTACAGTAGTGAAAACAGCATGGTATTGGCATAAGGAGAGACACACAGACCAATGGAATTGAATTGAAAATTCAGATATAGAACCTCATGTATATAGCCATATAATATTCGATAAAGCCACCAAACCCTCTCAACTGGGAGAGAATGGCCTATTCAACAAATGGTGCCTGGAGAACTGGATAGCCATATGTAGAAGAATGAAAGAGGATTACCATCTCACACCTTATACCAAGATCAACTCAAGATGGATCAAAGACCTAAATATAAGAGCCAAGACCATTAAAACCTTGGAAAGCAGTATAGGGAAACATCTACAGGACCTTGTAATAGGAAATGGCTTCATGAATATCACACCAAAAGCACGAGCAGCAAAAGAACAAATAGATAAATGGGACTTCCTCAAAATTAAAGCCTTCTGCACCTCAAAGGAGTTTGTCAAGAAAGTGAAAAGGGAACCCACACAATGGGAGAAAATATTTGGCAACAATATATCTGATAAGAGACTTATAACTTGCATATATAAAGAACTCATATATCTTGAAAACAAAAAGATAAACAACCCATTTAAAAAATGGGAAAAAGATTTAAACAGACACTTCTCCAAAGAAGAAATACAAATGGCTAAAAAGCACATGAAAAAAATGCTCCAAATCTCTAGCTATCAGGGAAATGCAAATCAAAACTACAATGAGATACCATCTTACTCCCATAAGATTGGCAGCTATGAAAAAAACAGAAGAATACAAATGCTGGAGAGGATGTGAAGAAAGGGGAACACTCATCCACTGCTGGTGGGAATGCAGAAGGATCCAACCATTCTGGAGGACAGTTTGGCGGTTTCTCAAAAAACTAACCATAGATTTGCCATATGACCCAGCAATACCACTGCTGGGTATATACCCATCAGAACTGAAAACAAGGACACAAACCGATATATGTACACCAATGTTCATAGCAGCATTTAGTGAACAATGCCAAAAGTTGGAATCAATCCAAATGCCCATCAACAGACGAGTGGATCAATAAAATGTGGTATATACACACAATGGAATACTACTCGGCTGTAAGAACAAATACACTACAATCACACGTGATAACATGGATGAACCTTGAAAACCTTATGTTGAGTGAAGCAACCCAGGCATTGAAGGACAAATACTACATGACCTCAATGATATGAAATAAGCCAACTGCCTCAGAGAGCTAGAGTCTGGAAAAAGGCTTACAGGAAATCAGGGGGTGGAGGAAGGATGTGAGTTAATGTCTGCAGGGGTGGAATCTGTGATGAGCTGACGGTAAGTATGAGCACAAAGAAGGGACAAAATGGGGGCAAGGGGTTGCCTTCGTGTGGGGCTTTGTGGGTTTAAGGGGGGATGGGGATGGGCAGAGGGGTAATATTGTCCAAAAATTGGGGGGAGGGAGGGGCAACATATGAACATGGGAGAGTGTCAGGTGTTCGTTGAGAACAAAATGTTGAGAAAATCATATCAAAGTATAAGTAGGAGGGTTACCTATTTAGGATGCTCAGGGGGTATGGTCTGATGCGGGATGGACTCCGGGGGAATAGCTGAAGGCTCATTTTGCCAAGGTGGGTTGTACCATTGGGAAGAGACCCAAGAAGTGAGAGTTGGGGTGGACCCACATCCTGGGGAGGACTAATGCCATCAAATAGAGAGAACTGTATCTCTCGTGAGAAAGGATGGCTCCCAGGGCATTAGGACAGTTGAGAAAGTCAGGCCCTGAATACTGCTGCAAGTATCTCTGGACATGGCTTCTTGGGAAATGGAGATTGGCTGGCATTGTGGGCCCCAAGGGGAGGTGAAAATGGATGTGGAATGGATGAAACCAAGGTAAATATGGGGGCAAGAGAGGAGTTTTGTGAGAGTACATGAGGATGAATATAAAACATGTAATATTACACCAACAACATATAGGGGACGACAGACTAATAATGTAAACCATAAGGCAAAACACAGGATAACTAAAAAATTTAGAAAACTGTACAACCTAAAGTATGGACCACATAGTAAGCACAGATGTCACCTTGTTTGAAAGCTATTGTCTTGGAATCTGTACATCAGTTTCAGGAAATATGATATGAATAAGTTAAAAGATTATTGCTGTGAAAGGGAAAATGTTTTATGGTGGATCTGGGGAAGTACTATATATTGTATATATGAATTTCGGTGATCTAAGACTCTTGTGAAGCTGACATTATGTTGGGATTGACTTTACAGGAAGTTTTGGATCACAGAGTGGTTCAACAATGGCAGTGGAGGAATACTGATATAGGATGTTATTGACAGGATATATATGGTTGACAGGGAGTTATACAGGGCATATGCCCAGGGTATATAGTAATGTCTAGATATACTCATAGTGGAAACAATTAAAAACAACAGCTGGGGGGGTACTGGGCCCCTGGCCTGGGGGAGCAGCAGCAGTCCCCCAGGTGCAACGGCAAGAACCAGGAAGGAAGGAGGGCCCAACAGTGGGCTCCTGATACTAATGGCTATGCTTTTGAGCCTATACACATGCAATAAGAACAAGGCCTAGAGTAGCATTTTGCCTGGGAGTTTCCTCCTGACAGACTTCATGTTACTCAAATGTGGCCACTCTCACAGCCAAACTCAGCATGTAGATGCAGTGCATTCCCCCCAGCGTGGGACATGACACCCAGGGATGAGCCTCCCTGGCACCGAGGGATCACTACCACATACCAGCTGAAGATGCAACTAGAAAATGACCTTGAATTAAAGGTTCAATACGGATCAGCAGAATATCCCTGTCTACATATAATAACATGACTTCAAAATGCTGTTTGACCTAATGTAAGGGGGAAATGGAAAGGAGAAATGAGATTATAAGGCTATGAGTCTCTAAAAAAGAGTCTGGAGGTTGTCAGAAGGAATGCCCTTATGCACAACTGAGCAGAGTCTAAGAGACAGATAAAGTAGATACAACCCCAGGTATTGGTTCTTTTGAGGGATAAAGAGACCCACAGGTTCTATGGTCATGGCAGATGGGGTTCACTGCCATGGCAGATGGCCCTTCTTTGGAGCTGGTGTTTCTGCATGATGGAAATGGACTCAGAGGGGATCTCTTTTCACAAGACTTGCATGCTACTTTATTGGAATTGTAGTTGGTGCTGGGGTTTAAGATATATTTAGGGGATTTGAATCTCTGGACTGATAATATGACACCCAGGCCCAGAGCCTCAACAGACTTCAGCTCCTACACTTACCCCACTCAGCTAACATGGAGTTGAAGAAGGTCAACCACCACACCATGGAGCTTAGAGTGTCTACAACTGAAAGCAGGAGGAGTGCATCCAGTATCCATGTGGAATCTAAGCCCCCACTTGACTAGATGTGCAATGGACACAACCAATCCAATGTCCACAGAGAAAATGTGGAATGGGTGTGGGAAGGGTAGCCATGGTGGCTGCTGGGTTTGGGGAATCGGAGGAAGAGATGAGATGTGGAGGTGTTTTCTGGATGTGGAGTTGTCCTGCGTGGTGCTTCACAGACAATTACGGGACATTGTAGATCCCCCCAGGGCCCATGGATGGAACGTGGGAGAGTGTGGGCTATGATGTGGACCATTGACTATGGGGTGCAGTGATGCTCAGAGATGTACTTACCAGGTGCAATGGATGTGTCACGATGATGGGAGAGAGTGTTGCTGTGGGGGGAGTGGGGGGTGGGGGCGGTGGGGTTGAATAGGACCTCATATTTTTTAATGTAATTTTTAAAAATAAATAATTAAGAGGAGGTGGGGCAAGATGGCATCTGCATGAGTGCACCTCATAATCTCTCCTGCAAAGAAGCGGCTGAGTAGGTTTGGAGTCCTGCTGGACCAGGTGGTTTCAGGTGTTTGCACGGTAGGAGGTGTCTGGACATTGATTTGGAGGGACGATGACAGAGGAGATTCTTGCAAGAGGTAGAATTTTGGGTCTCTTGCCTGGAGGTGGTAGGTTGTGGGAGGGACCCTTCCCCCTGGGGCTGGCAGCCTAGCTGCAGTGATTCCTGAAGGCTTTGTTGTGCTGGGGTATTCCCAAGCCCTGAATGGGCTGTTTCAGGGGCTTGCAGGGCAGGATGTGTCTGAATGTCGATTTGGTGAGACAGTGACAAAAGAGATATTTGCAAGAGGTGGAATTTTGGGTTTCTGACATAGAGGCCAGAAGTTGCAGGCAGAACCCCTCGCCCTAGAGCTGGCAGCCTGGTGGCAGGGATTCCTGAAGACTTTGTTGTGCTGCAGTGTTCCCAAACCCTCAGAGTGCTGTTTCGGTGGCTTGCAAGACAGGAGGTGTCTGTATGTCATTTTGGTGAGACAGTGACAGAAGAGATTCTTGTGAGAGGTGGAATTTTGGGTTTCTGACATGGAGGTTAGAAGTTGTGGGCAGGATACCTCCCCCTAGGGCTGGCAGCCTGGCTACAGTTATCCCTGAAGGCTTTGTTGTGCTGCGGTATTTCCAGACCCCATGTTAATCAGGTGCATGGTTCCCACGTCTGTGTCCCCTAAGCCCTGGTGGCCCATGCTCCAGAGATTCACACACCTTGAGTCTACAATAACACGGACTTCCCATCCCCAAATCCACCATGCCCTGGGGTCCATCTGAGGTCCTTGATTAGCCTAGCCCTCTGTGTTTTGTGTTGTTGTTTTTTTCTCTCTCCTTGAACTTGGAGGAGTGTACCAGCTGACTCACAGAGAGTCTGGGAAGAAAGAAGAGGCAAATCTGCTGAGAATGCCTAATTTAACTAAACGTCCTGGGATAGGAAACTTGGCCTGGGAGAAGGTGGAGTCAGAAAATCAATTAGACCTCCCCTAGCAAGCCTAAGGGAGAGGGACTATAGGACGTGCTATCCAAGCTTCCAATAGCATATTTGGGGTTTCTGGTGAGGTATAGGTGCTCTCATGCTGGAAATAAAGAGCCATAATCTTCTGTGTTGAGTTAGTTCAACAAGGACCTACTTGAATCTCCTACTGGACCTCTCAGGCAACTTTCCTGCTGCCTTGGGAGAGAGAGAAGTGAGGAAGGGAGAAAGGGGGAAGGCCAGATCCCTAAGCATATTATTTAACTGCAAAGAGCATTCCTAGCTTGAAATGAATCTTTTTTATTTGTTTTTTTGTTTTTGTCGTGGTTGCTAATATTACATTGTCTCCTGGTCTTTTCTCCCATTTTATCCCCCAAGGTCCTTTTTCATTTATTTAGTTTTTTTTTTCTCTTTTTCTTTTTCTTGCTTGTTCCTCCCCCCCTTTTCTTTGCCCCAGTTTTCTCTTCACTTTTTTTTAATGTTCTCTCAGTTTATTTTTTATTTTATTTTCTTTATATAATAGGTGCTCCAGGGAGCGCTTCACATTTGCTCTTTCCTCATCCTCCATTTCCTCTTTTCTGTGTGTATTCATTTTGGCCACTACACTATCCCCTTTCCCCTACATCTTTCTATCCTACATCATCTACTGTTTCTCTTACATTCCACCTCCCTTTCTTTGGCCCCCAAGTTGTCTGACTTTTTATTTCTAATACCTTTGTTCTCTTTTCTGTCTTTTATCTACTCTTGATATTATTGTCTTTCTTTTCTCTTTCCCTCTCATGAAAACACTGAACTTTTCATACTTTATTCCTCCCCATATTCTGTTGACTATCTCATTATAGGTACTCTACTTACTGCTATAACTCTACACAACTTACATGAGTCTGATATCCATTCTCCTAGATCTCACAGTGTTGCTCTGTTAACATTTATTACCAATACTACTTCTAATATTTTCTTTTCCTCTCATTTTGCTTTCCCTGCCTCTAATATTTTCCTTCAAAGTGAACTTAGCCAGAAATAAGAAGATAAGGTAAGAAGAACAAAGTGACAAAGAGAAGACATAACACTTATGCATGAACAACTAACTAATCCCCAAGACTAGACAAAGAAGCTAAGGAACTGATTAAATCCATCAAGATAAAATGATGGCAAGACAGCAACAAAAAACTACAAACCAAACCAATAATCAGGAAAACATGGCTGAATTGAATGAACAACTAAAAACCAGGAAGAGGAGCAGAACATCGGACAAGTAATTAAAGATCTCAAAACATATATTAGAGACCAACTTAATGAAGTAAAGGAAGAGATTCACAATATGAAGAAATCACTTGGAGAGGAAATTGCAGACATACACAGAAAGATAACAGATATGACGGTGATGAACACCACAGTTCAAGAAATCAAAAATACACTCTCAGCAAATAGCAGTAGATCATAAGAGGCAGAGGAGAGATTAGCAACGAGGAAGACAGTACATCTGAAATCAAACAGATAGTAGAACTCATTGATAAAAAGATAGAAAAAATCCAGCTGGGAATTAGAGACCTGAATGACAATGCAAAATGCACAAACATACATATAATAGGCATCCCAGAAGGAGAAGAGAAGGGAAAGGGGACAGAAGGGGTGTTGGAGGAAATAATGGCTGAAAACTTCCCAAATCTACTGAGACAGATGGATGTACATGTCCAGGAAGCACAACGCACCCCAAACACCATAAATCCCAACAGGCCCACCCCAAGACATGTACTTGTCAAATTATCCAATGCTCAAGACAAAGAGAAAATTCTAAAAGCAGCAAGAGAAAGAACCATCACATACAAGGGAGACTCCATAAGATTAAGTGCTGATTTCTCATCTGAAACCATGGAGGCAAGAAGGCAGTGGTATGATATAGTCAAGGTACTAAAAGAAAAAATTTCCAACCAAGAATACTCTACCCAGCTAAGCTACGATTCAGAAATGATGGAGAGTTCAAAATATTCACAGATAAACAGAAATTAAAAGAGTATGCCAACAAGAACCCTGTCCTTCAAGAAATACTGAAGGGAGTGCTACAGAAAGAAAGAAAAAAACAAGAGAGGCAGAGATGGAGGTGAGTGTAAAGCAACAAAAAAGACAAAAAGAGAAGGGAAAAAAAAAAACAAAATATGACAAACACAAGTCCAAACAAAATATGGCTAATGTAAATAATTCCTTGAAAGTAATAACACTGAATGTCAATAGATTAAACTCACCTGTCAAAAGATTCAGACTGGAAGATTGGATAAGAAAATATGACCCATCTATATGCTGTCTACAAGAAACACATCTTAGAACCAGGGATTCAAGGAGTTGAAAGTGAAAGGCTGGAAAACAATCTTACAAGCAAGCAATAACCAAAAAAAGGCAGGAGTAGCTATATTAATATCAGACAAAATATACTTTAAATGTGAAACAGTTGTGAGAGACAAAGGTGGATATACATACATATTAGTATGTATATTTCTACATATTAGTGAAAGGGATAATCTTTCAAGAATGAACAATCATAAATATGCTCCTAACAAGGGTGCCTCCAAATATGTGAGGCAAACACTGGAAAAATTAAGTGAAAGAATAGATGCCTCTTCAATTATAGTGGGAGATTTTAATATACCACTATCAACTTTGGACAGAACATCTCAAAAGAAAATCAATGAAGAAACAAAAACTTTGAACAGTATATTAGAGGAGCTGGACCTAATAGACATACACAGATCATTACATCCAAATACAGCAGGATATACATTTTTCTCAACTGCACATGGATCGTTCTCCGAGACAGACCTATGCTAGGCCACAAAGAAAGGCTCAATAAATTCAGAAAGATCAAAATCATTCAAAATAATACTCTGAAAACAGTTGAGTGAAGCTGGAAATCCGCAAGGGACATAGGCCCTGATTTCACACCAAGATATGGAAATTAAACAGCACACTCTTATAAAAACAGTGGGTCAAAGAGGAAATTGCAAAAGAAATTAATAACTTACTTGAAAATAATGAAAATAATACAATGTACCAAAACTTATAGGACGCAGCAAAAACAGTACTGAGAGGGAAATTTATAGCCATAAATTCATACATCAAAAAAGAAGAAAGAACAAAAATTGAAGAACTAACTGCACATTTGGAGAAATTAGTAAAAAAACACTCAAAGTAACCCCACAGGAAGAAGAAAGAAATAACAAAGATAAGAGAAGAACTAAATGAAATAGAAAATAAGAAAGCACTTGAAAAGATAAACAAAACGAAGAGCTGGTTCTTTGAGAAGACCAATAAAATTGACAAACCCTTAGCTAGACTAAAAAAGAAAAAAAGAGAGAAGATGCAAATACACAAAATAAGAAATGAGAATGGAGATATCACCACCTGACCTCACAGATAAAGACTATAATAAGAGGATCAGTTGAAAAACTATGGTCCAACAAAAATGACGATTCAGAGGAAATGGACAAATTCCTAGAAACAAAAAAGCAGTCTCTATTGATGAAAGAAGAAATTGATGATCTCAACAAACCAATCACAAGTAAAGAGATAGAACCAGTCATTAAAAACCTCTCAACTAAAAGCCCAGGGCCATATGGCTTCACAGGTGACTTCTACAAAACATTCCGGAAAGAACTAATGCCAATCTTGCTGAAACTCTTCCAAAAAATTGAAACAGAAGGAACATTACCTAACTCATTCCATGATGCCAACATTACCCTAGTACCAAAGCCAAACAAAAACACCACAAGAAAGGAAAATTACAGACCAATTTCTCTAATGAACCTAGATGCAAAAATCCTCAAGAAAATACTTGCTAACTGTATTCAACAACACATTAAATGAATTATACATCATGACCAAGTGGGATTCATTCCAGGTATGCAAGGATGGTTCAACATAAGAAAATCAATCAATGTAATACACCATATAAACATATTGAAGGAAAAAAACCACATGATTATATCTATAGATGCAGAAAAAGCATTTGACAAAATACAGCACCCTTTCTTGATAAAAACACTGCAAGAGATTGGAATGAAAGGAAGTTTTCTGAACATGATAAAGAGTATATATTAAAACCCACAGCCAACATTGTTTACAATGGTGAAATCCTAAAATCTTTCCCTCTAAGATCAGGAACAAAACAAGGATGCCCACTCTCACCTCTTCTATTTAACATTGTCTTAGAAGTACTTGCTCGAGCCCTGAGGCAAGAACCAGATATAAAAGGCATTTAAATTGGAAAAGAAGAAGTCAAAATTTCATTATTTGCAGATGACATGATCCTATACATAGAAAACCCTGAGAGGTCTACAACAAAGCTTCTAGAACTCATAAATGAGTTTAGTAAAGCCGCAGGTTATAAGATCAATGCACAAAAATCAGTAGCATTTCTGTACACCAATAATGAGCAAGCTCAGGAGGAAATCAAGAAACCAATACCATTTACAATAGTCAACAAAAAAATCAAATACCTAGGAATAAATTTAAAGATGTAAAAAACGTATACACAGAGAACTACACAACACTGTTCAAGGAAATCAAAGAAGACCTAAATAAATGGAAGAATATTCCCTGTTCAAGGATAGGAAGACTAAATGTTATCAAGATATCTATCCTACCAAAACTGATCTACACATTCAATGCAATCCCAATAAAAATCAGCACAGCATTCTTTAAGGAACTATAAAAACTAGCTACGAAATTTATTTGGAAAGGAAAGAGGCCCCAAATAGCCGAAGACATATTGAAAAAGAAAAATGAAATTGGAGGAATCACACTACCTGACTTCAAAACATATTACAGAGCTACAGTAGTGAAAACAGCATGGTATTGGCACAAAGAGAGACACACAGACCAATGGAACTGAATTGAGAGTTCTGATATAGATCCTCATATATATAGTCATATAATATTCGATAAAGCCACCAAACCCTCTCAACTAGGCGAGAATGGCCTATTCAACAAATGGTGCCTAGAGAACTGGATATCCATATGTAAAAGAATGAAAGAGGATTACCAATTCACACCTTATACCAAAATCAACTCAAGATGGATCAAAGACCTAAATATAAGAGCCAAGACCATAAAGACTTTGGAAAGCAGTGTAGGGACGCATCCACAGGACCTTGTAATAGGAAATGGCTTCATGAACTTCACACCAAAAGCACGAGCAGCAAAAGAACAAATAGATAAATGGGACTTCCTCAAAATTAAAGCCTTCTGCACCTCAAAGGAGTTTGTCAAGAAAGTGAAAAGAGAGCCTACACAATGGGAGAAAATATTTGGTAGCCATATATCTGATAGGAGACTTATAACCTGCATATATAAAGAACTCCTATATCTTGAAAATAAAAAGACAAACAGCCCATTTAAAAAATGGGAAAAAGATTTAAACAGACACTTCTCCAAAGAAGAAATACTAATGGGTAAAAAGCACATGAAAAAATGCTCCAAATCTCTAGCTATCAGGGAAATGCAAATCAAAACTACAATGAGATACCATCTTACTCCCATAAGATTGGCAGCTATGAAAAAAACAGAAGACTGCAAATGCTGGAGAGGATGTTGTGGAATGGGAACACTCATCCACTGCTGGTAGGAATGCAGAAGGATCCAGCTATTCTGGAGGACAGTTTGGCAGTTTCTCAAAACACTAGCTATAGATTTGCCACATGACCCAGCAATTCCACTGCTGGGTATGTACCCACCAGAACTGAAAACAAGGACACAAACTGATATATGCACACCAATGTTCATAGCAGCATTGTTCACTATTGCCAAAAGTTGGAATCAACCCAAATGCCCATCAACAGATGAATGGATAAATAAAATGTGGTATATACAAACAATGGAATACTACTCAACTTTAAACATGAAACACTACAAACTTGCATGATAACATAGATGAATCCTGAGAACCTTCTGTTGAGTGAAGCAACCAGGCATTGAAGGACAAATACTACATGACCTCATTGATATGAAATAAGTAAGCCAAGCTGCCTCAGAGAGCTAGAGACTGGATGATAGGCTTAAAGAAAATTAGGGGTTAGAGGAAGGATGTAAGCTGACACCTCATGGGTGAAATCTATAATAAGTTGGAGGTAAGTATTTGTACAAGGAAGGGATAAAATGGGGGAATAGGGTTACCTTTTCATTCGGCTTTGTGGGCTTGAGGGGGCTAGGGATGGGAGGATGGGTAATATTGCCCAAGAAAGTGGGGGAGGGGGAGGGAACATACGAACATATGAGATTGTCAGGTATTTGGTTGAGAGTATAATGCTGAGAAAACTTTTTCAAAAATATAAGGAAGGTTACCTGTTTAAGATGCTTGAGGGGGATAATCTGATGCAGGACAGGCTCCTTGGGAGTGTGTGAGTGCTCATTTTGACATAGTGGGTTATGTCATTGGATAGAGACCCATATAATGAGAGTGAAGGTATACCCACATCCTGGGGAGGACTGATGTTCTCAAATAGAGAGAACTGTATCTCTCGAGAGAAATGGTGGCTCCCAGTGCATTAGGGCAGTTGAGCATGTCAAGCCCTCAACGCTGTTGCAAGTACCTCTGAATATGGCCCTTCAAGCAATGGAGATTGACTGTCACTGTGGGCCCTGAGGGGAGAAGGAAAGAGGTATTGAATAGATGGAATCAATGTAACTGTGTGGGCAATAGAAGTGTTCCACAAGATTATGCAAGGATGGATATAAGACATGTACACCAAAAACATATAGGGGCTGATAGGTTAAAATATAAATCATAATGTAAAACATAAGATAACTAAAAATTTAGAAAATTGTATAATCTAAAATATGAACCACAACGTAAACCCAAATGTTACCTTGTTTGAAAGCTATTGTCTCAATATCTGTACATCAGTTTCAGTAAATATAATATGAATATGTAAAGAGAATTGCTGTGGAAGGGAAAAGGGTTTCATGTTGGATATGTGGGGGTACTGTATATTGTATATATGAGCTACTGTGATCTAAAACTTTTGTGAAGATAAGCTTAATAATAAGGAAAAGAAAAAGAAAAAGAAAGGATATAGACACTGAGGGAAAGATGAAACAAGTTGCCTTACCAATTTGCATACAGGGCAACACTTATTGCAGTGTCAGAAGACAAAACATTTAAAAAAATGCTTTTGCATTTTAAAATTTTTTGATACCCCAATTTATTTTTACCTTAATTTTTCTAAATTAATATGTAGTCTATATCTAAACTTTAAACTCATCGCTATATTCCATTTTACTCTTAATGGAACCTGGCAATGTATTGGGCTTCATTTTTGAAGAAGTTTTGGATCACAGAGAGGTTCAACAATGGCAGGGGAGGAATACTGGTGTGGGATGTTATTGACAGGGGACACATGGTTGGCAGGGAGTTCTCCAGGGCATATATCCAGGGTACATAAAAATGTTTGGATATTTTCATAATGGTTACAATTAAAAACAACTGAGGGAGTGCTGAGTTCCTCACCAAGGGAGCTCTATCACAGTTCCTAAAGGAACAGCAACAATCCCCCAAATGCAATGGCAAAGACCAAAAAAGAAGGAAAGTCCAGCAATGACCCTTTGATACTGACTATGCTTGAACACCTGTGCACCTGAAATAAGAACAAGGCATAGAGCTGCAGGGTGCCTAAGGGTTATCTCCTGAGAGCCTCCATGTTCCTCAAATGTAGCCAGTCTTGAAGCCAAACTCAGCATGTAAATGTGTTGCCTTCCCCCCAGCGTGGGACATGACTCCCAGGGATGAGCCTCCCTGGCACCAAGGGATTACTACCAAGTAACAGCTGATGATGTAACTAGAAAATGACCTTGAATAAAAGCATCAACTCTGATCGGAAGAATATCTCAGTCTACATATAGTACCAGGAGTTAAAAATGCTTTTTGACCTTGAATAAAAGGGGGAAATGGAAAGGACAAATGAGTTTATATGGCTATGAGTCTCCAAAAAGAGCTGGGAGGTTATTGAACAGGTTGCCCTTATGCACACCTGGGCAGAGCCCCAGAGATAGATCAAGTAGATACAACTCCAGGTATTGGTTCTTCTGTGGGCTACAGAGACTCACAGGTTCTATGGTCATGGCAGATGGAGTTCTGTGCCATGTCAATTGGCCCTACTTTTGAATTTGTGTTTCTGTGTGATGGAGCTGGACTCAGATATGATCTTTGTCCACAAGCCTCTCCTGTTACTTTTACTAGATCTGTAGTTGTTGCTGGGGTTTAGTGTATACCCTGGGGTCCTGAATCTCTGGACTGACCATGTGATAGCCAGGCCCTGAGCCTTAACAGACTTGCAACTCCTACACTCTGGTTTATTGGACTTACCCCACTCAGCTAACATGGAGGTGAGGAAGGTCAACCACCACACCAGGGAGCCAAGAGCGCCTACAACTGAAAGCAGGAGAATTGCATCCAGCATCCATGTGGAATCTAACCCCCTCTTGATATAGATATGGAGTGGACCCAACCATTCCAAGGTCCACAGGATGGAGGAATAGAGTATGGATTAGAGTGGACTTACTAATATTCTATTCATGAACTATTGTGATTAGTAATCAAAGAAAATGTGGCATTGGTGTGGAGAATGTGGCCATGGTGGCTGTTGGGGGCAGGGATTGGAGGAAGAGATGTGATGTGGGGGCATTTATGGGAGTTGGAGTTGTCCTTGGTGGTGCTGCAGGGACAGTTACTGGACACTGTATGTCCTCCCATGGCCCACTGGTTGGACTGTGGGAGAGTGTGGGCTATGGTGTAGACCATTGACTGTGAGGTGCAGCAGTGCTCAGAGATGTATTCATCAAGTGCAATGAATGTCTCATGATGATTGAGGTGGTTGTTATGGGGGGAGGATTGAGATGAGGGTGGTGAGGGTATATGTGACCTCATATTTTTTTAATGTTACATTAAAAAATAAAGACAAAAAAAAAGAGAGCCTTACCTGTCATTTACTACCGGCCAAGCTCTTTGACTAGGGGATGTCATTCAAGTGCTTTAGTCAGCAACAGATTATTCGTATGTCACATAGATGCTAGACTTTGCAATTTTCTTCAAAAGCACTGTCTGGCACAGGCAAAAATCATGAGCAACAGAACAAATACGATTAGTGTTACTCCTAATGCTGACAGGAAATGCCGTGATTTCCACCAGTTAACTTGATTAAACTTTGTAATTTGTGAAATCATGTCTGAAAAAATATCCTTATCATTTGCTACATGAATTTGATTATGAGACATTTCTAATATTTTTCTTTGTAATTCAATTTTTTCCAGAGAGATATTATTTTTATGACCTAATAAATGATTCTTAATTTTTTTCATAATATATCTGATGAATTATAGGCAAGAGGAGTAATACTATTGCTTTCATTCCAATCACATTTCAACTTTCTTAACAAATTTAAATTATACACTTGATCTCCAATAGGCAAAACAGCTGATTCTAAATCATTTACCTGATTATTTAACTGTTCATCAATGTGTTCTTGGCTATGACACAAATCAATAGCATTTTATGCCAATCATGTACATATTGCTGTGTTTGTACTGTTTCATGTAAAGCTACCATAGCAGTGGAAGCAGCTGTAATGATTCCAGTTAGTCCAAAAATGCTTATAATAAGCAGTCCAATAAAGTGTCTTGTTTACTTCAGAAATTCTTGTGCCAAGTGAAGCAGCAACTGGCTTTCTGGGGAGGATTGCCAAATTCATGTCATTCTTACAGGTATCCAAATGCCTCTTCTTCTTGCCATCATTATTGTTTATCCATCCTGCAACACACTTTCTGATAGACAAGTATACATGGCACCATTTTCATAAAACGGTGAGTCATTCTTTATAGTTATATTACCAGTTATAAAAACAAATTGATCTCTTACACAGGCCTTAAGATGATATGTTTAATTAAGGGTCAAATACTGTCCTGTCATATTTTTATCCTCCAACCATTCATAAGTAGGGGCAATTCCAAGAAATATTTTCCACAAATTCTTTTGTATATTATAATTATAAGTTTCATTAACCCAAGGGGCCAGTATCCATTTTCTTTTGTGTTTCCACACAACATATTTATTAGTAAATACAATTCATTCATTCATAGGCCATTAAAAGGGTTGTTGCATATTACTGACTACCTGAATTTTTCTGTTAAGTCCATACCAAGCAACTCTGCTGTTGCTATTATTGGGAGTCCCCATAGGAGCACTATCCCAAACTATTCCATAGGAATCATTAAAAATGACAGATCATCTTCCTGTATGGCATTCTTGCCATCCTTCTTTCTCTCCCAGTTCTCAGGGTGGGCAATTATAATTCTGTGACATGGTCAGAGAACAATTATATGAGGAAAATGCAGTTATAAACAATTTGGTACCATTAGCTTTCATAGTAATCATAGTATGATTTTGTGTTTGCATACAGGGAGGACTTATTCCTATACATAATGGTCTATGGTCAAAAGAAGGTAAGATTATATATTTTCTTCCCTTCTTCCTCAGGTTTTAAGGGTAGTCTATCATCTATAGGCCCAGGAAACACATGTTTTATTCAAAAATATAAGAAATGGTGGATTCCTCCATGTTAGAGCATGTATTAGAGGTGGATTAGGAATGTAAGCCCAATAAGTATGATTTTCATTTTCATGACTCAGAGTTACCGCCATCGTGATCAGGAGAAGATGAATCATAGCTCTTTTCCTTCTCTTCTGTTCATGGTTTAATCCATTGAGCTGGCAGCCAAATTTGTTCCCTGTCTTCTGAAATGACAAGAGCATATCCTTGCCCCCCCCACACACACTTTTACCATAGCAAGCTACCATGTATTATCTAAAAGCTTTTGATAATATATTGGTTGTTGAAGGTTTTTACAATGTCCTGATTTTCCCTCCCAGAACCATCCAACTGCTGATGTATGAGTGTTAACCGGAATATTAGGAATGTTCAGAGTGCAAAGGACTTTGCTTCATATAACTGCTGGCTGAAAATCATTAATTAAACTAATCTCTGTTACATCTATGGGGGATGCCCCTTCATTTCCCCCTTTTTTGTTTAAAAATGTATAGAAATAGTTTTTTAAAATACCTTTAGTTCTTTCTACGAGCTTGTCCTTGGGGATTATAGGGGATTCCAGTACTATGTTGGATATTCCATGCTTTACAGAAATTAGAAAATTATTTACTAGTATATGCAGGGCCGTTGTCAGTTTTAATCTTATTAGGCACACCCATAATAGCCATAGTAGCAAGACAATGATGAATAACATGTTTTTGCAGTTTCTTCTGTCATAGCAGAAGCCTAAGTAAATCCACTACGTTTTACAGTTACATGGATGTATGCTAATCTGCCAAAAGTAAATCAATCTCCATACTTTCAGAAAGAAAAGCAGTCTCAATATGGTTAACAGTATAGCAAACATAGGCAGAATCAGCTATTATATTAATGGGTTCATGTACATCAGAAAGTAATTGAATAACAGCTGACACCTCTGCTTTAGGGGGTGAGTTTTGTTTAGTATCAATAATTTTTTAGTGGGTCCATAATATCCAGCTTTTCCTTTTTCATTTCCATCTGTCAAATATACACTAGCATTTTTTATTGGTTGGTCCCATACTATTACATTGATGACAAAAGCTGTGTTTTGAAAAAATGTTAGAAATTTATTTGGTAGTAAATGTGTATCAAGTATCCCAATAAAAATAGAAAGAGCAGCCTGCCATAATAAATTGTTTTTCCATAATTCAGTAAATACTTTTGTTTAATATTATGCTGAAACAATGGTAAATTTTCAGGAATTTTATACACTCTAAGTATTCATATGAACTTTTTACTCATACAACTTTAATTAACAGAGGGTTAAAGAATCCCATTTAATTTTATCATACTTTTAACACTTTCCATTTGACTTATAATATATTAAAGGAACTTAGCTAATTTATTACTTTCCTTTTTGCAAGGTAAAATAAATCTTTTGCAAGAGTTTGAAATAAAAAGATACTTTTCAGGATTTGACCTTGGGAAAGCAGGTTTGAACATTATGTTCCTTTGAAAATGATAAAACTTGCTTCTTCTTAGAAAACCAAGGAAATGATAAGGTTAAAGCACAAGAAGCTATTTTGATAAAACAGACTTTCTTTATATATTGATTATTTAGGAGAAAAACTCTTTATAAACTTTTATTAGAACAGATTAATGACTTTAGAGACTTTGAGAAAGAACAAAATTTTAACTTTGCATTAGCATACCATTTGATATTAAACCATTTAAAACTTTATAAACAGACCCATCAAATTTTATTTAACTTTAACCACAAAAATTTCTTTTTCACAAATCATTTACACTTTCTGTATTTATTCAGATTTAGTCCCACATTTTACTTTTTCTTAATAACCAATCATTTTATTTTAAGACAAAATTATTTTCTGTTTTCTTAATAATAAAAACACATTTTATACATCCCACATGCATAAGTTACCAGTTAAACTTCTTACAACATATAATTACCATCAACCCTAAACAAGCTTGTTAAAATAAGGAACTTTTCTTTACTTTAAATTCTTTTTTTTTAAACAGTTGATGTGGTTAAGGCATTCACATAGAAAGAGGATTTCTTTTTTTTAGATTTATTTTATTTATTTATTTCTCTCCCCTTCCCCCCCACCTGTTCTGTGTGTCTATTTGCTGTGTGTTCTTTGTCCTCTTCTGTTGTCATCAGTGGCTCAGAAATCTGTGTTTCTTTTTGTTGCGTCATCTTGTTGTGTCAGCTCTCTGTGTGTGTGGCACCATTCCTGAGTAGGCTGCACTTTCTTTCACACTGGGTGGCTCTCCTTATGGGGTGCACTCCTTGCGCATGGGGCTCCCCTACATGGGGGACACCCCTGCATGGCAGGGCACTCCTTGTGCACATCAGCACTGTGCATGAGCCAGCTCCACACAGGTCAAGGAGGCCTGGGGTTTGAACTGTGAACCTCCCATGTGGTAAACGGATGCCCTAACCACTGGGCCAAGTCTGCTGCCCTACTTTAAATTCTTAGTAGCATGCAATAACAGAAACAGTCTTTTAGAAGCAAGTTGGCAGGGGAAGCTAGGCACTGACAAGTTTTCCTGTTATAAAATTACTTTCTATTATTATTAATTCAGGTTTTGTTTAATAATGACTTTTTGGAATTAGCCATTTAAACACTTTAATTTAAACAATGCTTCCATAAACTTATTATTATTTATAACCATATAGACTATAATTTTGTTATCCTAAGACAAATTTTACCTTTACAGAACACATTCCTTTACCCAAAGTTACTACAATACCCTTTATAACTTACCACATACATTCAAGTTCCATCCTGCATATGTTCTTTCTAATTTTATGAAAACCAGCTGTCTTATTTTAGGACAAAATACACTTTTTTGAACAATCATAAAATTTTAGTTAGCACTTATACAAACTTTTACCTTTTAAAATATATATTTAAGCTTTACCTCCTTTATTTTATTTTGTGAAGAAAAATAAATTATTCATTTCAATTTAGGCGAGAATTATTTTTTATGAAGACAGTAATTTCATTAATTAAGACTTACAACTTTTATCATTGTAGAGATCTCATTAACATTTAAACTTAAGTATTAATATAAGTGCTTATTTAATTTTTTGGCCATTTGAATAGAGCTCTTTTAAAAATTTTTATTTATTAATTCATATTACCATCCAGATGTATTAAAATATACACTGACATTGAACAAACACAAAACAATTACAACCCATCAACAGAAACATACAGTTTACAATTGACTCATAATTCTTACTTTCTTACTTTTTTTGGTATAGCTGTTTTCAAGTTCTCCATTATTTCACATCTCAGATTTTACTGTTTTTAAGATTTCTTCTGGAATCGATGTTGCCTGTAACATGCAAGCTTGTGCTTGGAAACACTTTTATTAGTTATCAGCAATCAATTAAGATAATTTGAGCCATAGAAATGCAGTTAAGCTTTCATTTAGCAGTTTTATACGACAGTTGATACACATTTTTTTGGATTATTACTCTTTAAGACTACACTGAAACTTGAAGTTTAAGAGTAAGCTATTGATTCAAAACTGAAAATTCCTTTTAAACCTTGATAAAATTTTTGACCTAATTTTATTATTTTGGTCAAATAGGCCCAATCAGAATTAGCACAGAAACAAAACCAAACACCAATGTTGCAATGTTTTTCTCCTTTTACAGTGGTTGAATTCTATTAACCCCCACTAGCCCACAGTTACAGTATCATGTAGAGAGCAGGGAGTTTACAGAGTTGCTGCCAGAATAATTTCCTTATCTTAGTTAACATTTTAACAGGAATTTTTCTTATTTAAAAGCCTGATTTCACTAACAAGGGCCTTATTTAGCATTTCTGCCTGTTTTAAATCTTTCAATAGTTTAAAAGGTATTGGTTCATGATGGAACTCAGTACCTCTCTGAGGATTATTAGCATTTGATGGAGTTGGTAATAAAATAACTGGAAAAGCTGATAAGAATTGCATGGCCTCCAGATCTCCTAGTTGAGATCCTTGCAATAAACAGTGCATCAAGGGTGTTTGAGAAGTGGGGTTGGGAACAACTATCTTATTAACATAGGGTAAAGTGTCTGCCATATCTGAAAAAATTCCAGGTGCTGAAGTCGAGGCAGCCATAAGCAGTGGCTCATCAGGCACGGTAGGTTGAACTGGATATAAGCTAGGATAAGTGCCTGGATGAGATATGTGGAGATTGGACATTTCATTAGAGCAGACAATTATCTTATCTGTAAAAGGATTAGTACTAGGATTAGGCATAAAGTCAGGAGACTCTCCTCTGTCTTTTGGCTCAGAATTTTGGCCCTCCATTTTCTGTTTGTCTTTGGGTTTTGTAAATATAGTTATTTCTTCTTTGTCATCTACCTCTGATTGTAAAGGATATAAGGCAGCAGCAATTTGCTGGCACAAAGCCCACACAGATAAAGGAATGGATTCCCCTCTTTGATATGCTCTTCATAAAGCTTTCATTACACATCTCCACTGTTTCAAATTTAAAACATTATGCCCCTGAAGCTGAAACCAACTACAATGCTTTTGTATTAAAGCAAACAATTCTAGTAACTCACAGTTTTTACAGGCACCCCAGTAGTTTTCAACAAGGTTTTTTAAACACCTGTGGATATTCTTCCACACATCCCATTTGTTTACCCATTACCCTGATGATCCATGGAGATGTTACTTACCAAAAAGGCTTGAGTCAAACTTCTTTGGATGTCATCTGCAACCCTCATAGGAGAACTTTCCACAGTTCCTGATACTGTTTTGGAAGACATTTCTTTGGGCTCCATGTTGGGTGCCAAACATTGGAGATTTGGTCCTGAAGGGCATTGGGAATGAAACAAAGAGAAAGAGAGAATGAAACAAAGAAAGAAAGAAAGAGAGCTGGAATAAGGGGGTCTGCATGTAGAGACTCCTCAGACAACTTTATTATCTCCAAGTGGCATTATATATACTCACGCTATCATGAGCACAAGTGATAACATGCAGCTGCACATTAATAAATCTCACAAGCTAAAGCACTACAAAATCTTATCTCAGACTACAAGTTCCTAGTGCTCTTTCAAACTACAAAGTGTGTTTGCTCATATTTCTCCCTGCCCTGGACAGTTTAGTCCTGTTGACCTGAAAGGTTTAATTGCTGTATTCCTATGTTAAAAGTGTAGCCATGGAAACAGCACATCTCTTCCTGCAAGATCACTGTGCCTTTGTTTTCAACACAACACTGTAGTTTCAACCACCATCCTACAAATCCCCAGAGTTCACCTATTCCTTCCTCCAGTCCTTCCCCCCCACTTCCATGGATAGCACAACCCAACACCCCCACACTTCTTACCTTTACATACCAACACTGTTTAGCCCACTCACATCCTTCCACTATCACCCCCATCCACTGCCATACCACCCCCTTCCACATTATCATAAGTTCTGCCCTACTGATAATTTTTCAGACTATCTCTGGGAGTCTGCTAAATAAGCTTAAGTCATATCAGTGAGGGCATACAATATTTATTCCTTAATGAATGGCTTACTTCATTCTACCTAAGGTCAAGATTCATCCATGTTGTTCCATGGGTCAATACTTCACTCCTTCTTACAGTTGAGTAATATTCCATTGTATGTATATACCACAATTGCTTATTTAATCTTTGTTGATGGAAACTTAAGTTGCTTCCAATTTTGGCAACAGTGAATAAATGCCACTATGAACAATGGTGTGCATATATCTGTTCATGTCCCAGCTTTCAGTGATTCTGGGTATATACCCAGCAGTGTGGTTGCTGGATCATATAACAATTACATCCTTACCTTCCTGAAGAACTGCAAAACCATCCTCCACAATGGCTGTACCATTCTCCATTCCCACCGGTAGAGGATGAGACTTTCTTGTCCTTCACACTGTCTCCAACACTAATATTCTGAATACAGGTCCTTTATGTCCTTGGTTAAGTTTATTCCAAAATACTTGATTGTTTTTGTCACTATTATAAATGGATTTTTTTTCTGATTAATTCCTCAGACTGCATATCAGTAGTGTATAGAAATATTGATTTTTGAATATTAATTTTGTATCCTGACACACTGCTGAACTCATCTATTAATTCCAGTAGTTTTATTGTGGATTTTTCATGATTTTCTAGATATAGGATCATGTCATCAGTGAATAGCAAAAGTTTTACTTCATTCTTTTCTATTTGGGTGACTTATTTCTTGTCTAGCCTAATTGCTCTAGCTAAAACTTCTAGCATGATATTAAATTAAATAATAATGGTGGCAGTGGGCATCCTTGTCTTGTTCCTGATCTCAGCAGGAAAGCTCTCAGTCTTTCACCATTGAGGAAAATGCTAGTGTACATTTTCCATATATGCACTTCCCCATATTGAAAAATCTTCCTTCTTTTCCTATCTTTTGTAGTGTTTTTATGAAGAAAAGGTGCTGTATTTTGTCAAATGCATTTTCTGTATCAATCAAGAGGATCATGTGATTTTTCTTCTTCAATTTATCGATATAGTTTATTACACTAATTGATTTTCTTGTTTTGAACCACCCTGGCATACCACATACCTGGGATAAGACCAACTTGATTGTGGTGTATAAATTTTGTAATGTGTTTTGGATTCAGTTTGGAAGTATTTTGTTAAGCATTTTTGCATCTATATTCATTATAGATACTGGCTTGTAATTTTTTTTTTCATAGTATTTTTGTCTGGTTTGGGTATTAGGGTAATATTGGCTTCATAGAATGAATTTAGTAGCATCATTTTCTCTTCCATTTTTTTGAAAGAGCTTGAGGAAGATCCATATTAGGACACCTTTGAATGATTCGTAGAACTCACCTGTGAAGCCATCTGATCCTGGACTTTGCATGTTTGCGAGGTTTTTCATGATTATTTCAGTTACTTCACTTGTGATTAGTTTGATCAGGTCTTCTATTTCTTCTAAGGCCATTTTAGGTGGTTCATGTCTTTCTAGGAATTTGTCCAGCTCCTCTACATTTTTTAGTTATGTTTTTGCATACAGTTGTTCCTATTATCCTTTTATGATCTCTCTTATTTCTGTGTTGATAGTGATATTAGTGGTAATGTCTACCCCCCATTTCTGATTTTAATTGTTTCTTCCCTCTTATTTTCTTTGTCAGTTAGCTAAAGGCTTACAGACTTTGTTGATCTTTTCAAAGAACCAATTTTTTATTTTTAAAATTCTCTCTAATTTTTTTTCCTCAATGTCATTTATTTGTGCTCTGATCTTTTCTTTTTCTTTCCTCCATCTTCATTTGGAATTAGTTTGCTCTTCTCTTTTGGCTACTCCAGCTGTGTATTTAGATAATTGGTTTTAACTCTTTCTTCTCTTTTAATTTAAGCACTGTCTTTCAGTGTCCCATAAATTTTGATTTGTTGTGTTCTCATTTTCATTCACCTCAAGATTGCTGCTGAATTATATAGCCATTTCTTCTTTTTCCCTCTTATTATCCAAGAGTGTGTAGTAGTGTAATCTGTATATATTAGTTAATTTTCCCTCCTCCCATTCATTATTGATTTCCAGCTTCATTCTGTTATGATCAGAGAAAGTGTTTTATATAATTTCAATCTTTTAAAATTTATTAAGACTTGCTTGTTACCCAGCATATCGTCTATCTTGGAGAAGGATTCATGAGCACTTGAAAGAATGTATATCCTGCTGTTTTGGGGTACAATGATCTATAGATGTCTGTTAGGTCTCATTATTAATTGTATTTTTCAAGCTCTCTGTTAATTTATTCATCCTCTATCCAGATGTTCTATCCATACTGAGAGAGATGTATTGAAACCTCCAACTATATGGGCATCTTTTTCTCCTTTCAGCTTTGCCAATGTCTGCCTCAGTTATCATAGGCACTCAAGTTAGATGCATAAATATTTAGTATAGTTACGTCTTTTTGGAGAAAGGAGCACCTTTGGTAAAAGGAGCAACTTTTATTAATATGTAATGATCTTCCTCATCCCTTATAACACTTTTGCATTTAAAATCTATTTTGTCAAATTTTAATATTGCTACTCCAGCTCTTTTTTTTAGATACATCTGAGATGAATCACTGTAGATAACTGTACTAGTTAGGATTCTCTAGGGAAACAGAATCAAGAGTAGATATTTGTAAATATTATGATATTTTAGAAAATTCTCTCACATTACCATGGGGATACACAAGCCCAGATTCCACAGGCAGGTTGCAAACAAGGGGCTCTAATGAAGGTGCTTTATGAGTTCCCTGGGAGACATTGGCTGTCCAAAGACAAACTGAGAAATGCTCTCAGAATGCTGAAGTCACTTCCCCTTTTAAGGCATTCAACTGGGAAGTGGACTTGACCAAGTGGTTAGGGCATCCATCTACCACATGGGAAGTCCACAGTTCAAACCCTGGGCCTCCTTGACCCATGTGGAGCTGGCCCACGTGCAGTGCTGATGCACACAAGGAGTGCCCTGCCATGCAGGGGTGTCCCTGTGTAGCGGAGCCCCACGTGCAAGGAGTGTGCCCTTTAAGGAGAGCTGCCCAGTGTGAAAGAAAGTTCAGCCTACCCAGGAATGGCACCGCACACACGGAGAACTGACACAACAAGATGATGCAACAAAAAGAAACAGATTCCCATGCCGCTGACAACAACAGAAGTGGACAAAGAAGAACACACAGCAAATAGACACAGAGAACAGACAAGTGGGGCAGGGGGTAGGGGAGAGAAATAAATAAATCTTTAAGGCATCCAACTGATTGGATAAAACATCACTCATTCCTGGCAACAATCTCCTTGGTTGACTGTAGATGTAAGCAGCCATCTATCCAGTAAACTCACTGATGATGAAAGTCCATAAATGTCCTTGTATTACAGTTAGTTCAGTGTTTGCTTGACAAAACAACTGGGCACAATCACCAGCTGAGTTGACACATTAGCCTAACCATCACATTCCAGCCCTTGTCAACTAGGTAACCATACACATCATCTTAAACCAACTGTCCTGCATACAAGCTGAAATGCATTAATTCCACAAGATTGGGTGCAAGTCCTTGGGTAATATTCACTCTTAAACTTGACATCCTTAAACATTATGACATGAAACTAATTCAACTTCTCATATAATAAGGGGAAGGGGTAGGGAAATAAACAAAGATATTTGTTTTATGTACATATACAATCGTACTCATAACAAAATGAGGAAGAAAGATTCTTGACTATTAGAGTCCTCATTTCTGTAATTGATCACATGGTCAAAGTTCGTATTTATCACTACTTTCTTCCACAACCCATTCCATTTTCCTGTTACCCTTAACAAGCACCCTAGTTGGCCATGGTTCTTTGCCTGGTGGGTTGACCCAAAATTACATTCATGAAGATTCTGGGTCAATGTTAGTCCTGCTTGAATTGGGTTGTTGCTTGCAAGCTGTCACCAACATGGGTGAAATCTGATAAGCTGGAGGTAAGTATTTGTACAAAGGATAAAATGGGGGCATAGGGATACCTTGGGTGCAGCTTTGAGGGCTTGAGGGAGGCTGGGGATGGGAGGATGGGTCAGATGGCCCAAGGAGTTGGTGGGAGGGTGGGGGAACATTTAGACATAGGAGATTGTCAGGTATGTGGTTGAAGCTATAATGTTGAGAAAACTCATTAGAAAATATAATAGGAAAGGTTACCTGTTTAAGATGCTTAAGGGGAGATATCTGACACAGGGTAGGCTTCTAAGGAGTATGTCAGTGCTCATTTTGTCATAGTGGGTTATATCATTGGGTGGAGACCCATACAATGAGTGTGAAGGTATACCCACATCCTGGGGAGAACTGATGTTCTCAAACAGAGGGAATTATGTCTCTCAAGAGAAATGGTGTCTCCCAATGGGTTAGGGCAGTCGAGTATGTCAAGCCCTCAATATTGTTGCGAGTATCTGTGAATATGGTCCTTCAAGTAATGAAGATTGATTGTCACTGTGGGCATTGTGCAGAGGGGGAGAGAGGTATTGAATAGATGGAATCAGGGTAAATGTGAGGCAATGGAATGTTCCACAAGATCATGCAATGATGGATATAGGACACGTTAAGTTACACCAAAAATGTATAAAAATCTATAGGATAAAATGTAAACCATAATGTAAAACATAAGATAACTAAAAATGTAGAAAATTGTATAGTCTAAAATATAAACCATATGTAAACCAAAATGGAACCTTGGTTGAAAGCTATGTTTCAATAACTGTACATCAGCTGCAGCAAATATATCATTGCTGGGGAAGGGACAAAGTATTTGATGTTGATTACGTGGGAGTACTCTATATTATATATGTGAATTACTGTGGTCTAAGACTTTTGTGAAGACAAAACTAATTAGAAAAACAAGAAAGGATGTAGACACTGAGGAAGAAATGAAAGAAATTGCCTTGCCACTGTACATACGGGGCAACACCTATTACAGTGATGAAAGGCAAAACATAAAAAACAAAGCTTTTTCATTTTTTCATTTTTTGATACCCCAATTTATTTTTACTTTATTTAATTTTTCTAAATTAGTATGTATTTACATTGACTTTAACCACAGGGTATGGTAGAACTAAGAGAACCCTAGAGGATCTCCTGAATTCCAGGCAAACTCTTCTTTACCCCATTATGTGGATGAAGTCTTTTTTCCCCTTGATAATCAGGATGACTCACCCCAGCCATTAGAGTAATTCCCATTTGCCTGTTGACTCAGAGTTAAGAGGAGTCCAAAGTGGCCAGGTAGCAGTCTTAACTTTCAGTTCAGTGGAATCATTGTTGTATTTACTGGTGACAGGCAGGATTTCTCCTTTTGGAAATGAGAACTGTAGATCAGCAGAGCTTAAGGTTGCAGGGACAGATGGCAAATTTTTTTCTCATGGATTATTAGGGGTAATAGTGGTATCACTCCCACTTCAACCCCTTGATTCCTGGACCCATGAACCCTGGCTATGGAAGAAACAGCACCATAGAATGGATGTTGATTTTGAGCATACAGAGCCTCCTGGAGAACATTTCCCCAGCCCTGCCAGGTATTTTCACCTAGTTGGTGCCATAACTGAGTCTTCAAAAGGCCATTCCAACATTCTATCAACCCAGCTGCTTCAGGATGTTGGGGAACATGGTAAGACAAGTGAATTCCATGGGCATGTGCCCAGGCTCTCACGTCATTTGCTGTGAAATGAGTTCCTTGATCAGAAACAATGCTGTGTGGAATGCCATGGTGGTGAATAAGACACTTAGTAAGCCCACAGATAATAGTTTTCAAAGCAGCATTGCATGCAGGGAACACAAATCCATATCTGGAGTATGTGTCTATTCCAGTTAAAACAAATTGCTGCCCCTTCCATGATTGAAGTGGCCCAATGTAATCAACCTGCCACCAGGTAGCACCCCTGCATCCTTCAGATCCTTGATGGAGTCATTAATCTCTGCAGTCCCTCCAGGTATCCAGTATTGCTTTTGATTTACTATTTTGCTAGGCAAGGGCAGTTCTAGTGGCTTCCATTTGCCTTTCCTACCATAATAGCCCTCATTCCATGACTGAAAGATCCAATGTGGGGATTCTGCCAGTTAATCAGTATGCCTATTCCAATTATGCATTCTGGAACTGGAGAAATAACCACAGAATGGGTCCAGGGACCCACTGGACCCACTTTGAGATGGACCTGCACTAAAAGTCCATCAATCACCTGACCTCCATAAGACTCTACTCTGACTGGTGGACCATAGTGATATTTTGGCAGGTTGTAAACCAGGGGACTCGGTGAAAGTCCTTTATGGGTTCCTGGTAGAATCAACTGTCCAAAGACAAGCTGGGGAATTCTCTCCGAATGCTGAAATCACTTTCACTTTTAAGGTATTCAATTGATTGGATGAAACATTACTAAGTGCTAATGGTAATCTCCCTGATTGATTGTAGATGTAATCAGCCATCTATGGAGTAAACTCATTGATGACTAAAGTCTATAAGTGTCCTTGTATTAGAATTAGCCCAGTGCTTGCTGACCAAACAACTGGGCACAATTATCTGGCTGAGTTGACACATTAGCCTAACCAACACAACATGTAGATTGCTTATATTTTAAAATCCATTTTAATAGTCTGTCTCTGTTTAGGAAGTTCAAGACATTAACATTCAGTCTTAGTACAGTTAGGGCATTAGTTACTTCATCCATTTTATCCTTTGGCTTTCTGTTGTCATTTCATGCCATTGCCTGCCTTCTAACCCTTTAATTTATCCTTCTTAAGGTTCTTCATTTCTACTTTCTTCTCCAAGTCTTTCACTGACGGAGTCGTGGACACGAAGGGTATCGGGAATGAAAAACAAAGAGAGATTGGGATCAGGGGATCTGAGAGCATTGAAGCCTCAAGCTCATCAGACAAGTTTATTAATCTCAGGGGCTTCTTTTTTTTTTTTTTTTTTTTAAAGATTTATTTATTTCTCTCCACAGGGGCTTCTTTATATACCCCAAGCAGTCGTGAGAATCAGCAACTATCCTAGTTAGCTATTCCCATTACCTCAACCTGTGTAACACAATGGATCAAAATCTATGATTATAATTCAAAGTACAGAATTTTAATGTTCTATTATACTGTCAAGAAAGCATACCCATGAATCTTGTTGCCCAGGTTGCCCCATTCTACCTAGTCCTCTTTCCACCTGAAAGTACACATCTCCTTGCTAGATTTGTGACCTGCACATATAGCTATGGAGACAGCATGACTCTATGGTCAAGGAAGTAACTTGCTTCCATGGAAACAACATGCCTTTGTTTCCCACATTTCACCCTTGTTTTTCATTTCAAGCTGCAGAACTTCTTTAATATGTTTTATAATTCTGGTCTTTTGATAACATATTCTCTCAGTTATGTTTGTCTGTGAAGACTTTGAATTCAGTTTTATTTTTAAAGGACAATTTCAACAGATACAGAACTATTGGCTGGCAGGGTTTTCTTTCTTTTTAGTACCTTTCTTCTCACCTCCATGGTTTCTGATTTGAGATCAGCACTTAATCTTATTGAGGTTCCCTTGTATATGATTAATGCTTTGCTTTTCACTTGCTGCTTGGAGAATCTGATATCTCTGATATTTTCATTCTGAATAGTATGGGTCTCAGGGTAACTCTATTCAGATTTATTCCATTTGGGTTGTACTGTCTTTTTTGGATATTGATATTTATGTCTTTCATAAGGGTTGGAATATTTTCAGTCATTATTTCTTCAAATATTCTTTCTGCTCCTTTTACATTCTCTTCTGTCTTTTACAGTTCAGATATTCTGTCTTCAAAATCACTAATTCTGTCTTTGAAAAACTCAAATTTGCTCCTATGTGTCTCTAATGTATTTTTAAAAATTTATTTATTTTGCCCCCTCCCCACTAGCCACTTGTTTTGCTGTCTGTTCTTTGTGTCCATTCACTGTGTGTTCTTCTGTGTCTGCTTGTCTCCCTTTGTTGCATCATCTTGCTGCATCAGCTCTCTACAGCATGTGGGCTGTCAGCTCTCTGCAGTGTGTGGGTCAGCTTGCCTTCACAAGGAGGCCCTGGGATGCAAAACCAGGGCATCCCATATGGTAGATAGGGGCCCAATTGATTGAGCCACAGCCACTTCCCTCTCTGATGTATTTTTTAAAATGAATTAATTATTTTGGTTTACATTATGGTTTCTATTTTAGATTGTATGCATTTTAAAAATTTTTAGTTTCCTTATGTTTTACATTAGTTTACATTCTAGTTTACAGACTTTTGTACACTTTTGATGTAAGTTAACATGTCCTATATCGTTCATTACATGACCTTGTGCAGCACTTCAATTGCTCCCCAGTTGCCCTGCCTGCTTCTCTCTATTCTATACCTCTCTCCCCCTCCCCTCAGGGCCCACAGTGACAATCAATCTTCACTACTCGAGGGACCAGATTTACAGATACTTGCAACAATTCTGAGGGCTTGACATACTAGACTGCCCTAACCGATTGAGAGCCACCGATTTTCTCAAGGGACACAATTCCCTCTGTTTGAGAACATCAGATGTCCCCAGGAGGTGGGTACACCTTCACACTCATTGTATGGGTCTCCACCCAATGATATAACACACTATGACAAATGAGCACTCACACACCTCCTAGAAGCCTGCACCTGTATTAGATGGCCCCCTTAAGCCCCTTAAACACGTAATCCTTCCTTATTATATTTTCTAACAAGCTTTCTCAACATTATAGTTTCTTTTTTTTAAGATTTTTTTAATTTTTATAATTAAAGTTAATAGATCACAAGGAATGTTACATTAAAAAACAAGAAACATAAGAGGTTCCCATATAACCCACTCCACACCCACACCACATCATTTTTGTAAATTGTAATTTTTTGAATATATATACATCACAAAAAAAGTTACACTAAAAAGTATGAGGTTTCTATATACCCTCCACCCCAATCCTCCCACACCAACAACCTACCTCTTCATTGAGGCACACTCATCACACTTGGTGAACACATTTTGGGGCACTGCTGCACTACACAGATAATAGTTTACCCTGTAGTTTGCACTCTCCCACAGTACATTCAATGGGTTATGGCAGGATTTATAAGGTCTACCATCTGACCCTTCAATATCATTAAGGACAACTCTAAATCTCAAAAATGCCCCCACATCAGATCTTTTTTACTCTCTCCCTTCCCACGGCAACTACTGTGGCCAATTTCTCTACCTCGATGCTAAAATTTCTTCTATTACTCGTCACAATAGTTTTATAGTAGAATATCAGTAAGTCCAGTCTAGTCCATATTATATTCCTCCATTCTGTGGACACTGGGATGGTGATGTTCCCTCTGCCTCTAAATCAAGACGGGGCTTAGATTCCACACTGATGATGGATGCAATTCCTCTGCTTACAGTTGTAGGCATTCTTGATTCCGTGGTGTGGTGGTTGACCATCTTCACCTCCCTGTTAGCTGACCTGGGTAAGACCAATGAACCAGAGTAGGAGTTGCCATTCTGCTGAGGTTCAGGGCCCAGCTGGCACATGGACAGTCCACAGATTCAAGACTCTTGAGTATGGACCATCCCTAGTGCCAATGACACGTTCAGTAAAAGTGACAGAAGAGGCATGTGTAGAAAAGTCACATGTGAGTCCAGCTCCATCACACTCAGGAGCACAAGTTCCAAGAGGGTCCTCTTACATGGCACAGAGCTCCAACTCCATCTGCTATGACTATATACCCTGTGGATCTCCATAGTCTTCAGGAGAACCAGTACCTAGGGTTGTATCTACTTTGGCTTTTTCTGGGGTCCTGCTGAGATGTGCATAAGTGCAACCCCTCTGATGGCTTCCCAACTCTTTTTGGAAGACTCTTAGCCATATCAACTCATTTGTCTTTGCCATTTCCCCCTTTTATTCAAGGTCAGTAAGCAGTTTTTAACACTTGATCCAACATGTAGGCTGACATATTCTGCTGGTCTGAGTTGACCCTTTTATTTGAGGTCTCTTTCTAGTTGCTTTTCCAGTTAATGATTGGTAGTAATCCCTCAGTGCTAGGGACGCTTATCCCCAGGAGTCCTTTCCCACATTGCGGGGAAGGTAATGCATTTACATACTGAGTTTGGCTTAGAGAGTGGCCACATTTGAGCCACATGGAGTCTCTCAACAGGTAACTCTTAGGCACCCTACAGCTCGAGACCTAGTTCATATTTCAGGCACACAGGCTCCTAAGCATAGTCATCAGTATCAAGAGCTCATTATTGGGCCATTCTTCCTTGTTGATTTTTGCTGTTGCACTTGGGGGATTATTGTTGTTCCATTGGGGAATGTGACAGAGCTCCCATGGGTGGGAACTCAGCACTCCCTCCGTTGACGTTTGTAACTGTAACTACTATAAAAATACCCAACAGGGAAACGGACTTTGGCCCAGTGGTTAGGGCGTCCGTCTACCATATGGGAGGTCCGCGGTTCAAACCCCGGGCCTCCTTGACCCATGTGGAGCTGACCATGCGCAGTGCTGATGTGCGCAAGGAGTGCCGTGCCACGCAAGGGTGTCCCCCGCGTGGGGAAGCCCCACGCGCAAGGAGTGTGCCCATGGGGAAAGCCGCTCAGCGTGAAAAGAAAGTGCAGCCTGCCCAGGAATGGCACTGCCCACACTTCCTGTGCCGCTGATGACAACAGAAGCAGACAAAGAAACAAGACACAGCAAATAGACACCAAGAACAGACAACGGGGGGGGAGGGGGGAATTAAATAAATAAATTAATCTTTAAAAAAAAAATACCCAACATATATCCTAACATATTTATGTTCCCTATATACATGCCCTGGAGAACTCCCCCCCCACCCATATCCCCCCCATCAATAACACCTCACACCAGAGTTCCTCCCCTACCATAGTTGAACCTCTCTGTGGTCCAAAACTTCTTCAACAATGAATCCTAATATATTGCCAAATTCAATTAATAGGAAATTGAAATACAGTGATGGTTTAAATAGTAATTTAGAAATACTAAAATAAAGTAAAAATAAATTGGTGTATTAATAAAATGAAAAATATTATAAAACTTTGTTTCTAACGTTTTGCCTTTCATCACTATAAAAGTTGTTGCCCTGTATATACAGTGGCAAGGCACTTTCATTTCTTCCTCAGTGCCCACATCCTTTTTCTTTTTATCTAATTTTTAATTTTGTCTTAAAAGAAGTTTTACATCATAGTAATTCACATACACAATATAGGGGACTCCCAGATATCCAACATCAAACCCTTTCCCCCTTTCCCCAGCAATGATCTCTTTACATGTTCATGTTATATTTGCTGCAGCTGACGTACAAATTTTGAAACATAGCTATCAAACATGGCTCCATTTTTGTTTATTTTATATTTTAGGCTGTACAAATTTCTAAATTTTTAGTTTCCTTATGTTTTACATTATAGTTTACATTTTAGTTTATAGACTTTTATACACTTTAGATAAAAGTTGACATGTCCATCATTGCATGAGCTTGTTGAGCACTTCCATTGCACACCCCCCCCCCCAGTTCCCTGCTTCCATCCATTCTATACTTCTCTCCCTCTCCCCTCAGGGCACACCGTGACACTCAATCTTCACTACTTGAGGAACCAGATTTACAGATACTGCAACAATGCTGAGGGCTTGACATACTAGACTGCTCTAACTAACTGGGAGCCAGCAATCCTCTCAAGAGATACAATTCCCTCTTTTTGAGAAAATCAGGTCTCCCCAGATGTGGGTACACTTTTGCACTCATTGTATGGGTCTCCACCCAATGATACAACACACTATGACAAAATGAGCACTCACATACTTCCTGAAGCTTGCCCCTGTACCAGATGCCCCCATTAAGTACCTTAAACATGTGATCCTTCCTTATTATATTTTCTAATGAGTTTTCTCAACAGTATAGTTTCAAACATATACCTGACCTTTTCCCATATTCAGCAATTCCCCCCAGCCCTCCCCCTAATTCTTTGGGTCTTCTGACCCATCTTTCCAACCCTAGTCCCCTCTCAAACCTTCAAAGCCCCACCCAAAGCCCCATCTTTTCCCTTCCCTGTACAAATATTTATCACCAGCTTATCATAGACTTCACCCATGTAGGTGTCAGCTCGCAACCTTCCCCTTTCCTTCAAATTCCTTTAAGTTTATCTTCCAGTCTCTAGTTCTCTGAGATGGCTTAGTTTGCTTGTTTCATATTAGAGAGATCATGTTGTATTTGTCCTTCAATGCCTGGCTTACTTCATTCAACATAAGGTACTCAAGATTCATCCATGTTATCCCATGTGTTTGCACCATATTCTTTTTTATATGTGAGTAGTATCCCATTGTATGTACATACCACATTTATTTATCCATTTATCTGTTGATCAGATGAATGTATAAATGAGGATCTATATCAGAACTCAATTCAGTTCCATTAGTCAGTGTGTCTATCCTTGTGCCAATTCCATGTCGTTTTCACTGGTGTAGTTATGTAGTATGTTTTGAAGTCAGGTAGTGTGATTCCTCCAATTTTGTTTTTCTTTTTCAATATGTCTCTGGCTATTCGGGGCCTCTTTCTTTTCCAAATAAATTTCATAGTTAATTTTCCTTGTTCGTTAAAAAATGGTGTTGATTTTTATTGGGATTGCATTGAATTCTAGATCAGTTTTGGTAGGATAGACATCTTAATAATATTTAGTTTTCCTATCCATGAACAGGGAATATTCTTCCATTTATTTAGGTCTTCTTTGATTTCCTTGAACAGTGTTGTGTAGTTCTCTAAGTTTTTTACAACTTTAGTTAAATTTATTCTTAGGTATTTGATTTTTTTGTTGACTATTGTAAATGGTATTTGTTTCTTGATTTCCTCCTGAGCTTGCTCATTATTGGTGTACAGAAATGCTACTGATTTTTGCGCATTGATCTTATAACCTGCAATTTTACTAAACTCATTTATGAGTTCTAGAAGCTTTGTTGTAGACCTCTCAGGGTTTTCTATGTTTAGGATCATGTCATCTGCAAATAATGAAATTTTGACTTCTTACTTTCCAATGTGAATGCCTTTTATATCTGATTCTTGCCTCAGTGCTTGAGCAAGTACGTCTAAGACAATGTTAAATAGAAGAGGTGATAGTGAGCATCCTTGTCTTGTTCCTGATCTTAGAGGGAAAGATTTAGGATTTCACCATTGTAAACGATGTTACTGTGAGTTTTTCATATATGCTCTTTATCATGTTCAGAAAGTTTCTGTCATAACCCAGTGAATGTACTGGGGGAGGGAGTGCAAATTATAGGGTAAACTATTATCTGTGTACTGCAGCAGTGCCCCAAAATGTGTTCACCAAGTGCAATGAGTGTGCCACAATGATGAGGGAGGTTGTTGGTGGTGGAGGAGTGAGGTGGGGAAATGAGGGGTATAAAGGATCCTCATATTTTTTAATGTAACATTTTTTGTGTGTGATGTATATATCTTCAAAAAATACAGTTTACAAAAATGATGTGGTGGGGGTGAGGAGTGGGCTATTTGGGAACCTCTTATGTTTTTTTATGTAACATTCCTTGTGATCTATTAACTTTAATTTTAAAAACTGCAAAAAATAACATTAATAGGTGTTAACATGGGGCATTTTGGGAACATTGGAATTGTTCTGCATGACATTGCAATAACGGATACAGGCCATTATACATTTTGTTAAAATGTATAAAATTGTGCAGTGCAATGTGTAAAACACAATGTATACTATAGACCATGGTTAGTAGCAATGCGTTAATGTGTGTGCATCAGTTGTAACAAATGTACCACACTAAAGAAAGATGTTGTTAATGGGGGAAAGTGTGGGAGGGGGAGGCAGTGGGGTATATGGGAATCTCCTATATTTTCAATGTAACAATTTTGTTATCTAAAGCTTCCTATCCCTTAAAGAAAATAACAACATTAAAAGATAAAGTTTCCTTCCATTCTGATCTTTTGCAGTGTTTTTATCAATAAAGTTTGCTGAATTTTGTCAAATGCTTTTCCTGCATCTATAGATATGATCATGTGTTTTTTCCTTCAATCTGTTTATATGGTGTATTACATTAATTGATTTTCCTATGTTGAACCATCCTTGCATACCAGGAATGAATCCCACTTGGTCATGATGTATAATTTGTTTAATGTGTTGTTGAATATGATTAGTAAGTATTTTGTTGAGGATTTTTGCATCTAGGTTCATTAGAGAGATTGGTCTGTAATTTTCTTTCTTTTGGTGTCCCTGTTTAGCTTTGGTACTAGAGTAATGTTGGCATCATAGAATGAGTTAAGCAATGTTCCCTGTGTTTCAATTTTTTGGAAGAGTTTCAGCAAGATTGGCATTAGTTCTTTCTGGAATGTTTGGTAGAATTCATTTGTGACGCTCTCTGGCCCAGGGGTCTTCTTAGTTGGGAGGTTTTTAATGACTGATTATATCTCTTTACTTTTGATTGTTTTGTTGAGATCGTCAAGTTTTTCTTTTGTCAATGTAGGCTACTTATGTGTTTCTAGGAATTTGTACATTTCCTCTAAATTGTCTTTCTTTTTGGAATATAATTTTTCAAAGTGTCCTCTTATGATGGTCTTTATTTCTGTGGGGTCAGTGGTGTTATCTCCTTTCTCTTTCTTATTTTGTGTAATTGCATCTTCTCTTTTTTTTTCTTTGTTAGTCTAGCTAAGGGTTTGTCAATTTTATTGAACTTCTCAATGAGCTAGCTCTTGGTTTTGTTTATTCTTTCAAATGCTTTCTTATTTTCTATTTCACTTATTTCTGCTCTGATCTTTGTTATTTCTTTCTTTCTTCTTCCTTTGGGTTTTGTTTGTTTGTTTGTTTGTTTTAACTAATTCCTCCAACTGTGCAGTTAGTTCTTCAATTTTAGCTCTTTCTTTTTTGATGTATAAATTTATGGCTATAAATTTCCCTCTCAGGAATGCTTTTTCTGCATCCCATAAGTTTGGATATGTTGTGTTATCATTTTCAGTAGTTTCAAGGGAGTTATTGATTTCTGTTGACATTTCTTCCTTGACCCACTGTTTTGCTAAGAGTGTGGTGTTTAACTTCCAAATCTTGGTACCAAATCTGGGTCTCTGGCCCTTGCAGGTTTTCAGCTTCATTCCACTGTCTTCAGAGAAATTATTTTTATTTCAATCTCTCTGAATTCATTGAGACCTTTTCTGTGGCCTAGTATGTGGTCTATCTTGGAGAATGATCCATATGCACTTGAGAAAAATGTATATCCTGCTGTATTTGGGTGTCATGTTCTGTATCTATTAGGTCCAGCTCCTCTAATATATTGTTGAAAGTCTTTGTTCTTTATTGATTCTCTTTTGAGATGTTCTGTCCAAAGTTGACAGAGGTGTATTAAAGTCCCCTACTATAATTGTAGAGGCATCTATTCCTTCACTTTGTTTTTCCAGTGTTTGCCTCACGTATTTGGAGGCACCCTTGTTAGTAGCATAAATGTGTATGATTGCTCTTTCTTCTTGAAAGATTATCCCTTTCACTAATATGTACTGTCCATCTTTGTCTCTCACAATTGTTTTGAATTTAAAGTCTATTTTGTCTAATATTAATATAGCTACTCCTGCCCTTTTTTGGTTATTGTGTGCTTGCAAGATTGTTTTCCAGCCATTCACTTTCAACCCCCTTGAATCCCTGTGTGTGAGATGTGTTTCTTTGTAGATGATATATAGATGGGTCATATTTTCTTATCCAATCTTCCAGTCTGAGTCTCTTGACAGGTGAGTTTAATCCATTTACATTCAGTGATATTACTTTCAAGGAATTACTTATATTAGCCATATTTTCTTTTGATTTGTGTTTGCCATATTTTGTTTGATTTTCTTTTTCTGTTTTGTCTTACACTTTCCTCCATCTCTGTCTCTCTTGTTTTCTTCTTTCTTCCTGCAGAAATCCCTTTGGTAGTTCTTGAAGGGCAAGATTCTTGTTGGCATACTCTCTTAGTTTCTGTTTATCTTTGAATATTTTGAACTGTCCATCATTTTTGAATGCTAACTTTGCTGGATAGAGTATTCTTGGTTGGAAATTTTGTTCTTTTAGTACCTTGACTATATCATACCACTGCCTTCTTCCCTTCATGGTTTCAGATGGGAAATCAGCACTTAATCTTATGGAGCCTCCCTTGTATATTATGGTTCTCTTTTCTCTTGCTGCTTTTAGTATTTTCTCTTTGTCTTGAGCATTGGATAATTTGACAAGTATATGTCTTATGATAGGCCTGTTAGGATTTATGCTCTTTGGGGTGCATTGTGCTTCCTGGACATGAACATCCATCTCCCTCATATAGGTTTGGGAAATTTTCAACCATTATTTCCTCCAAAATAGTTTTTTTTAACAATGGTTAATGACACATACAGGCATTACACTGTTTCCCAGAAAAACATTGTAACATATGCAATTTAATTTATATGAATTTTTAAAATTATCCAAATATTTTGTCTCTACAGTTTTGATAAATCCTTTGTAACCAGGTATATATATATACAAATTTATTTTATGCAAATCTCAGAAGTTTTTTCCCTTAAATGACTTACTTTTATTTATAAGGACATAAGTAATAAGCATTTAAAATATTTTATTTTTTATTTTTTTCTTCCCCCTCTCCCTCCCCATGGACACTTAGGCACTTGGCTCAATGTGTGGTCTCTTAGCTCACCATGTAGGCACTTGGCTCACTGTATGGGCACTGGCTCACCACAAAGGCACACTTCCTCTTCTTCTTTTTCACCAGGAAGCCCCAGGGATTGAATCCTGGTCCTCCCATATGGTAAGAAGCAGCCTTATCACTGGAGCCACATCTGCTTCCCATAAAATATTTATTTTACATTAAACTCTATTTTTAGTATAAGAGTCTCAGATTGAAGTGTATTAAAAAGCACCTTTGCTCTTCTTTTCCAAATACTTTTATCTATATTTTTGCATGACTTTTAACTGCAATCCTGTTAATTAATTGGCAAATTAAAAAAAAAAGTTCTTCCTTCTGGGCCAGGGCAGGGTTCTTTATCAGAACTGTAAATGATCATTGGTATGTGAACCTGCTTTAGTTAACCTCCATTTCTTCTTTTTAATCCCCTGGATGAAATGGATAAAATGACATCTCACTGTCTAGTAAATAAATTTTATGGACTAAGATGTTTCAGAGCACACACCATGAGATGCTTAGCACTCACTGTTCATTAGAGAGGCTTTACAGGATCCAGGTCAGAGCCCCCAGGTGTCATCTAAATCTCTTCTACACAGGACCCCTGAGAAAGAATGATCATTGGTTGATAACACCTTGATTGTAGCCTGCATGATCAATCTTGCTCTGGAAAGTGTCCACAACTCCATGGTGCACACCAGTCATAATGGAAATGCCAATGGCCAGCAGCTGTGGTTCCATAAGTCCCAGCTTACTTTTTGCAATTTGTGCAGAACTCTTGCATTCTCCACCTAATTTCTTGTGATTTGGGAGATGTGTCTTCACAGCCAAATCCAGTTCCAGTTAGAAAGGGAATACTCCAGTGATGTGAGAATGTGGTCACAAAAGCACTTGATCCAGCATTCAAGCATTTTACAATGCTTTTCCCTCAATCTTTATTTTTAGAGGAAAAAAATAATTAATTTTTACAATTAGACAAGATCACTTTTCTGGCCAAACACAAATTCTAGATTATTTTGGTCAGGAACAAGGCCTGTAGACTAATGTTCTTTTGCTGAGACCTGATCCTTTGGAACTGGCACTACTACCAACTTTCCTTGCTAGAGAATGAGTCTCAACCCTCCTGCCAGAAACAATGCCCAGACCTTTCTGGGCATTTAGTCTGGTCAGACTACAATCTGACCTAGCTCAATCTGCCTCATGCCCCTGGTGGCACAATGCTGAGATTGGCTCCACAACCTTTATTACCCCTTTGACAGTGACCACCAGACACTGTCAGACAACTTATGCACCTCCTAACAAAGTAGCCTGTAAGACCTGAGACTTTGTCCTTGGCACATCTCCAGTTTTCTAGGACTTCTGAGGTTCCAGAGGTGGAAAGCGACGGGAACTGCTTGTCTGGTCCCCGGACCTTCCCAATGGCTGGGGATGTGTTGGCAAAGGATACAGGATAACTGGATCGCACACCCTAGCCTGCGAACTGCATGCAAGCCACCTGACATCCACCAACTCCCCTTTGACTACTATTCTCACAGGTATAGTTGGTCCACAGCTTCAGGGATGACTGGAGCAGCAGCTAGGTCATGGATTTATTCTCACAAAAAATTAAACTCCCCAAAACTGACTCAAAGGGAAATGGCTGTCTTGTAACTAATTAAGACATGGAATCAGCAGTCAAAAATACTTTCTCTAAAGAAAACGACAGACTCAGACTAATTCCTTGGGAACTTCAACTAATATTCATAATAGAATAAATACAATTTTACTCAAAATTTTAGAGAATAGTAAGAGAGGTGCCTCATCATAACATGATACGAACACCTCTAAAATTGAACCAGGAAAGAAAATTATTAGGGGCCAAAAATGACAATCATATAAATAAATCCTAAAGTCTTTATCAAAATACTGGTAACCTCAACTCAACAGTATGTAAAAAGACTATTTCACTAATTAGTTGAGTTATCCCAGGAACAAAGGATTATTTAATATTAGAAAATCAATTTAAATCATGACACACAGATTAAAGGACAAAGTTATGTGATTAACACAAAGAAAACAATTTGTAAACTTTAATATGTGAACCAAAGGCTGAGGGAGAGAAAAGGTGAATACAATAGGAATAAATGGAATTCTTAGACAGGTGTTGATAATATATGTTAGCACACATGATACCTAATGTGAATCTTGGAAATGAATAAAAAGCAGTATTGAAACTTAGAAGCCAGTAATAAAAAACTCAGACATATAAAGAAAACAAATGGAAACATTATAAGGATGTTCATTTAGGCATTTGATCAATTTCTTTGCTTGCTTGTTTTTTAAAAAATTTAATTTAATTTGATTTTTAAAAGGTAGATCACATGAAATATTACATTAAAAAATATGGGGCTCCTATATACCCCATTCCCCACACACTCCTTCTTCCCACATCAACAACTTCTTTCATTGCTGTGGTACATTCATTGCATTTGATGAATACATTTTGGAGCACTCTACACAACATGGATTATAGTTTATGTTGTAGTTTACACTCTCTCCCAGTCCACTCAGTAGGTTATGGCAAGATGCATAATGTCCTGCATCTGTCCCTGCAATATCATTCAGGACAACTCCATGTCCTGAAAACGCCCCCATATCTCACCTCTTTTTCCCTCTCCCTGCCTTCAGCAACTCCTGTGGCCACTGTCTCCATATCAACGATATACTTTCTTCTATTGCTAGAGTCACAGCAATTCTACAGTAGAATACCAGTAAGTCCACGCTAACCCATATTTTACTCCCCCATCCTGAATACCATGGTATGGTGATGCCCATTCCACCTCTAAATTGAGAGGGCGCTTAGGTCCCATATGGCTGCTAGAAGATATCTCCTGCTTGCAGTTGTAGACTCTCTTGGTTCCTTGGTGTGGTGGTTGATCATCCTCACCTCCTTGTTAGCAGATGTGGGTAAGTGGAGAGTAGGTGTTGCACTCTGCTGAGGCTCAGAGCCCAGCTGACCCGTGGACACTGCAGAGATTAAAGTCTCCTGAACATACACCAAACCCAGTGCTTACACACATTCAGTAAAAGTGATGGATAAGACATGTGTAGAGAAGTCACATCTGAGTTCAACTCCATCACACTCAGGAGCTTGTTCAGCTTTTAAACTCCTATTTGAGAAATCATCAATCCATTGTATTTTCCCAGAAATGTTTGTATTTCATACAGATTTTATAATTTATTAGCATAGTTACATAATATTTGTCTATGTAGTTTTTCTTACAAAGTTCATCTTAAATCACTCTTTTAGTTAATATTAAATAATAGTTTCTCCTAATTTTTAAAAAAGAAAAGAAACCAATGATCTATGAAGAATTATATGAAGAAGTAAGCAACAGAAATCTACCCAATACTCTGAAAAAAACTGGGATTCTTTAATCCAATGCATTTTTCCCCTAAGATATCAGAAAAATATGCCAAAATATTGGTTCTTGCAGCAAGTAATATTCAATTGCCATGCTGACAGGGACTGTGCCTGGTATCAGCAACACTAATAATAAACTGACAAAGCCCCCACTTATAACTACAGCTCAGTCCTTTTTCCAAATTTCAGACTTGCTATTCAACTGTCCACTTAATATCACCACTCGGAATTTTACCTGCCATATAATATTTCAGGTGTCCAAAGCTTAAGTTTTGATGTCTCAGGTATGAACGTTCTCTTCACTCATGGTGCCCTCATTAGTAAAAGTCAACACCCATCTTCCATTTACTCAGCCAAAACATTGGCTCCACATATCCAGTACTGTAGCACTCTATACCAGTGGGCCATTGAACCCTATTCAGCAGAAATGACTCTGATGGGGGCCAACAATTTCCACTAATACTGCATAGGATTTCAAACAATAATGGCTTGTTCTGGACATTGCCATGCCACAGGTATTCATGTTTTTGCATAGCTGGACTGGCACAGGAACTTCCTGAACAAGGCAGTCTTTGAAACTTCTCTTCTGCTGCTGCCTGGCAGTGTACCCTCATCTATTCTGCCACCAAGAATGTTGCACCCAAGGATCAGAAATGGATTCGGAGCTCTCTGGATAGGTGATTCATCAGGAATCGAGGTGGTCAGAATGATGTTCAAGTACTGCACTTGAGTTTGAAGGCAAAGATGTTCTCAATGCCCTCAGTTGCTGCTGTGTTGTCTTTTAGAATACTTACACAAAGAAGACTACCATAAGCACACAATAATGATGTGATCTCAAACCACCATTGTGGTTGAGACTTCAGAGGAGAACCCATTCCCTGGTATTATGACCTGAAAAGGTCTGGCTACAAAACAGACCTTCTGGAATCAAGAATTCAGGTAAGTTCACTGTCAGTCCCCCTACAAATATCACAACTGACAGTAGAAGCAACCCTCTAAGATATTGCCAGATATATTTGGATTATTAGTCACCTCAGACCTAGTAAACATCTGGTATTGTAAATGGCCTTCTTGCATAAAGGGAGGTTTCAAATGAACTGCAAGAAGTGGCTACATTTAGATACAAGTTTGGGAAAAATTTGAATGTTGAAATATATTTTAAGGGCAAGCTATCTGTCTAAGGATTCTAAAACAGGGCAGTGCTTTAATTTGGGAACAAATAATTCTATATTTTGAGGAGCTGCCCACCTTGTAGTAGGATGATTAGTGGTATCACCAGACTCTAGGAATAGGAGAGATCCTGCCTTGACCACTAAGGTCATTTGGATGACCCTATTAGTTTATAAACATTTACAATGACATATTGTGGGGGCTTAGTGGGCCAAAAGCCCCCAACCAAGTTGAGAATGTGGTGTTCTATGAAATGTGTGGTTCAGTGTATGTCACATGTTCATGAATTATGAACCATACTCATGGGATTATATGCACAGCATTCTGCAAATCTCTTACTAGTTTGAGACCCATTGGCCATAAACATAAATACATGAACTACCATGCATTCTTACGCATATATTAGGAAGAGAAAAACATGTTAATCTGGGCAAAAAAGCTGCTTGCTTTCTGAAAAATTATTGAACGGGAAGCGGACTTCGCCCAGTGGATAGGGCGTCCGTTTACCACATGGGAGGTCCACAGTTCAAACCCCAGGCCTCCTTGACCCGTGTGGAGCTGCCCATGCGCAGTGCTGATGTGTGCAAGGAGTGCCGTGCCATGCAGGGGTGGCCCCCGCATAGGAATGCACCCCGCAAGGAGTGCACCCCATAAGGAGAGCTGCCCAGCATGAAAGAAAGTGCAGCCTGTCCAGGAATGGTGCTGCACACACAGAGAGCAGACACAACAAGATGATGCAACAAAAAGAAACACAGATTCCTATGCCACTGACAACAACAGAAGTGGACAAAAAGAAGAACACACAGCAAATGGACACAGAGAACAAACAACTGGGGTGGGGGAAGGGGGGAAGGGGAGAGAAATAAATAAAAAATAAATCTTTAAAAAAATTATTGTTTTAGGTTCTCAGTCTCAGAGGAGGGGCTTTCATAATTGGGCAGGGCATCCTGGGCCTTCATAAAGCCTGTGTTTCTGGGTACTACTCAGCTGAGGAATGCAGATGACTATGCCCAATATGGCTTTGAAAAGCACTTCAAGTGGTAATTTTCCATTAGTATATTTGTTCTTTCATCATGCAGGTGCCTTGCTTATTTACCAGAGTGTAGAAAAGTTTTAATTGCAATCATGAATGAAGGGACAACTAGTTGATGGGGCTGCTTTCCTTTGATGAATCGCAGTGGGGGATTGATGGGCCTGTAAAAGTGGGTGAATGAAAGTAAATGTGAAAATGGAATGCACACATCTGATATCTGACTACTATAAAGGATGTTTTCAGGTGATACAGTTGGGAGGAAGAAAACATACATGGAAACACACCATGTGTTATAGGCAAGATTTGGGAAACCTATTTATATCAGAGGGCAAAAGTTTTATGTGTGTATGTTTTCCATTTCAACATTCCCATATAGTCTTTGCATTAATTCTTTTTTGTGCCTTCCCTTGGGTTTTCTTTTAATTTTTTGAGTTATTGTGCATATATGGATATTACTACTACCTCAGGGTTTAGGATCATTTCCAGTATGCAAATTTATGCCTACCTGTGTCCAATTTTGCTTGGAATTAGGTAGATGCTTCCAGTCAAAATATCTATTTTCCACTACATCTGGTGGCTCTCAACACAGAATAAATGAGAAATTGCTCTAACCACTCATTTTCATCTGCAGGTATATCATTTTGTCTTTCAGCCTTCTCTCTTCATCAGGCATGCTCAGAAGAGAAGCCCAATGAAAGAGGATTTTTAGAACAGAGTCAAAAGGTGGTCCTACAGGCATTGTTTGAAACAGAATCTCTACCATAGTCTAGCAGCCAGGGAAAAACTGGCCAAAGAAATTGGTATTCTAGAGGATTGATTTCAGGTAAGCATGGATTGCTGCTGCATGCTCTCTCACATTCAAAGTAATGGGGAAAACTGGCCTAAACATTTTCTAGTAAATCTCCTATCATGCAGAAATTTTGCTTAAGGACTTTTTTCTGTTTTATTGTGTAATGTTGAACATCAAATCAATGCAATAATTCTTACTATCTCTTATACCAATGTTGTAAAACTGTGGAATTGTTGTATTTATCCTTGGACAGAGGAGAGGCTTTGGTACCTGCTTCTAATTGGAGAAAGCAAAATCTTACAATGGCACTCTGGAGCATTTAAGAAATTTAATCAGGTATGACAGGCTTGATGTTATTCATTATCTGAACCAAGCACCCAGAATTATAGTGAATATATAATAAGGACAATGGAGTAAGAAACTCATGGAAGTTCTGTCTCCTCAGATAAGAATTTCACTGAAAAGCACTACAAGTGGGATTCCTTCCCCTGAGAGGCAGAAGCTCAATCTTGCACTGACTTCTTTAGAATAAGACCAATGGCATACAATTATTCTGATCTGTCACTCCTTAATTATCACTGAGGTAGCTGGAGCGAATGCTATTATATCAGGAAAACCAGTAAATAGCTGGAGCAGGACAAAGGAACGGTGAAACAATAGTGGAAAATAAGGCAGTCAGGGTTTTATAACAAATGGCATAATGTTCAATAAGCCAAGGGATATAAGTATGCCTGTGTGAGGGCATGGTGAGGAAAAGGAATATTTCTTGTCTCTGTAGGCATCAGTTCTGCCTACAGGATTCTGGATTGACTCAAATGCTGTGGTTGAAAGCACATGCTGTGGAATCACCTACTGATGGACTATCGGTGGGCCACAGATTCATTCAAATTGATGGTAATGAAAGAAATTCTGTACAGGAAACTAAGGAGTATGAGGCTGGCTCCACAATGGTGTTCGATTAATTTAGCCCTGAGTTTCAAATTTCTCCCTGTTTTTGCAGTCCTATTTTGAAAATATTTCAGATAATTAAACCAAAGTGTGTGGGTATTTTATGCCAATTCCTGGATGAGAAGAACAAATTCTCAGAGTCTTATCATGGAGTATCCAGTCTAGTTTTCCAAGTTAGAGATGAAGAAGTGAAAGAAGTGTCTGACTTGAGCAATAAGGAATTAATGAAAGAGATTGATTGATTATGTCACTGCAAGTAGTTTTGATACTAAGATTATGAGTCCCTAGGAGTCTCCATATGGACCGTTGAATCTGGAGTGAACTAAGACAGAAATAGGAATGAGTAGATGCTCATCACTTAGATATGAGCAATCTTCTGTACCTGCTTTAGGAGATTTTCTTATCAGAGATCCCATTCACATGTGTCTCTTTTGGTGACAGCATTATAAATTGTGGCTGGGTGATAAAAGCACAAAGAAGGCATTCAGATTGAGCCTATCACAAGGTGTTAAGGAAGAATCAGAGAGATAGAGAAGAGAGAGAGAGATTAGAGAGAATGATTTGACATGGGAGAACAAATACTGTCTTCTCAAGTAGGGGAACATGAATCTTGATTCCCTGAGTCTTAGAAAAAGTGAAATGCTTGTATGAGTTGAGCATGGGCTATGGGGTGTTCTATCTTTATGCTAATATTTTGCAATCATAGCCTATTTGCAAGAATCATAGCATTTGTCATAAGGATATTTCCTCCAGGGTCTTATGGATGACTCAGTTCATGTTATTTTATTGGAACTGTTGTTTGTAATAAGGGAGGTGTTGTTGCTGACTCTCACATCTTCTTTGGCCCTTTAGGTTTGTTTCCAGAATCGCACAGCAAGTTGCTTAAGGGAGGGCTGAAAGCATTCTTGATTCTTCTCAGGGGAATAACAGTCCCATTGGCAGAAGCAGTGCCAGTCTTGGGCTCAAGGTGAGTACACTGTAGTCCCAGTGACTTTCACCAATGGATCCCATATAGTAAAACAGACCCTTCAATAGGGGCCCACATTTTCCACAAAGAATGCAAAGTACACTGTATTAGTCTGCCAAAGAGATGCTGATGCAAACTACCAGAAATCTGTTGGCTTTTATAACAAGTATTTATGTGGGATAAAACCTTATAGTTACAAGGCCCTAAAGAGTCCAGCTCAAGGTTGCTTTCTTACCACAGTCCATTACCATGTGTTGAATAGAGATTGTTGTTAATCTCTGAAAGGGTTTAGCCTTCCTCTCAGGGCCACTTTCAGATGCAAGTGGCATAGGGTTTGTCTATCAGGGTTTTCTTTCCCCCTTGGCATAGGGTTTGTTTCTTTCCAGGACTTCAATATAAGTCTCAATTTCTGACAAAGGTCAGCTGCAAACTATGAGGAAATGGCTCATCTCTCCCCAGACCCCAGGATCAAAAATGATGATGCACTCTCTCTTCCTGTGTGTCTTCTTTTTTTTTTTTACTTATTTATTTATTTATTTTTATTTTTTAATGTTACATTAAAAAATATGAGGTCCCCATATACCCCCACCCCCTCACCCCATTCCTCCCCCCATAACAACAATCTTCTCCATCATCATGACACATTCATTGCACTTGATGAATACATCTCTGAGCACCTCTGCACCTCATGGTCAATGGTCCACACCATAGCCCACACTCTACCACGTTCCACCCAGTGGGCCATGGGAGGACATACGATGCCCGGTAACTGTCCCTGCAGCACCACCCAGGACAACTCCAACCCCCAAAAATGCCCCCACATCACATCTCTTCCTCCCACTCCCTACCCCCAGCAGCCACCATGGCCACTTTCTCCACACCAATGCCACATTTTCTTCTATTACTAATCACAATAGTTCATGAATAGAATATCAGTAAGTCCACTCTAATCCATACTCTATTCCTCCATCCTGTAGACCCTGGAAAGGTTGTGTCCACTCCACATCTATATCAAGAGAGGGCTTAGATTCCACATGGATGCTAGATGCAATTCTGCTTTCAGTTGGCACTCTTGGCTCCCTGGTGTGCCTCAATGTTAGCTGAGTGGGGTAAGTCCTCCATGTTAGCTGAATGGGGTAAGTCCAAGAAACCAGAGTGTAGGAGTTGCAAGTCTTTTGAGACTCAGGGCCTGGCTATCACATGGTCAGTCCAGAGATTCAGGTCGCCTGGGTATACACTAAACCCCAGCACCAACTACAGATCCAGTAAAATTAACAGGAGAGTCTCATGAACAAAAATCACATCTGAGTCCAGCTCCATCTCTGTGTGTCTTCTTGATTGTGTCCATTTACATCAGCCCATCAGGGGGCAGGGACTCAGTCTGAGTTATGCCTTACTGACTGATGTAACCCAGCCAGAAGCCCTAAATTGATTTTATCAAGCAAACTTAATCAGAGATCTCTCTCTGAATTCAATACAATCAAAGGTTATCACAGCCAGAGAAACAGATTAGTTTATAAACACAATCTTTCTCTTTTTGGAATTCACAAAGTTAATCTCAAACCATCACAGATAGTAATCAATTGTGGCTTCTTCTGGGCATTGCCTTGCCAGAGGTGTTCTCATTTTTGGACTGGTTGGCTGGCTCAGCCACTTTATTAACAAGGGAGCCTTTGGGACTTCTGCTCCTGCTGCTGCATGGCCGTGTGATCGCATGTATTCTTTCACCACAAATGTTGCATCCAAGTGTCAGGAATGAACTCTGGGCTCCCCAGGTGGGTCACTCAGTAGGAATTGAGATGATCAGAATGATTTTCAGATGCTAGTGTTTTGAGTGTGACAGTGAAAACTGGTCTCAATGCACTCAGCTGCTCCTGTGTTCTCTTTTTTTATTCCACTAAAAGATTTTATTTTATTTTATTTTATTTTTTTAAAGATTTATTTTTATTTATTTAATTCCCCTCCCCTCCCCCGGTTGTCTGTTTTCTGTGTCTTTTTGCTGCGTCTTGTTTCTTTGTCCGCTTCTGTTGTCGTCAGTGGCAGGGGAAGTGTGGGCGGCGCCATTCCTCTGCAGGCTGCTCCCTCCTTCGCGCTGGGCGGCTCTCCTTATGGGGTGCACTCCTTGCGCGTGGGGCTCCCCTACGCGGGGGACACCCCTGTGTGGCATGGCACTCCTTGCGCGCATCAGCACTGCGCATGGGCCAGCTCCACCCGGGTCAAGGAGGACCGGGGCTTGAACCGCGGACCTCCCATGTGGTAGACGGACGCCCTAACCACTGGGCCAAAGTCCGTTTCCCTTTATTTTATTTTTTAAATTAAATTGTCTTTTTTTAAAAAAATACATAGATCACAAAAAATGTTATATTAAAAATATGAGGTTCCCACATACCCACTCCCCACCTTCCTAGAATACTTACCCAAAGAAGCCCACCATAAGTGTACATTAATCACAAGGTCCCAAAGTACTATTTGGTTTAGGTCTTTAAGTAGAATTGATTCCCTGATTTTATGACCTAAGAAGGACTGGCTACACAAACAGGTCTTCCAGAATCAAGAATTCAGGTAAGTTTTCTGTCTGTGGCACTGCATTTCTTGCAACTGGCATTGTTATCACCCTCCTGAGCTGGTGCTGGATATACTTAGTCTCTTTTGGGTTATCACAGTCATCTCAGACCTAGCCTCAGGGGTAGGAATGTAAACACCAGGCTCTGGAAGTGGCCTTCTTGCAAAAGAGGGAGGTTTCAAACCAAATAGCCAGAATTGCTTGTATTTGGATACAAATTCAGGAAGTGAGTGGGAAAAAATGTGAAAAAACATGAAAAAATATGAATGTTGATATGTGTTTGGAGGACACACTCTTTGTCGGGGACTCTATACCAGGGAACTGTTGTAATTTGGGGACAAGTAATTCTACATTATGAGGAGCTGTGCACTGTGTAGTAGGATGATTAGTGGCACCCCAGGGCCCTAGGTATAAGTGCTAGGAGAGATACTATCTGCACAACTAAGCTCAGTTGCATAGTCCTATTAGTCTACAAACATTGCCAGTGACATGGGGTGGGGGTGCAGTGGGTGGAAAGTTCCCAAACCAGTTGAGAAATCTGGTGCTATACAAAATGTGTGGTTTTGTGTATGTCATGTGTTCATGAATTATGAAGCTAGACTCATGGAATTTTGTGCACAGAATGCTGGAAATATCTTACTGGTTTGGAGTCCCTCTTGCCACAAACATAAATATGTGAACTAGCCATGCATTCTTATACATATACCAGGAAAGAGGAAAACATGTCCACCTGAACAAAAGAGCTTGCTATCTGAACATTTGTTGAGAAAACATGGCTTATTTTAGGTCCTCAGCCTTTTCAGTTACAGAGTCAATTCAGCTGCAGTTGATTGCTGATTGGGGCAGGAATTCAGGCCTCAAGTTATGTGCTTTGGACCTATACATTTAGCACATGTACTGGTAGTCTGAATTTCAAGTTGAGCACCAGGAGAAAAAAGGAAACTCTTTTAGTCTGTGTAGCTGAGTTTTGTTGGGTTCACTAGAACAACTAGCTGGGGGAAAGAGTTTGAGCAATACATGTATAGGTGAGGATGTGGAGATAACTGAATGGGGAGGGAAGCCAACTTTCCATATGCAGGCACTGTCATGCAAACTGTGTCATAGAGTTATGGCACAGAGTCATAATCATAAGCTCAGGTTCCCAGAAAAATAGAAGGAAATGGAACTACTCCATAGAGTGTCAGAGGTATGGAATTTCAGCTGGTCAATATTGGGTCTGTTCCTTTCCAGGGGTACATAATCACCCTGGATATGTCTTTCAAAGACCCACTGACCACTCCATTGTGGCCACCAGAGTGTAAGCCTAATAGAGTTCATACTTGCTTGTCAGAGAGGACAATAGGAATGGGGAGGAATCTCTGATATCTCCTGATTTCCATGTCTCTCTTTTCCTCACTTAGATATGGTTTCAGAATCAGAGAACTCAATAACCAGGGAAGATCTCAAGGGGATGCTCGAATTCCTTCTCAGATGCACCTAATCAGAGACCCCATCTGCCTTATGGACAGGAGCAAAGAACCCATTCAGTGTCCTGAGCAGTTTCCAACATTTCACTAATTTCCAAACTTTCATTGGTAACCAAGTACTTCCAACTACTCTTCTTTTCTCCTAAATATCCTCTAGTCCTTGGGAAAGGTTCATAAGCTGCCTGTGTCCAGGACCCAAGGACTGGAATTCAAACCACACGGAATGGGCAGGGAGGGGAGAACACTCATGATTCACTGACACTTAGAAACAATTACCCTCACAAAGGTTGTTCTCAGATACTCTGACTCCTTTTGGGTTGTCATTGCAGGTCTATGCCAGGAGAACTCTGAATCCACTAGCGTGGCAGTGGTGCAGTTAAAAGACAATCCCTGGATTCAACCTGCTATCACAACCTGAGAATGAAAGGGTCAGCCAGACCCATCTCACTTCATGTGGTGGAGAAGCTAGGAGCTCCAGGCTGTGACAGCAGAACGCTAGCCTCCCACGGGGAAACCTCAGCAGCCTGAATCCACTGAGTCATGTCTGAGGCAGCAGCTGGCAGAATCAATGGAAAAGCCAATGCATCCACCTGCTGAGGATCACAAGCAAGATGTGGAGACCCCTAGCATTTTAGATGAACTCCTGTTGATTACAGAATGTCAAGAAACAGCACCATCTTCTCTCAACTTGGCTTCCCATGAGTAGGACTCCACAGCAGCTGAGCCACCTCTCAGTGAGGAGATTTTCAGGTTCTGGTTAGCATGTTGTGAATTTCTCTTGAGGGTTCACTTTAGGAAGCAGAAGCATTCATTCTGAACCTTAGAACCAACAGCCCTTGCTTTAGTGCAAACCCTGGGAGACTGAAACATTGGGTTCCAGAAAAATCCCAAGTCAAACAGAAGGACCAATGGCTTGGAATCCCAAGTGGAGGATTTGGCTCTAATGTATTCAATGAGTAAAGGCCGATTTACAAACTCCGTACTACTTCTTGGCTCACCGTGGATACCAGGCTGTGGACACATGGGCTAAATCTTGGTTGAGTGAATATGTTTTTAGAAAATGGTTTTTAGAAAATCTCTACCGCCCCCCATCATCACATCCATGGCATTGGACAATCCAAGAACTGTCACTGAACCCTGGTGATGGGGCTAGTATTTTCATGGTATTTCTGCACTTCTTTCTCTGACAAGGTGGGAAGGGAATTCAAATGTGAAATGAGTTTTCTGTGTAGAGAAGGAGTGAATGAGTGCTGAGTTTCCTGACCATGGCAGTTCAGGAAGCAGAATTTCTCTAACCCTGAGGTTTGAAATAGGCAACTGGAAGCTACTGTAATATCTATCAGTAAGGAGATGGACAGTTATTCTCTTTAATAACAAGCTTCATCGTGCATGAATATTACTTTTTCATCATTGCACCAACTAAATGGTTGAGAAACTACAGGGAAAGGTTCATATGGAACCACATGCACCAAATGGAGGAAAGCTTTAGTGTGACTACTTCAACTATTTGAGATACTTCATGTATAATTACCTATATATCAAAGAGTAAATGTTCATTGCTACCATAAATAAACTATATATACATATTAAGCCTCTGGCTAATCATCATGTACATGCATCTCCTCAGTTCCTTTGGTGCAAAAACTCTCTGAACACTTGGTGGACGATCATACCACATGTGAGTTTACATTGGTAGCATCAATACATCTTTGAAAAGAAATTCTGTTTTACTGTGTCTAATTTTATCCATTCACATTCTGTTCCCTCACATGTAAAAGTCTGTCAGAGATTTGCCATATGCTCTTTCGATACAGAGTTGTGAGAAGGTACTCTAAGCAGAGGTTTCATTCATAGATATCAATCAAGAGGTACCATGGAGGGAAGCAGACTAGGCCCAGTGGTTAGGGCGTCCATCTACCACATGGGAGGTCTGCAGTTCAAACCCCGGGCCTCCTTGACCCATGTGGAGCTGGCCCATGTGCAGTGCTGATGCGCGCAAGGAGTTCCCTGCCATGCAGGGGTGTCCCCCGCATAGGGGAGCCCCACACACAAGGAGTGTGCCCCATAAGGAGAGCCACCCAATGCAAAAGAAAGTGCAGCCTGCCCAGGAATGGCGACGCACACACGGAGAGCTGACACAACAAGATGATGCAACAAAGAGAAACACAGATTCCCGCACCACTGACAACAACAGAAGTGGACAAAGAAGACGACTCAGCAAATAGACACACAGAACAGACAACCAGGGCACGGGGGAGGGGGGTGGGAAGGGAGAGAAATAAATAAATAAATCTTTTTTTAGAAAAAGAGGTACCATGGATGCAAACCTAGCAACAAGTATACAATGCAGAACTTTCTAGGTTTCCCTGTGCATGTATTGTGTTTGTATTCCACTGGGGTAGGTTCTTTCAAAGCTCAAGGACAAGGGTATTCCACTCAAAATATTCATAGGAGATTACACCAAGCAGAGGTTGGTGTATCATCCGGGCTTTTGAAGCAAACAAACATGCACACACACAAACACACTGTCACACACATGTACACACAAACACATCTCACACTCTCACATATACATATACTCACCACACAGACATAAACACATGCACACACAAATGAGTAAAACAAAACCCATAGACTCACTCCAACACTACCTGGTACAGATGCAGCTTAAAAGAATCTCATATATTCCAATATAGCATTGATACCATCACACCAATTGTTCTTATTTTCTTTCCCATTAGATATGCAATGTAAAGCCTGAGTTGAGACTTCCTGATATCACTAGTCACATGACTATACTCAATCACACAGGTGGACCCTACTCCCTAATTCCAGAATACATAAGTGATACTGGCTCACTGAGGCATATATGCTTTGATATTATGGGTATCTCTTTATCTTCTTCACTGGCAGGTATACATGCATGTATAATAAAAGCTCTAAGTGCCATCCAACTTCCTATTTCCACCCAAATCCATTACTAACTCTATATAACAGTATACCTATTTATATTTTCTCAGGTGAAACAGATTGTGTCTCATTAATGGAGGAAAATGGAGGTCATTTGCCACTGAAATCCTGGTCAGGACATGGTGGCTACATTAGAAATGGGGATTGACATGTCTAGCCAAGAAGGACAAGTTGCTCAGCTCTCTGCCCGTCTGGCAGACTGTGAGAATAAAAGGCATCCACAGAGTTCTTTTATTCAGCCAGCTTCTTTGAGACCCTTCATGGGTTTTGAGGTCTAGAAAGTAACCACTAAAATACCCGTACTTTTAAAAGCAATAAGGCAAATGTTATAATCATTATCCCAAAAGTCACAATGGTTGTGTAGGCATATAAAGTATAACTTAGTTACAATGTGATGTGTGGTACTATTTCTCTTACATAATTTTATTTTATTTTTTAATTATCTTTTTTAAAGTTGATAGATCACAAAAAATGTAACATTAAAAAACATGAGAGCTTTCCATATACCTCACACCCCACCCCCATCAATTTTTTAAATTATATTTTGTGTCTTTCTGTCAGAATTAAATATTCAGCTGGGTTTTATTTGAACACAAAACCGTCCTTGTACCATCACTGATAGGTGGCAATAGGTGTTTGATAGTTTTGATTCTGCTATAGAAATTATCTTTCAACTGAAAAAAGTCCATGAATCAATGCCCAGTCATTAAACACTGTCTTATTTGGGATGAGTTTTTTCCAATTTCTGGGTCACTTTATGAAAAGTATTATTTATTGTAAGAAATGCTGCATCACTGATTTAAAGCCTCTTACTTGAATTTGATGAAAGTGGTCAATTTCAGCTAAAGTGGCAAAAAACTGTTTCAGTGATCTTGAGTGCCATCAGCCTTTTGAACTTCCATTTTCCTTTCTTCCATGTGCTGCCTACTCTTCTTTACTTTGGTAAGAGCTCCTTTCTGCACATGGATTATGTCTCTGAAGTTGGCCAGGTACTCCTGATTCATCGTTATAAGGGCCATGAATGGGTTCAGGTCCTGCATGGGCTGATTGGGGAAGAGCTCAACAATAGCCTCATAGACCCGGTGGCCCAGATAAAAGGCCTAGCTAAGGCTGCAGAAGATCTGGCCCACTTTCAGATATTCCTTCTTGACACCAGTCACCCACTTGCATGCAAAATCCTTGGCCATGTGGATGATCTGCAACATGGTGTTATTCATCTTCTTTTTAAAAAATAATTATTTCATTGTAAAAAAGCTTTAGATTACATAAATGTTTCATTGACATGGTGTATAGAGTTCCACACAATAATTGTAAGAACATAAAATTCCTTCCTGGGTAGTTCTGCCACATCAGCAAGAATCCCCTAAGTATGGAGGGGTGACTAGTGAAGGATAGTAGACCATTGATGGGCCCTCGATATTGTTGACTTATGAACCTTTCCTTTGAAACTAAAACTTAGCCTAGTATTATATTTTGCCTGAGTTACCTCTTGAGAGCTTCCTTGTTGCTCAAACATGGCTCTCTCTAAGCCAAACTCAGCCAAACTCCTGTCTGGGACCTGACTCCCAGGGATGAGCTTCCCTGACACTAAGGGATTACTACCATGCACCAACTAGCAATGAAACTAGAAAAAGACCTTGGCTGAAAAAGGGGAAAGGATAAAGACAAATTAGTTTATACAGCTAAGATAATTCAAGATGAATCAGGAGATCATTTCAGAGGTTACACTTTTGCAGGTCTCAGCAGGAACTCATTGACTTTCACTGTAAAAACTGCCTGAAATAGTGGGTCTTCTGGGGTTCTGGAGGTATCCAGACACTATAGGCAGGGTTGACAGCTCAGAAATTGGGGGCCTTGCCAGTGGGCCCTATGTGAAAATTTATGCTTCCCAGTGTGACAGAGTTGGACTCAGTAGTGGTTTCACTACACATGGCTCTTCTGCTACTTCTATTTGAACCTATAGTTAGTACTAGAGTTGATAGGTGTTTGTCCAAGAAACTTAAATCTTTGGGCTGTCCATGTTCCATATGGGCCCTGAATCTCAACAGAGTTGCAGCACCTTCTCTTTAATTTATTGAATTTACTGAGGAAAATTAACAAGGAAATGTTGATGGACAAAAACCATCCCAAGAAAGAGGGAGTTTCTGCAACTGCAAACAAGAAAGCTCCATCCATCTGCCACATGGGATCTAGGGCCCCTCTCAATTAGAAGCAGAGTGGGCATCACCTCCCCAAAATCTTCAAGACTGGGGAATGAACATGGACTAAAGTAGACTTATTATTATTCCAGTATAGACTTATTATTATTCTAGCAATGGAAGAACTCTTATCATTAATGTAAAGTCAGTGGCCTCCAGAGGTAATGAGGGATGGCAGAGAGAAGAATAGGTGTAATATGGGAGCATTTTTGTGACATTGGATTTGTCCTGCATGACATTGCAGTGACAGATACAGGCCATTGTATACTTTGGCAAAATTTCCAAAATTCTGTGGGACACTGTAAACTATAATGTAAACCGTAGTCCATGGTTAGCAGCAATACTTCAATATGGATTCTTCACTTATAACAAATGTATCACAGTAGTGAAGGATATTGTGAATGTAGGATATTGTGGGAGGACGAAGGAGTGGAGCATGTGAGAATCCCTTATATTTTTTATGTAACATTTATGTAAAACTAAAGCTTCTTTAAAATAAAAAAATATATTAAAAATTCATTCATAAAATGTTTATTGATACTTGAAGGGGGAAAAGGGGGTGAATGTTGGGTATATGAGAGTCCCCTGTGTTCTGTATGTGACTTAACTGTGACATAAAACTTCTTTCAATAAAAATTTTTTTAAAAAAAGCAAGACACTGGGGAAGAAATGGAAGAAAATGCCGCTGTACATACAGGACAAAGATATTACAGTGATGAAAGGCAAAGCATCAAAAAGAAATTTTTAAAACATATTTCTTTATTTTTTTAATATCCCAATTTTAAAATTTTATTTTAGTTTTAGTTTTTTTCTAAATTAATATGTATTTTATTTCTTAAGTTTGAACTTATCATTATTTCATTTTCCTATTAGTTCTATTTGGCAATAATCTTGGCTTCATTTTTTAAAAAGTTTTGGATCACAGAAGGGTTACAACTATGGCAGGGGCAGATCATTGGTGTAGGGTGTCAGTGATGGGGGATGCATGGGAGGAAGTTCACATGGGCATACATATAAGGTATATAAATATGTTCAAATGTTCATGGGTCATTGTCACAGAGGTGGAGATTCACACAATAACTGAAAGAATATTGAATTCTTATCCTGGGGAGCTCTGCCACATTCTCTAATGGAAGAGCAGCAATCCCCCAAGTGCAGGGGCAAAGGTTTGTGAAGGATGGTCCATTGATGGAGCCTTGATATTGATGACTATGTTTATGAGACTTTGCTCTTGAAATTGAACTTAGCCTAGTGTTGTAGGGTGCCAAAGAATTACCTTCTGAAAACCTCCATGTTGCTCATAGAAGTCCTCTCTTTGTCAAACTCAGCCCAGCATGGGGCATGATTCCCAGGGATGAGCTTCCCTGGCACCGAGGGATTACTACCAAACACCAACTGGTGATGAAACTGGAAAAAGTCCTTAATAAAAGGGGGGAAGGTAAAGACAAATGAGTTTATATGGATAAGAGACTTCAAAGTGACTTGGGAGGTCATCTCAGAGGTGACACTTATGTACATCTCAGTAGGATCTTATAGACTGCCAAAGTACATACTACCCCCAAAATAGTGGGACTCCTGAGGGCTCTGTAGACTCCCAGGTCCTACAGTCATGGCAGATAGCTCCAGAGTTTGGTGCCTTGCCAGTGGGCTCTACTTTGGTGTTTGTGCTCCTGATTGTAACAGATTTGGACTCAATTGTGACTTTTCTACATGTGCCTCACCTGTCCCTTCTATTTGAACCTATAGTTGGTGCTGGAGTTGGTAGGCATACATCCAAGAGACTTGTGTCTTTGGTCTGTCCATGTTCCAGCTGGGCCTTGAGCCTCAGCAGAGTTGCTATACCTACTCTCCAGTAATTGGACTCACCCAGAACAACTTACAAGGAGGTGAGGATGGACAACCACCATACGAAGGAACCAAGAGAGTCTACAACTGCAAGCAAGAGAGTCCCATCCACTAGCCATGTGAGATAAAGACTCCTCTTAATTAAAGTTGGAGTGGGCATCACCATCCCAGAATCCTCAGGATTGGGGAATAAAATATAGACTAGAGTATAATTACTGATATTCTACTACGGTCTTTTTATGTTTCTAGCAATGGAAGAAATTATATCATTGATGTGGAGACAGTGGCCTCTGGAGGTTATGGGGCTATGGAGATGGAAAAATATTTATAATTTGGGGGCATTTTCAGGACTTGAGAGTTGCCCTGAATGACATTGCAATGATAGATACAATGCAGATAGGTTATCCTGCCATAACCTACAGAACTGAGTTGGGACAGAGTGCAAAGTACAATGTAAACTATAATCCATGCTTAGTGGCAATGCTCCAAATGTGTTCATTGGCAATGAACGTACCACACTAATGAAAGAAGTTGTTAATGTGGGGAAGGGTGGGAAGTGTGAGGAGTGGGGCATATGGGAATCCCTTATATTTTGTGTGTAATCTAAGTATCTGTAAAAAAAATACATATTTTAAAAAGTATTCAATATTACTATTGTAAAAGCATTACATACTTCATCTATTTTGTCCTTTGCCTTTCTGTTGTAATATCATACTATTGTCTCTCTTTATGCCCTTTAATTTACCCTTTCCAATAATCTTCATTTCTAAAGTCATCTCCAAAAGTGTTTACCTTTTCTTTCCTTTCAGTCTGCACACTCCTTTTAGTATATCTTGTAATTCTGGTTTTTGGTGATGTATTGTATCAGTTTTTTGTTAATTTGTGAAGACTTTCAACTCACCCACATTTTTATTATTTATGTAATCTAAAGGAATATTACATAAAAAATATAGGGGATTCCCATATGTCCCACTCCTTCCTCCTCCCACATTTTCCCACTTTAACAAGGATGCTTCATTAGTGTGGTACATTTGTTACAATTGATGAACACATACTGAAGCATTGTCACTAACTGTGGATTATAGTTTACATAATAGTTTACACTGTGTCCAATTTTGTAAGTTTTGACAAAATATACAATGGCCTGTATCTGCCATTGCAATGTCATGCAGGAAAACTCTTATGTCCTGAAAATGCCCCAGTATTACTCCTATTTTTCCCTCTCTCTCCCTTCAGAGATTAGCAAATTACTGAGCATGAAAGAGAAGCAGACATTATGATAACCAATGGTGTCTCAACCATTTTTAAAATAACTTTTATTTAATTTCTTCATGAAATACTTAACACCTTTAGAAAGAATCTTGGAATAATAAGAGTAAATGGAAGTTGAATTTTCAATGGATAGACACGTCGAATATGTAATTTTCACCCTCCATTATGTCATTGCAAATGTGACTTCCTTTCCCTGCTCTTTTGTTTATATATATATATAAACATTTTGTTTTCTATTATTTTCAAGTACTCCTTTCTTTTTAAAATTTTTTTCTCTCTTTATTTTTTAAAATGTTACATTCAAAAAAATATAATAGGTCCCCATATACCCCCGCCCCCCTCACCCCACTCCTCCCACATCAACCATCTCTTTCATCATCATAGGACATTCATTGCATTTGGTGAATACATCTTATTTCTTAATTATTTTCATGGTCATATTATTTATCACAGAGACACTGTCACCTTACTTGGACCTTTCATGTATTCCTCAGCAATTTTTAAAATATATCTTGTTCAATTTATTCATCAACTTAGCTAGATTGTGCTCCCCAGTTATTCAGTCAAACTCTATTCTAGTTTTTGCTTAGGAAGATATTTTGAAGATGTATTTAAGTCATAACCATTTGATTTTTGGTAAAGTTTATTATCATAGATAATCTAATAGGGCCTGATATAATCTACTTAAAGGAGGACTTAAGAACAAAGCTGAGGCTTCTCTGGAAAAGAGAAGATATTCAACTTTTGGAGACTCACTTTAGCTTATTTCCAAGGTATGCAGCCTGTCCTATAGATTTTAAACTTGCCTAATTAGTCTCCACAATATTATTATTGCATAATAATTATGTTCTCTGAACCACAGGGATGCTACCAAGTTGGAAAACCCCCAAGAAAATCAAGCCTATAATGTCTTAAAAATGAGACCATTCAATATAAGAGAAAGTAGAAAATCAATTTTGGGTATGCTGTCCATGGAGTAGAAATTGACCTAATTAGGCAGGAAAGCATCCTTGGCTAAAGGGAACTAAAAGCTACAAACACCTTCCCAGCTGCATCTTGGTATTGCTATGGCCCAGATGGTGCTGTGTCTTCCCTTCTCTTTTTTAAAAAATTTCCCCCTCTTCTTTTTAATCAGAAAAGATAATTTTTATTACAGTAATACATTCCCTGTTCCATGTAGGTCAGCCTAGAATGATTTTGATGATAACTTTTTTCCTTGAATATCTTGATGATATTCTGCCAGATGCTTTGAGTGTTTTGGAAGCTCTAGTTTTGAGTGCCCAAACTGGGTTAGGAAAGAATTTTCATATGGTACCTGGGGGAGAAAGATAAGATTATTTTGTTTACTTAAGGGATGGAAGTTAATAATTTTGACCAAGTAGATGAAGCAAGATATATTTGATAACAGGCAAATATTTATTGCCTATCATCATGGGACCAGCCCAGTCAGGCCATACATATTCTCTAAAATGGCTACCCTTTCTCACTTGCTTTCAAGGGAGGTCTTGTATTTTCTTTCAGCCAGTGAAATAAGAGTATATTTCATGAAGGCATGAGTGCTATCTCTGAACAAGATTCACCATCTATTTGTGCCATTATTCTCTTCCTACTACCATGCGACCTTTATGCCCCAGATAGGGATAACACTATTAACAGGAATCCTAGAAAAATGAATGAAAAATAAGCTTTGCTTTGTTAAGATATTAGGGTCTACAAGTCTTTTGTTACTCTGGCACAATTTAGACTAAGATAAAGATATCCATATTTGCTTTTGTTATCTTCATGCTCTATCCTCAGGATAAAGGTTTTATTTTTCACCAATTTTCTCAAAATTCCCAGAAATAAATTTTCTATAACTGCATTTTGTAGCCCCCTTTTTCAATTATATAAAATGTTTGTTAAATTTAGAAAGGCCTGAAATCCATTTTCTAAAGAAAATGTTCAAGAAATGCTTGTCATTCTCTCATATTCAAGGCCTAAAGAGATTCCATGGTAATATCCTTGACATTGGAGAGTGTGGGCAGATGTTTGCAAAGGTGCTCACATGAAGTGCAGAAAGTGAGGGTAATTCTAAAGGACTAATGAGAGAAAGATTCTAACTATTTTGCACATATGGAAGAAAGAATCTGCCCAATTGATTTCTTTTTCTTTTTCTTTTTTTGGTCTTTATTTTTTTAATGTTACATTCAAAAAATGAGGTCCCCATATACCCCCCAACCCCCTCAGCCCACTCCTTCCCCCATAACAACAACCTCCTCAATCATCATGAGACATTCATTGCATTTGGTGAATACATCTCTGAGCACCGCTGCACCTCAAGGTCAATGGTCCACATCATAGCCCACACTCTCCCACAGTCCACCCAGTGGGCCATGGGAGGACATACAATGTCCAGTAACAGTCCCTGCAGCACTACCCAGGACAACTCCAAGTCCCAAAAATGCCCCCACATCACCTCTTTTCCTCCCACTCCCTATCCCCAGCAGCACCATGGCCACATTCTTCACACCAATGCCACATTTTCTTCTATTACTAATCACAATAGTTCATGAATAGAATATCAGTAAGTCCACTCTAATCCATATTCTATTCCTCCATCCTGTGGACCTTGGAATGGTTGTGTCCACTCCCGTCTATATCAAGAAGGGGCTTAGATTCCACATGGATGCTAGATGCAATTCTCCTGCTTTCAATTGTAGGCACTCTTGGCTCCCTGGTGTGGTGGTTGGCCTTCTTCATGTCCATGTTGGATGAGAGGGGTAAGTTCAATAAAGCAGAGTGTAGGAGTTGCAAGTCTGTTGAGGCTCAGGGCCTAGCCATCACATGGTCAGCCCAGAGATTCAGGTTCCCTGAGTATACATTAAACCCCAGCAACAACTACAGTTCTGGTAAAAGTAACAGAAGAGACTTGTAGACAAAGATCAATTCTAAGTCCAGCTCCATCACACAGAAACACAAACTCCAAAGTAGGGCCAACTAACATGGCACTGAACTTCATCTGCCATGACCATAGAAACTGTGGGTCTCTGTAGCCCTCAGAAGAACCAATACCTGGAGTTGCATCTACTTTATCTGTCTCTGGGACTCTGCTCAGGTGTGCATAAGGGCAAACTGTTCAATAACCTCCCAGCTCTTTTAGGAGACTCGTAGCCATATAAACTCATTTGTCCTTTCCATTTCCCCCTTTTGTTCAGATCAAGAAGCATTTTTAACTCCTGGTATTATACGTAGATTGAGATATTCTTCTGGTCCGAGTTGACCCTTTTATTCAAGGTCATTTTCTAGCTACATCATCAGCTGGTACTGGGTAGTAATCCCTCGGCACCAGGGAGGCTCATCCCTGGTAGTCATGTCCCATTTTGGGGGGAAGGCAACACATTTACATGCTGAGTTTGGCTTCAAGACTGGCTACATTTGAGCAACACAGAGGCTCTCAGGAGGTAACTCTTAGGCACCCTGCAGTTCTATGCTGTGCTCTTATTTCAGGTGCACAGGCTCACAAGCATAGTCATTAGTATCAAGGGCTCATTGTTGGGCCTTCCTTCCTTTTTGGTCTTGGCTGTTGAACTTGGGGGATTGTTGCTGTTCCTTTAGGGACTGTGATAGAGCTCCCCTGGCTAGGAACTCAGCACTCCCTCAGTTGTTGTTTTTAATTGTGTCCACTATGAAAATGTCCAAACATTTTTATCTACCCTGGATATATGCCCTGGAGAACTCCCTGCCAACCATGTGTCCCGTGTCAGTAACATCCCACACCAGTATTCCTCCCCTGCCATTGTTGAACCTCTCTGTGATCCAAAACTTCCTGAAAAGGGAAGCCCAATATATTGCCAGGTTCCAGTAATAGTAAAATGGAATATAGTGATGAGTTTAAAGTTTAGATATGGAATACATATTAATTTAGAAAAATTAAGGTAAAAATATATTGGGGTATCAAAAAATTTTAAAATGCAAAAGCTTTGTTTTTGATGTTTTGCCTTCCATCACTGCAATGAGTTGCCCTGTATGCAAATTGGCAAAGCAACTGCTTCCGTCTTTTCCTCAGTGTCTACATCCTCACTTTTTCTTCTTTTTTTCCTTATTAAGCTTATCTTCACAAAAGTTTTAGATCACAGTAATTCATATATACAATATACAGTATTCCCACATATCCAACATAAAACCCTTTTCCCTTCAACAGCAATAATCTTTTTACATATTCATGCTATATTTACTGAAAATGATGTACAGATATTGAGACAATACCTTTCAAACAAGTAACATTTGGGTTTACAAGGTGGTTTTTATTTTAGACTACACGATTTTATAAATTTTTAGTTATCTTATGTTTTACATTATGATTTACATTTTAGCCTATCAGACCCTATATATTTTTGGTGTAATTTAACATGTCTTATATTCATCCTTGCATAATCTTGTGGAACACTTCTATTGCCCACACAGTTACATTGGTTCCATCTATTCAATACCTCTTTCCCCCTCCCCTTAAGGCCCACAGTGACAGTCAGTCTTCATTGCTTGAAGGGCCATGTTCAGAGATACTTGCAACAGTGTTGAGGGCTTGACATGCTCAACTGCCCTAATGCACTGGGAGCCACTATTTCTCTCGAGAGATACAATTTCCTCTATTTGAGAACATCAGTCCTCCTTAGGATGTGGGTATACCTTCACTCTCATTATATGGGTCTTTATCCAATGATATAACCCATTATGGCAAAAATGAGCATTCACATATTCCCTAGGAGCCTGTCCTGTGTTAGATTATCCCCTTTAAGCATCTTAAACAGGTAACCTTCCTTATTATATTTTTGGAAAAGTTTTCTCAGCATTATACTCTCAACCAAATACCTGACAATCTCCTATGTTCATATGTTGCCCCACCTTCCCCCCAATTTCTTGGGCAATATTACCCATCCTCTCATCCCTAGCCCCCCTCAAGCCTGCAAAGCCCCACCCAAAGATAACCTTAGTCCCCCATTTAACCCTTCCTTGTCAAATACCTCCAGCTTATCATAGATTTCACCCATGTCGGTGTCAGCTTACATCCTTCCTCTACCCCCCATTTTCCTTTAAGCCTATCATCCAGTCTCTAGCTCTCTGAGGCAGCTTGGTTTATTTATTTCATATCATTGAGGTCATGTAGTATTTGTCCTTCAATGCCTGGGTTGCTTTCACTCAACATAAGGTTCTCAAGATTCATCCATGTTATCACATGTGTTTATAGTGTATTCATTCTTTTTCTTTTTTAAATGAAAAAAGCATTATTTTATTAAATTAACTGTTACTGTCCTCATTGAGCACAGCAAAAAAAAAAAAAGGTACAGATGGGGAAGTGGGGTAGTAGTGCTGGTTTAATTCTATTAAAAAACCTAAACCAACTCTGCCTTTTACATAAATCTCAATTTCTGTTATTGAGTACATTGAAGCGGAAAAAACTGTACACCAACTGCCATCTACTGGTCACAGAGAAGATACTTGTAGGGAAATAGTAAGCATTGTTACATTTTAAAATGTTCTGTGTGCAAACTTTTCTTAAACCTAGACCAGGGGTTTTAGGATATAAGATTTTCAACAAAGTGTCAATAATAGGGTGGTATATGGGATGTAATTTATGCATAATTGTTTTGTAAACCAAACATTTCTCTAGTAAAAAAAATTGGGAGTAAGTTCACATATACGAAGATATTACCTATTTTAAGTTTCACTCAGTGAAAGTCTACAAAGAAGCTTCATGGGGTTTTAGTTTCTTTTTTGCTTGTTTCTGATGTTTGTTGTTGTTGTTGTTGTTGTTTTGCCACATACCAAGTCATCACAAATGTAATGGCTTTAAACAACACCCATTTTTCACTCAGTAGGTTCTGTGGGTCAGAAGTTTGGGCAAGCTCAGCTGGGTCCTGTGCTCAGGGTCTTACCAGGTAGAAATCCACAGTCCCCAGGGTTGTTTTTCCTGGAGGTTCTAGGGAAAGTCCACTTCTAAGGCTATTCAGGAGTTTGGCAAATTTTGTTTATCATGCTCTCCACATCTCCCTCCATCTTCAGGGCAGCAGTGGCACCTGGAGTCCTTCTCATGCTTCCAAGCTTTCTGGCTTCCTCTTCTCCTCTTGAGGAAATAGCCACATAAGAAAATTGGAGCACTCTTGCTGGCTTTGTCTGAAGAGTCATTCTGGTTCCATCTCCTTGTAAATTGCTTCTTGTTGTCTCCATGCAGTCTCATCAAGGCACTGAATAGTTAGCTCCATTTCCTTCAAACCTGCAAATTGATAGCACTAAAAGAAGACTCAAGTCACACTCCTTTGGACATAATTCACGATGCTTGTAGGAGTCTTTTCCGTGGTTCCCGATACTGTTTTGGAAGACTCACTTCTTCCGACCCCACATTGGGTGCCATTTGTTGGAGATTTGGGCCCAAACGGTATTGGGAATGAAAGAAAGAGAAAAAGGAGAGTGAAAGAGAGAGAAAGAAAGAAAGAGAGAAAGAGAGAAAGAGAGAAAGAGAGAAAGAGAGAGAGAAAGAGAGGGAGAGAGAGAACTGGGATCAGGAGGTCTGCAAGTAGAGACTCATCAGACCTGTATTCGTTCTTAAAGCCGAGTAGCATTCCATTGTATGTATACACCACATTTTATCCATTCATCTGTTGATGGGCATTTGGGTTGATTCCAACTTTTGGCAATAATGAATAATGCTGCTAGGAACATTGGGGTGCATATATCGGTTTCTGTCCTTGTTTTCAGTTCTACTGGGTATATACCCAGCAGTGGACATGTAAATATACACATATGTGAAAACATAGAAATAAATAATTTTTCCAAAAAAAAAAAAAAAAAATATATATATATATATATACCCAGCAGTGGAATTGCTGGGTATATGGGAAATCTATGGCTAGTTTTTTGAGAAACCGCCAAACTGTCCTCCAGAATGGCTGGATGCTTCTGCATTCCCACCAGCAGTGGATGAGTGTTCCCATTCCTCCACATCCTCTCCAGTATTTTTAGTCTTTTGTTTTTTTCATAGCTGTCAATCATATGGGAGAAAGATGGTATCTCATTGTAGTTTTGGTTTGCATTTCCCTGATAGCTAGAGATTTGGAGCATTTTTTTCATGTGCTTTTTGGCCATTTGTATTTCTTCTTTGAAGAAGTGTCTGTTTAAATCTTTTTCCCATTTTTTAAATGGGCTGTTTGTCTTTTTATTTTCAAGATATAAGAGTTCTTTATATATGCAGGTTATAAGTCTCCTATCAGATATATGGTTACCAAATATTTTCTCCTATTGTGTAGGCTCTCTTTTCACTTTCTTGACAAACTTCTTCGAGGTGCAGAAGGCTTTAATTTTGAGGAAGTCCCATTTATCTATTTGTTCTTTTGCTGCTCGTGCTTTTGGTGTGAAGTTCATGAAGCCATTTCCTATTACAAGGTCTTGTATATGTTTCCCTACACTGCTTTCCAAAGTCTTTAAGGTCTTGGCTCTTATATTTAGGTCTTTGATTCATCTTGAGTTGATTTTTGTATAAGTTGTGAGATGGTAATCCTCTCTCATTCTTTTACATATGGATTTCCAGTTCTCTAGGCACCATTTGTTGAATAGGCCATTCTCACCGAGTTGAGAGGGTTTGGTGGCTTTATCAAATATTATATGACTACATATATGAGGATCTATATCAGAACTCTCAATTTGGTTCCATTGGTCTGTATGTCTCTCCTTGTGCCAATACCATGCTGTTTTCACTACTGTAGCTTTGTAGTATGTTTGGAAGTCAGGTAGTGTGATTCCTCCAATTTTGTTTTTCTTTTTCAATATGTCTTTGGCTATTCGGGGCCTCTTTCCTTTCCAAATAAATTTCATAGCTAGTTTTTCTAGTTCCTTAAAGTATGCTGTGTTGATTTTTATTGGGATTGCATTGAATGTGTAGATAAGTTTTGGTAGGATAGACTCTTAGTAATATTTAGTCTTCCTATCCATGAACAGGGAATATTCTTCCATTTATTTAGGTCTTCTTTGATTTCCTTGAACAGTGTTGTGTAGTTCTCTGTGTATACATTTTTTACATCTTTAGTTAAATTTATTCCTAGGTATTTGATTTTTTATTGACTATTGTAAATGGTATTTGTTTCTTGATTTCCTCCTGAGCTTGCTCATTATTGGTGTACAGAATTGCTACTGATTTTTGCACATTGATCTTATAACCTGTGACTTTACTAAACTCACTTAGGAGTTCTAGAAGCTTTGTTGTAGACCTCTCAGGGTTTTCTATGTATAGGATCATGTCATCTGCAAATAATGAAATTTTGACTTCTTCCTTTGCAATGTGAATGCCTTTTATGTCTGGTTCTTGCCTCAGTGCTCGAGCAAGTACTTCTAAGACAATGTTAAATAGAAGAGGTGAGAGTGGGCATCCTTGTCTTGTTCCTGATCTTAGAGGGAAGGATTTTAGGATTTCGCCATTGTAAACAATGTTGGCTGTGGGTTTTTCATATATACTCTTTATCATGTGCGGCGGCTTGCTCGGTCGGTAGAGGTGGGGTCTGGCTGCGGATGAGGGGTCGGTCCAGCTCTGGACGAGGGGTTGGTCCCGCTTGGGATGAGGGGTCGGTCTGGCAGCAGACGAGGGATCGGTCTCACAAGGGGTTGCGCGGTTCGGCTGACGGGGTCGCCCGGAGAAACAGGCAACGAAGGGGTTGCCCGGAGAAGCAGGCGATGAACTGGGGACAAGGGAGGCCAGGCCCTTGTCGGGGGCTCTCAGGACTGGAGGGCGCACGGCAGAAGAACTACCGTGGAGACAAGGTAAACACGCAAGTCCACTTTACTGAGGGAGAGGCAACAGTTTTATAGGGGCTGGGGAAGGCTGATTGGTCGAAGCCATGCCCTGTTCTGATTGGTTGCCGGCAAAAGGTCAGTGGGCGGTACTGGATGGGGGAGGGGTGGTGGTTAGGGATTGGCTGTCGCTGTTGCTGGGGGAAGGGGCAGGGTTTAGGGATTGGTGGCTGCTGTTGCTGGGGTGGAGGGCAGACTTGAGTTTCCCGCCCACGCCTGGCTGTTGCTGCTGTCGGGGGAAGGGAAAAGGGCGGGCTGGATTTTTCCACCCACACCTGGCTGTTGCTGCTGTCGGGGGAGGGGAAAAGGGCAGACTGGAATTTTCCACCCTGTGCCTGCGCAGGGAGAGAGAAGAAGAAGGGTGCCGCCCCACAGGCATCGTGTGGTGCCATCCGGGAGGAGGGGCGGCCGCGGAAGCATGGCTGCCGAGAAGGGGAGACCCGAGGGCACTCTGCGCCCATGCCGAGCTTCCTTCAGGGGTGGCGGTGGGCCCGACCAACCACCCTATTATGGGGGCAGCGGAATTAGGCCTACCACGGCCACTCCCCTGCCAGGCCAGCAAACCACACTTCAGCCCGAGGGGTGACCGCATTTCCCCCTTCTTTTCAAATAAGGGCCAGGATGGCAGCAGCAACAAGTAGCCGAGGCCCAAGAGGCAGTAAGCAATGAGGGAAGCGGGGCTGAAGAGGGAGGTGAGTATGACGGGGATACAAATGTACAATTTGGGGGGCAGTATCTTGCCGTTGCAAGCAAGGGTGGCCAATGTCCAATTCTTGTTGATCTCGGTTGCTATAAGGTCCATCTGCTTGTTAAAAGTCCAGGATGACAGCGCGTTACAGGTAGTTGATCTCTTCTTGGCAGTGAAGAGCGGTAGAGGCAGACTGTGTGATGGTCTGGAGGATCGCAGCGGTGAGGACAAGTCGCGTCAGGGCACCAGCGACGGTGGTGGCGGCAGCGTCGGGAGTGGTGGAGACGTAGGCGAGGACAATAAGAAGGCCAAAGTCTTCACGGGCGCGAGAGAGGCCGATGTTAATGGGGTGGGCCGACATGGGGCGGCCCAATCTGCAACGCAGTAGGGGTTCAAGCGGAAAAAGGAGGGGGGGCGGGGGACGAGAAAGGACGCTTTGGATGGCTGAGAAGAGGAGTGAGGTCGAGACAGGAGGAAGCTCCGCAGAAGTATGGGGAGCTGTTAAAAGCAGAAACGTTATTAGATGCTAGAAAGCAGGCCGCAGGCTGGGGAAAGCAGGTTGCGGGCTGTTTCGCGGGGCTGGAGCTGCTTGAGAGCGATGGCGGCATGGGGGGCCGTGGTTACAATCTTCTGGGGTGGTAGCGGCTAGACAGATGGCGGAAAATATTATCAAGAAAGCAAAGGTTATGAGGAAGAAATAGAGTATTAAAGGCTGTGGGGGAAGTGAGAAGATCATTTAGAGGATAGGGTTGAGAATGGTATGTTTAAGACAGAAGCTTTGTGGTTTGTAGGAGACTGCTTTATAAACGAAGGAGAATGAGGGCAGTAAATATAGTAACGATAGATAGGAAGATGACAGTGAGGAGGAGTCTTTGTTTAAGGTTTCAATCGTCCGGCGCAACAGTGGCTAGGCCGATAGCGAGGGGTGTTGCTAAGTAGACAATGGCTGCAAAGACAAAATCATCTTCTGTTTCCTTATGAATAACTTTTCTTTAAATACTCAGTAGCATGCAATATTAGAAACTGTTTCCTAAAAGCAAGTTGGCAGGGGAGCTTGGTTGCTGTTAATCTTTCCTGTTATAAAATTACCTTTTATTATTATCATCAATTCAGTTTTATATATATATATTTAAGAATGACCTTTTGGAATTAGCCATTTAATACCTTAATGTAAACTATTGAAGATAAATTTTATCTCTACAGAGCACATTCCCTTACGTAAAGTTATCACAATACCTTTTACACTTGCCGCATGCAAATTAAATTTCAAGAGTTTATGAAAAATTAGCCATCTTACTTTAGGACAAAATACATCTTCTTGCAAAACTTATTACATTTCCGTTAGCATTTTTACAAACTTTTAACCTTTTTAATATTCATATAAGTTTTACATTCTTTATATTATCCTGTGAAGAAAAATAAGTTATTCATTTTAATCTAGGCAAGAACAACTTTTTATGAAGACGTACAGTTAATTTTGTTAATTAAGACTTACAATTTTTTTTTAAATTGTAGATATCTTATTAACATTTAAACTTATGTATTAATATAATAAACTTAAGTATTAATATAAGCACTTATTTAATTTTTGGCCATTTGAATAGAGCTCTTTTAAAGATTTCTAGTAATTTATATTTACCATCCGGAGGTATCACAATATACGTTGACATTGAACGAACAGACAGACAAACACAGAACAATTATAACACATTAACAGAAATATATAATTTATTTACAGTTGACTCATAATTCTTACTTTCTTGGTATAGCTGCTTTTAAATCTTTTTTTTATATAGCGTATCATAGATTATACCCTTCAAGATTTCTTGTGGACTTCATGTTGCCTGTAATAAGCCAGGAGGGAATCTTTTACCTTCCTGCTCCACAGCAAAAGTGACCCTATCTATAAGGCGAGTATAGGTGTCCGGGTCCCAAAGCTGACACGTGGTAAGCCACGGATTAAAGGGGAGAAGAAGGTCCCAATATACTTGGAGCTGTTTCAAAGAGATCTTACACCGGTGAGTGTCTAGGAGACCGGCGAGAGCCCGAACTTGCAGGGCTTGCTTAGCAGATAGGATGTTACCCATTGCTAATGGCCTTTTGGAGCCGATAAGAAAAGGGGCCCTTACCTTGAGAGCACGGCGATGGGAGCCGAGGTGCGCGGTGAGACGAGGGGTCGGAGCCGGTGGGGCTCCGACGGTGGTCGCGGGCCAAGAGAAGGCCCCGACGAGGGGAGGGCGGGATGATGAGCAGTGGAGCAAGGCAAAGGGGAGCAAGTGCAGAGGGGAGGAGGCAGAGGTGAAGGCAGGGGTGGAGGTGCTCAGGCACGCGCTCCTGAGAGTTTTATTGGCGCCTCTTAATCATAGTGGGTCGGTATAAGCCCCCGACATGGAAGGAGAAAGCCATCCAGCAATTCTCCCAGACCGCCGTGGATCATATGAGGTCACCAAGGTTCAGGAGCAGCAATGCAGAGTGAAAAGATAGGGGTGAGAAGAGAGGAGAGCGTAGGGCTATGGTAGGGTTACTTCAGACGTGCAAGCACGTGCTCCCAAGAAATCCAAGGCTCCTCTTAATCATAGCGGGTCGGTATAAGCCCCTGACATGGAAGGAGAAAGCCATCCAGCAATTCTTCCAGACTGCCGTGGATCGTATGAGGTAGCCAAGGCTCAGGTAGCAGCAATGTTGCACGAGAGAAGTCCCAAGGTGAGAAGAGAGGAGGGGGTAGGGCTGTGGTAGGATTACTTCAGACGTGCAAGCGCGCGCTCCCGAGAAATCCAAGGCTCCTCTTAATCATAGCAGGTCGGTATAAGCCCCCGACATGGAAGGAGAAAGCCATCCAGCGATTCTCCCAGACCGCCGTGGATCATATGAGGTAGCCAAGGCTCAGGTAGCAGCAATGTTGCATGAGAGAAGTCCCAAGGTGAGAAGAGAGGAGGGCGTAGGGGCCACCAGGTTATGGAGTGAGGCTGTGGTGGAGTTGCCTTGCCCCACGTTGGGCGCCAGCTGCGGCGGCTTGCTCGGTCGGTAGAGGTGGTGTCTGGCTGCGGACGAGGGGTCGGTCCAGCTCTGGACGAGGGGTTGGTCCCACTTGGGACGAGGGATCAGTCCCACTTGGGACGAGGGGTCGGTCCGGCAGCAGACGAGGGATCGGTCTCACAAGGGGTTGCGCGGTTCGGCTGACGGGGTCGCCCGGCAAAGCCGGCGACGAAGGGGTCGCCTGGAGAAGCAGGCAACGAAGGGGTCGCCCAGAGAAGCAGGCGACGAACTGGGGACAAGGGAGGCCAGGCCCTTGTCGGGGGCTCTCAGGACTGGAGGGCGCACGGCAGAAGAACTACCACGGAGACAAGGTAAACACGCAAGTCCACTTTACTGAGGGAGAGGCAACAGTTTTATAGGGGCTGGGGAAGACTGATTGGTCGAAGCCACGCCCTGTTCTGATTGGTTGCCGGCAAAAGGTCAGTGGGCGGTACTGGATGGGGGAGGGGTGGTGGTTAGGGATTGGCTGTCGCTGTTGCTGGGGGAAGGGGCAGGGTTTAGGGATTGGTGGCTGCTGTTGCTGGGGTGGAGGGCAGACTTGAGTTTCCCGCCCACGCCTGGCTGTTGCTGCTGTCGGGGGAAGGGAAAAGGGCGGGCTGGATTTTTCCACCCACACCTGGCTGTTGCTGCTGTCGGGGGAGGGGAAAAGGGCAGACTGGAATTTTCCGCCCTGTGCCTGCGCAGGGAGAGAGAAGAAGAAGGGTGCCGCCCCACAGGCATCGTGTGGTGCCATCCGGGAGGAGGGGCGGCCGCGGAAGCATGGCTGCCGAGAAGGGGAGACCCGAGGGCACTCTGCGCCCATGCCGAGCTTCCTTCAGGGGTGGCGGTGGGCCCGACCAACCACCCTATTATGGGGGCAGCGGAATTAGGCCTACCGCGGCCGCTCCCCTGCCAGGCCAGCAAACCACACTTCAGCCCGAGGGGTGACCGCAATCATGTTCAGAAAATTTCCTTTCATTCCAATCTTTTGCAGTGTTTTATATCAAGAAAGGGTGCTGTATTTTGTCATATGCTTTTTCTGCATCTATAGTTATAATCATGTGATTTTTACCTTAATCTTTTTATATGGTGCATTACATTGATTGATTTTCTTATGTTGAACCATCCTTGCATACCCAGAATGAATCCCACTTGGTCATCGTGTTGTTGAATAGGGTTAGCAAGTATTTTGTTGAGGATTTTAGCGTCTAGGTTCTTTAGAGAAATTGGTCTGTAATTTTCCTTTCTTGTAGTGTCTTTGTTTGGCTTTGGTACTAGGGTAATGTTGGCATCATGGAATGAGTTAGGTAATGTTCCTTCTGTTTCAATTCTTTGGAAGAGTTTCAGCTGGATTGATGTTAGTTCTTTCTGGAATGTTTTGTGGAATTCCCCTGTGAAATCGTCTGGCCCTGGTCTCTTCTTAGTTGGGAGGTTTTTAATGACTGATTCTATCTCTTTACTTGTGATTGGTTTTTTGAGATCATCAGTTTCTTCCTTCATCAATATAGGCTGCTTATGTGTTCCTAGGAATTTGTCCATTTCCTCTGAATTGTCATTTTTGTTGGAATATAGTTTTTCAAATATCCTCTTATGATAGTCTTTATTTCTGTGGGGTCAGTGGTGATATCTCTTTTCTCAACTTCTTTTTAAGAAAGCATCAAAATTTTCCATTTTCCCAGAAATGTTTGTATTTCATACAGCATTTATCATTCAGTAACATAGTTACTTTTCCCCAAACTTCAGACATGCATATCCAACTGTTCACTTAAGAACTCTTGTTATCTGTTTTACTGGTGGTGGAAATATATGGGTCTTGCATGTTTACACTTGGGCAGTGGAGAAGGTTTTGGTACCTTCTTCTACATGGTGAGAATAAAATCATATGGTGATAATCTGCAGTGTTTAAGAATTTGAGTCACAATATGAGTGGCTTGGTGTTATCCTTTATTGGAAATGGGCCTCCAGAATAATGATGAATATATAATAATGAGGATCCTGAGGTAATAAAGCCTTGAAAATTCTATTTTGAAAGATGAAGATTCTTCAAGAAAGCGCTTCAACTAGAATTGTCTCTTAATAGAGTTGGAAGCACAATTCTGTAGTGACTTCATTTAAATGGGACAATTGGTATAAAAATGAAAGTAAACTTTATCTCTGCAGTAGGAGGGAATTTTACTATAGCAGGAAAATAGGTAGGGAAGATGAACAACAGTGCCACCCAGTGGAAAATAGTGGTCATGGCTTTAGATCAAATGGCATAGTGTCTGTTTTGCTAAGATGGGGGGAATGGGGGAGAGAATAATAGAATAGATAGAAGCAGGGTAACTTGGGGGCAATAGAAGTTCAATGAAGGATATAGGGCATGTAAATGACATAAAAATGTATAAAAGTCTACAGGCTAAAATATAAACAGGCTAAAATGTAAAACATAAGGTAATTTAAAAATCAGAAAATTGTTCAGTCTAAAATATAAAGCAAAATGTAAAGCAAAATGGAACCATGTTTGATAGCTATGTTTCAATATCTGTAATCGGCTGCAGCAAATACAACATGAATATGTAAAAAGATCATTACTGGGGAAGGGGGAAAAGGGTTTGATTTTGGATATATGGGAGTCCTCTATATTATATATGTGACTTTCCTATAATTTAAAACTTTTTTGAAAATAAAATTAAAAATAAGAAAAAAAAGAAAGGATGTAGATATTGAGGAAGAAATGAAAGAAATTGCCTTGCCACTGTACATACAAGGCAACACCTATCACAATGATGAAAGGCAAAATGCCAAAAACAAAGTTTTATGATAGTTTTCAGTTTTTTATACCTCAATTTTTTTACTTTATTTTAGTTTTTCTAAATTAATATGTCTTCTATTTCTAATCTTTAAACATACCACTACTATTTCATTTTCCTATTAATTGAATTTGGCAATATATTAGGCTTCATTTTTGAAGAAGTTTTGGACCTCAGAGGAGTTCAACTATGGCAGAGGAGAAATGCTGGTGTGGGGTGTTATTGATGGGGGACACATGGTTTGGAAGGAATTCTCCAGGGCATGTATATAGGGTACATAAAAATGTTCATATATATGTTGGGTATTTTCATAGTAGTTACAGTTACAAATGACAACTGAGGGAGCGCTGAGTTCCTAGCCAGGGGAACTCTGTCACATTCTCCAATGGAACAGCAACAATCCCCCAATTGCAAGGGTAGAGACCAGCAAAGAAGGATGGTCCAATGATGAGCCCTTGATACTGATGACTATGCTTATGAACCTGTGTGCCTGAAATTTGAACTAGGCCTAGAGTGCCTAAGATTTACCTGCTGAGAGCCTCTAAGTTGCTCATATTTGGCCACTCTCTAAACCAAACTCAGCATGTAAATGCATTACCTTCCTCCCACCATGTGACATGACTCCCAGGGATGAGCCTCCCTGGCACTGAGGGATTTCTACCAATCACTAACTGGTGATGCAACTAGAAAGAGACCTTGAATAAAAGGGGGGATATGGTAAAGACAAATGAGTATATATGGCTAAGAATCTTCAAAAAAGGGTCAGATCATCAGAGACAAAGTGACTGCGATCACAGGGACTGGTGTTCTGAGGGCTACAGAGACACACAGGTTCTATGACCATGGCAGTTGGCTCTGGAGTTCAGTGCCTTGTCAGTGGGCCCTACTTTGGAATTTGTGTTCCTGACTGTGAGGGAGTTGGAGACAGATGTGAACTTTCTACACATGTCTCTTCTGTCACTTTTATTGAACCTGCAGTTGGCACTGGAATTGGTTATCCTGGAGACTAGAATCTCTGCACTGGCCATGTGCTAGCTGGGCTGTGAACTTAAGCAGAGTTGCAGCTCCTATTCTCTGATTTGTTGGACTGGCACAGGTCAGCTAACAGGGAGGTGAAGATGGTTAACCACCACACCTGGGAACTGAGAGTGCCTACAACTCCAAGCAGGAAAATCACATACATCAGCATGTGGGATCTAAGGCACCTCTCAATATAGAGGTGGAGGGGACATCACCAGCATAAGGTCCACAAAATGGAGGAATAATATATGAATTCAAGTGAACTTACTGGTATTCTACTATAAAAATATTGTGACTAGTAGTGGGAAAAACTGTAGCATTGATCTGGAGAAAGTGGCCACAGTAGTCTTGAATGATATTGCAGGGACAGATGCAAGACTTTATATATCCTGCCTTAACCCACTGAATGGACTGGGAGAGAGTGTAAACTACAATGTAAACTGTAATCCATGCTGTGTAGCAGTCCTCTAAAATATATTCATCAATTGAAATGAATGTACCACACTAATGAAAGAAGTTATCAATGTGGGAGTAGTGGAGGGTGTGGGGAGTCAGGCATATGGGAAATGCCTGTATTTCTAAATGTAACATTTTGTGTCATCTATGAGTCTTTTAAAAATAAATTAAAATATATTAAAATAACTTAAATTAAAAAATGAAAAATATTAATTTTTTGAACATTTTGCCTTTCATCACTGTAAGATCTATTGTCTTGTACGTATGGTCACATTTTCTTCCATTTATTCCCCCAATGTCTTACTTTTTTCTTTTTGTATTCAAAAAAGTTTTTAGGTCACAACAAAGTTACATACAGAATGTAGGGGACTCCCTTATATCCAACATCCTTCCCACTTTTCCCCTTCCCCTATTAATAATATTTTATATGTGCATGGTGAGTTGGTTACAACTGATGTACAAATATTGAAACATATCTACCACCATGGTCAGTGGTTTACATTATATTATGGTTTACACTTTGGACCATAAACTTTAAAAATTTTTGATGAAATTTAACATTGTCTGTAACCATCATTGTAAGATCATCTAGAACACGTCCATCACCCTCAAAATGCTGCCTGTTCCATCTATTCTCTTCTTCTCTCCCCCTCCCTTCAGGACCCACAGCAACCATCAGGCTTCACACTTTGCAGGGCCAGATTCATAGTTATTTGCAACAAGCATGAGAGCTTGACATACTGGCCTGTTCTCCCCTACTGGGCATTGCCCAGGCTCTTGAGGGACTCCTACCCCTCTATATCATCCTGAGCATTCCCAGGATAGGAGTCCAGCACTTTCATGTCATTTTGTGGGTCTTCACCCACTGATAAAACACACAATGTCAAGATGAACATTCACACTCACCCTAGAAGCCTGCCTATGGTGCACCTTGTCCTGAATGCAGGACAGGGCATATGGCAGTTTTATAGTTAGTTTTCTGAGGAACTGCCATACTGTCCTCCACAATGGCTGCACCATTCTACATTCCCACCAGCAGAGGATGAGTGTTCCCACTCCTCCACATCCTCTCCAACACTTGTAGTCTTCTGTTTTTTTAATAGCCACCAGTCTAGTGGGTGTAAGTGGATATTTCACTATAGGCTTGATTTCCCTTTTCCTTATAGCTAGTGATGTTGAGCATCTTTTCATGTGCTTTTAGACACGAATTTTTTCTTTGGAGAAGCATCTATGCAAATCACTTGCCCATTTTTTAAATGGGTTGCTTGTCTTTTTTATTTTGGAGGTGTAGGATTTCTTTAGATATGCAAGATATTAAGCCTGTATCAGATATATGGTTGCCAAATATTTTCTCCTATTGAATAGGCTGCCTTTTCACTTTCATGACAAACTCCTTTGAGGTACAAAATTTGAATTTTGAGGATGTCCCATTTATCTATTTTTCTTATTTTGCTTGTGCTTTGTGTGTGAGTTTGATGAAACCATTTCCTATTACAAACCCTGTAGATGCTTCCTTATATTATTTTCCAAGGTCTCTATGGACTTGGCTCTTATCTTTTGATCTGTGATCCATCTTGAGTTAATTTTTGTGTAAGGTATGAGATGGTGTTCCTCTCTCATTATTTTGGATATGGATATCCAGTTCTCCAAGCACCTTTTGTTGAAGAGCCTATTCTCATCCAATTGAATTGGCTTAGTGGCCTTGTTGAATATCAGTTGACTGTATATGTGAGGATCTACATCAGAACTTTCAATTTGGTTGCATTGGTTAGTGTGTCTATCCTTGTGCCTATATCAAGCAGTTATGACCACTGTAGACTTGTAGTGTATTTTAGATTTAGGTAGTGTTGTTCCTCTGATTTAATTTTTATTTTTCAATGTGTCTTTGGCTATTTAGGGCATCTTCCCTCTACAGATAAATTTCATAGTTAGTTTTTCCAATTCACTTAAAAATGCTTTGGTGATTTTTATCGGGATTGCATTAAATCTGTAGATAAGTTTGGGTAGGATAGGTATCTTAATGTTCAGACTTTCCATTCATGAGCAGGGAATATTCTTCCATTTATTTAAGTCTTCCTTGATTTTCTTTAACTGTGTTGTGTAGTTTTCCACATATAATTCATTTGCTTCTTTAATTAAATTTATTCCTAGGCATTAAATTCTTTTAGTTGCTAAAGAAATGGGATTTCTCTTCATTCCCTCTTCAGACTGATCATTGTTGGAATACAGAAATGCTAGTGATTTCTGCCCATTTATGCTACAACCTCTGACATTACTAACTCATTTATAAACTCTAGAAACTTTATTGTAGATTTCTCAGTTCTTTTGATATAAAGTATCATATAGTATGAAAATAGTGAAATTTTGACTTCTTCCTCTCCAATTTGGATGCCTTTTACAAGTCTTTATTATCTAATTGTGTAAGCAAGTACATCCGACACAATTTTAAATAAGAGCAGTGAAAGTGGGCATACTTGTCTTGCTTCCTATCTTAAAGGGAAAACTTTTAGGATTTCTCCATTGAATATGATGTTAGCTGTGAGTTTTCATGTATACCTTTTATCATGTTAAGAAAGTTTCCTTCTATTCCTATCTTTTGTAGTGATTTTATTAAGAAAGAGTGCTGAATTTTGTTAAATGCTTTTTCTGCATCTATAGAGATTGGAGCAGTTTAATTGGTTATGAATTCTGAAAATAGATATTGGACTATGTTTGTAATCTGGTCTGTACTTGGTCATGATTAAGCTATGATTAGGGTTTTGAGCTGGCCACATCATTAAGGGATTGAGTTCCCACACCTTGGTGGGTGAGAACTCAAAGATAAAAGGCATGGCAAAGGACAGAGTTCAGGGTTCTTAATGTTGGAGTTTTGATGTTGGAGCTTGATGCTGAAGTTTTAAGCTGGAACCCCAGGAAGTAAGGACAGAAGAAAGAGAAGAAAGCCCCTAGAAAAAAGGAAACTTGAACTCAGAGAGAAATAAGACCCTGGAAGGGAGGAACCCAGGAAGCCTGAACCCTCACAGCTGTCAGTATCCACGTTGCACCAAAATGTGAAAATAGACTTTGGTGAGGGAATTAATTATGCTTTATGGACTGCTATCTGTAAGCTCCTATTCCAAATAAATACCCTTTATAAAAACCAACCAATTTCTGGTATTTTTCATCATCACCTCTTTGGCTGTTTAATACAGAATTTGATGTCAGGAATGAGGTAGTTTGCAATTACCAAAATGTTGGAATGGTTTTATAAATGGGTAACGGGTATTTTTTGGAGGAATTGTGAGATGCTTGATGAAAAAGGCCTAGATCGCTTTGAAGAAACTGTTGCTAGCTATATGGATAATAAAGAGACTTTTATGAAACCTTAGAATTAAATGATGAAACTATTATTGGAATCTGGAGGAAAGGCAATATGCAGAGAACTTAGCAAGATTAAATCCTGGTGTTTTATGGAAGGTAGAGTTTGAAAATGGTGAGCCTGGGCATGTAGCTGAAGAAATTTCCAAAGTAAACCCTGAGAATACAGCTTGGCTTCTGCTTTAAGCTTATAGCAATATGCTAGATGAGAGAGACCCTGAGGATTGAACTATTGGGACTAAAGAAAATAGAAACTGCTTCTGGAAATTACAAGCCTCTGGAAATAAAGATCCCAGATGATAGAGCCCCATTGCAGGACTTAACTAAACTTGAAACTGGCAAATCAAGATTGAAGGTGGAGTTATCTAGGAAAGACTTGTAGAAAGTTATACTGTTTGATGGCTAGGACCCCTGCTTCTTGCATGCTAAACAAACAAGGATTTTGAGAGAGCTGTATGAACAAAACAACTGTCAGTCTGGAATTAAAAAGGACATGAAAAGGAGAGATTGAAGGAGAAACAGCTTTAAGAGGAAAACCATGGAAGCTGAGACCTGGGATTAGGACATCACCTTGGGTCAAGAGAGGAACCCCCACCCATGTGTACAGAGAGGGTGAGTTTGCCCCAGGAGTTGAAGAAGGTGGATGTTTCTTTCCAATATTCTGGTGCAGTTTTGCCACCCCAGGGTACAGACATGGTGGAGAATATTCCTCAAGGATTATGGTAGTCAAGGTCTGAACCTCAAATGTCTGAGAGAGGTGGACCTGTCCCCCATGGATTAGGGAAGGGCAGGAGGTCAACTTGTTGCTCTGAGAGGGTTGAGCTTGTATGCCAAAGGTTAGGGAATGTTGTCTTCATGTCATTGTACTAGGGGGGTAAAGACTCTAACCCAAAGACTGGTAAGTTGTGGAAATCACCCCAATGGTCTCAGAGGGTGAGGTCTAGAGCTTGGTCAACATCCAGATGTTTGATGAGAGTGGAACGAATAAAATGGCCATTGGGCAAGCCAGTGGCCCCAAAGAGAAGAAACCATCTTCTTAAGAATGACTCTCGTTGCTGGGGGGGGGGGGGAGTGGTAGGGTGGGGGTGGTGGGGTTGAATGGGTTCTCATATATATTTTTTAATGTAATATTTTTACAAAATCAATTAAAAAATAAAAATAAAATTAAAAATTAAAAAAAAGAGAGAGAGAGAGAAAAAAAAGAATGACTCTCAGACTTTGAAATTGAATAGAGGATGCCCTGTAGGCTTACTGAACTGTAGATGACCAGTGGCTAAAGTCTCCTTCCCAATTTCTCCCTATTTTAATGAAAATGTTTATCCTTTGTCTGTCCATTTTTTTAATTGGAAACAGATAAATTGTTTTGTAAGTTTCAGAGGTCTATAGCACACAGGACTTTGCCCCGAGGCAAACTGTACTTACTTATATTGATTGTGATATGATTTAGTACTTGTATTGTTACTGATTTAAGTTTTTTCCCAAATATTGTAAAGTCTTTTTTAGAATTCAGAGGGTGGAGTGTAGCAGCTTAATATGGTTATGAGGGAAGCGAACTTGACCCAGTGGTTAGGGTACCTATCTACTACATGGGAGGCCCGTGGTTCAAACTCTGGGCATCCTTGACCTGTGTGGAGCTGGCCCATGCACAGTGCTGATGCACACAAGGAGTGCCTTGCCATGCAGGGGTTTCCCCACATAGGGGAGCCCCACACACAAGGAGTGCACCCTGTTAGGAGAGCCGCCCAGCATGAAAGAAAGTTCAGCCTGCCCAAGAATGGTGCCACACACAGAGCTGACACAACAAGATGACACAACAAAAAGAAAACACAGGTTGTGTGGGGAGTTCCCAAGCCTGAGTGGGCTGTTTCAGGGGACTTGTAGGGCAGGAGGTGTCTAGAAGTCTATTTGGTGAGACAGTGACAGAGGAGATTCTTGTGAGAGGTGGATTTTTGGGTTTCAAACACAGAGGTCAGAAGTTCTGGCTGGAGCCCCTCTCCCTAGGGCTGGTGGCCAGGCAACAGTGATACCTGGGATCTTTGTTGTGTGGGGTGTTCTCAAACCCTGAGCAGGCTGCTTCAGGGGCTTGCAGGACAGGAAGTGTCTGGATATCAATTTGGTGAGACAGTGACGGAAGAAATTCTTGCAAAAGATAGAACTTTTGGTTTCTAACATGGAGGTCAGAAGTTGTAGGCAGAACTCCTCCCCCTAGGGCTGGCAGCTCATCCATGGTGGTACCTGAAATCTTCGTAGTGCAATGGCACCCCCAGCAGGCTGTTTTGGGGGCTTGCAGGGCAGGAGGTGTCTGGATTTTGATTTGGTGAGACAGTGACAGAAGAGACTCTTGTGAGAGGTGGAATTTTGGGTTTCTGACACAGAGGTCAGAGGGTGTGGGTGGGAACCCCTTCCCCTAGGGCTAGCACCCAGCTGTGGAGATCCCTGAAGGCTGTGTTGTGCCAAGGTGCTCCCAGGCCCCCTGTTAACTGAATGCATTGTTCCCAGGTCTGAGTCCCCTTAACCCTGGTGGCCCACACTCCAGAGCCTCACAAACCTTGAGTCTGCAGTGTCATAGACTTTTCATCCCTGAAACCACCATGCCCTGAGGTCCACCTGAGGTCCTTGATTACCCTAGCACTCAGCATTTGTGTTTTTTTTCTTTCTTTCTTTTTTTTCTTGTCTTGGTTGCTAATATTGCATTGTCTCCTGGTCTTTTTCCCCATTTTAGCCCCTAAGGTCCTTCTTCATTTATTTAGTTTTTTTTCCCTCTTTTTCTTTTTCTTCCTTGTTTCCTCCCCTTTTCTTTGCCCACCCATTTTATGTTCTCTTTTTTCTTTTCTCTCTTTTTCTTCTTATTTTATTTTATTTTATTTATATAATAGGTGCTGCAGGAAGCGCTTCACACTAGCTGTGTTTCCTCTTCCTCCATTACCTCTTTCCTGTGTGAATTTATTTTGGCCACCTACACTATCCCCTATCCACCACATCTTGCCATCATCCATCATCTACTGCTTCTCTTACATTCCACCTCCCTTTCTTTGACCCCCAATTTGTCTGACTTTTAATTTCTAATACCTTTGTTCTGTTTTCTGTCTTTTATCCACTCTTGATATTATTGTCTTTCTTTTCTCTTTCCCTCTCTCATGAAAACACTGGCTTTTTAATTCATACTATATTCCTCCCCATAGTCAGTTGACTGTCTCATTATACATACTCTACTTACTGCTATAACCCTACACAACTACATGAGTCTAATACCCATTCTCCCAGATCTCACATTGTTGCTCTGTTAACATTTATTACCAATACTACTTTATACATTTTCTTTTCTTACTCATTTTGCTTTCCCTGGCCCTAATATTTCCCTTCAAAGTGAACTTACCTAGCAACAAGAAAATAGAGTAAGAAGAACAAAGTGACAATGAGAAGACATAACATGTACAAACAACAACTAATTAATCCCCAACACTAGACAAAGAAGCTAAGGAACTGATTAAACCTGTCAAGATAAAATGATGACCAGACAGCAACAAAAATTACAAACCAAACCAATAATTAGGAAAACATGGCCGAATCCAATGAACAACTAAAAACCAGGAAAGGGAGTAGAACATAGGATTAGTAATTAAAGATCTCAAAACATATATTACAGATGAACTTAACAAAATAAAGGAAGACATTAACAATATGAAGAAAACACTTGGAGAGGAAATTGCAGACATACACAAAAAGATAACAGATATGATGGGGATGAACACCACAGTTCAAGAAATCAAAAATACACTCTCAGCAAATAGCAGCAGATTAGAAGAGGCAGAGGAGAGAATTAGCAATGTGGAAGGCAGTACATAGGAAATCAGATAGTAGAACTGATTAATAAAAAGATAGAAAAAATCCAGCAAGGACTTAGGGACCTGAATGACTATGCAAAATGCACAAACATACGTATTATAGGCATTCCAGAAGGAGAAGAGAAGGGAAAGGGGACAGAAAGGGTGTTGGAGGAAAAAATGGCTGAAAATTTCCTAAATCTACTGAGAGAGATGGAAGTACATGTCCAGGAAGGACATCACACCCCTAACACCATAAATCCCAACAGGCCCATCCCAAGACGTATACTTGTCAAATTATCCAATGCTCAAGACAAAGAGAAAATTCTAAAAGCAGCAAGAGAAAAGAAAACCATCACATACAAGGGAGGCTCCATAAGATTTAAGTGCTGATTTCTCATCTGAAGCCATGGAGGCAAGAAGGCAGTGGTATGATATACTCAAGGTACTAAAAGAAAAAAATTTCCAACCAAGAATACTCTACCCAGCGAAACTAGCATTCAAAAATGATGGAGAGTTCAAAATATTCACAGATAAACAGAAATTGAAAGAGTATGCCAACAAGAACCCTGCCCTTCAAGAAATACTAAAGGGAGTGCTGCAAGAAGAAAGAAAAAAACAGGAGAGGGAGAGTTGGAGGAGAGTGTAAGAGCAACAAAAAAGACACAAAGAGAAGGAAAAAAACAAACAAAATATGACAAACACAAGTCCAAAAAAAATATGGCTAACATAAATAATTCCTTGAAAGTAATAACACTGAATGTCAACAGATTAAATTCACCTGTCAAAAGATTCAGACTGGGAGATTGGATAAGGAAATATGACCCATCTATATGCTGTTTACAAGAAATACATCTTAGACCCAGTGATTCATGGAGGTTGAAAGTGAATGGTTGGAAAACAATCTTACAAGCAAACAATAACCAAAAAAAAGGCAGGAGTAGCTATATTAATATCAGACAAAATAGACTTTAAATGTGAAATAATTGTGATAAAGAAGGATACTACATATTAGTGAAAGGGACAATCTTTCAAGAAGAACGAACAATCATAAATATTTATGCTCCAAACAAGGGCGCCTACAAACACATGAGGCAAACCCTGGAAAAACTAATTGAAAGAATAGATGTCTCTACAATTATAGTGGGAGACTTTAATACACCACTATCGACTTTGGACAGAACATCTCAAAAGAGAATCAATAAAGAAAAAAAAAACTTTGAACAGTATATTAGAGGAGCTGGATCTAATAGACATATACAGATCATTACACCTGAACACAGCAGGATATACATTTTTCTCAAGTGCACATGGATCATTCCCCAAAATAGACCATATGTTAGGTCACAAAGAAAGGCTCAGTGAATTCAGAAAGATTGAAATCATAAAAAATAATATCTCTGACCACAGTAGAGTGAAGCTGGAAATCTGCAAGGACCAGAGGTCCAAATTTCACACCAAGATATGGAAATTAAACAGCACACTCTTAGAAAAACAGTAGGTCAAAGAGGAAATCTCAAAAGAAATTAATAACGACCTTGAAACTAATGAAAATGATAACACAACATACTTGAACTTATGGGATGCAGCAAAAGCAGTACTGAGAGGGAAATTTATAGCCATAAATTCATACATCAAAAAAGAAGAGCAAAAATTGAAGAACTAACTGCACATTTTGAGGAATTAGTAAAAAAACAACAAAATAACCCCACAGGAAGAAGAAAGAAAGAAATAGCAAATATAAGAGCTGAACTAAATGAAATAGAAAATAAGAAAGCACTTGAAAAGATAAACAAAACCAAGGGCTGGTTCTTTGAGAAGATCAATAAAATTGACAAACCCTTAGTGAAACTAACAAAGAAAAAAAGAAAGAAGATGCAAATACACAAAATAAGAAATGAGAAAGGAGATATCACCACTGACCCAACAAAAATAAAGACTATCATAAGAGGATACTTTGAAAAACTATGTTCCAACAAAAATGACAATTCAGAGGAAATGGACAAATTCTTAGGAACACATAAGCAGCCTATATTGATGAAAGAAGAAATTGATGATCTCAACAAACCAATCACAAGTAAAGAGATAGAATCAGTCATTAAAAACCTCCCAACTAAGAAGAGACCAGGGCCAGACAATTTCACAGGGGAATTCCACAAAACATTCCAGAAAGAACTAACATCAATCCAGCTGAAACTCTTCCAAAGAATTGAAACAGAAGGAACATTACCTAACTCATTCCATGATGCCAACATTACCCTAGTACCAAAGCCAAACAAAGACACTACAAGAAAGGAAAATTACAGACCAATTTCTCTAAAGAACCTAGATGCTAAAATCCTCAACAAAATACTTGCTAACCCTATTCAACAACACCGTGACCAAGTGGGATTCATTCTGGGTATGCAAGGATGGTTCAACATAAGAAAATCAATCAATGTAATGCACCATATAAAAAGATTAACGTAAAAATCACATGATTATAACTATAGATGCAGAAAAAGCATATGACAAAATACAGCGCTCTTTCTTGATATAAAACACTGCAAAAGATTGGAATGAAAGGAAATTTTCTGAACATGATAAAGAGTATATATGAAAAACCCACAGCCAACATTGTTTACAATGGCAAAATCCTAAAATCCTTCCCTCTAAGATCAGGAACAAGACAAGGATGCCCACTCTCACCTCTTCTATTTAACATTGTCTTAGAAGTACTTGCTCGAGCACTGAGGCAAGAACCAGACATAAAAGGCATTCACATTGCAAAGGAAGAAGTCAAAATTTCATTATTTGCAGATGACATGATCCTATACATAGAAAACCCTGAGAGGTCTACAACAAAGCTTCTAGAACTCCTAAGTGAGTTTAGTAAAGTCACAGGTTATAAGATCAATGTGCAAAAATCAGTAGCAATTCTGTACACCAATAATGAGCAAGCTCAGGAGGAAATCAAGAAACAAATACCATTTACAATAGTCAATAAAAAATCAAATACCTAGGAATAAATTTAACTAAAGATGTAAAAAATGTATACACAGAGAACTACACAACACTGTTCAAGGAAATCAAAGAAGACCTAAATAAATGGAAGAATATTCCCTGTTCATGGATAGGAAGACTAAATATTACTAAGAGTCTATCCTACCAAAACTTATCTACACATTCAATGCAATCCCAATAAAAATCAACACAGCATACTTTAAGGAACTAGAAAAACTAGCTATGAAATTTATTTGGAAAGGAAAGAGGCCCCGAATAGCCAAAGACATATTGAAAAAGAAAAACAAAATTGGAGGAATCACACTACCTGACTTCCAAACATACTACAAAGCTACAGTAGTGAAAACAGCATGGTATTGGCACAAGGAGAGACATACAGACCAATGGAACCAAATTGAGAGTTCTGATATAGATCCTCATATATGTAGTCATATAATATTTGATAAAGCCACCAAACCCTCTCAACTCGGTGAGAATGGCCTATTCAACAAATGGTGCCTAGAGAACTGGAAATCCATATGTAAAAGAATGAGAGAGGATTACCATCTCACAACTTATACAAAAATCAACTCAAGATGAATCAAAGACCTAAATATAAGAGCCAAGACCTTAAAGACTTTGGAAAGCAGTGTAGGGAAACATATACAAGACCTTGTAATAGGAAATGGCTTCATGAACTTCACACCAAAAGCACGAGCAGCAAAAGAACAAATAGATAAATGGGACTTCCTCAAAATTAAAGCCTTCTGCACCTCGAAGAAGTTTGTCAAGAAAGTGAAAAGACAGAGTGTTTCAACAATGGCAATGGAGGGATACTGGTATGGGGTACCAATGACAGGTGATATATGGCTGACAGGGAGCTGTACAGAACATATGTCCAGGGTGCATGGTAATGTTTGGATATACTCATAGTGGCAACAATTAAAAACCACAGTAGGGGGGGTCCTGGGTTCCTGGCCAGTGGTGCTCTGTCGTGGTCCCTAGGGGAGCAGCGACAGTCTCCCAGGTACAGTGGCGGGGACCGGGAGGGAGTGAGGGTTCAACAGTGAGCCCCTGATGCTAATGACTATGCTTGTGAGCTGATAAACCCAAAATAAGAACAAGGCCTAGAACAACTTTGTGCCTGGGAATTTCCTCCTGTCAGCCTTCATGTTACTCAAATGTGGCCAGTCTCGAAGCCAAACTCAGCATGTAAATGCAATGCCTTCCCCCCAGCATGGGACATGACACCCGGGGATGAGCCTCCCTGGCAACGAGGGACCACTATCAACTACCAACTGATGATGCAACTGGAAAATGACCTTATACGGAAGGTTCAATCCGGATCAGCAGAACATCCATGTCTACATAAAATACCATGACTTTAAAATGCTGTTTGACCTAAAGTAAGGGGGAAATGGAAAGGAGAAATGAGTTTATATGGCTACGAGTTTCTAAAAAAGAGTCTGGAGGCTGGCAGAAGGTTTGCCCTCATGCACAACTGAGCAGAGTCAGAGAGACAGATAAAGCAGATACAACCCCCAGATATTGGTTCCTTTGAGGGCTAAAGAGACCCACGGGAGTTATGGTCATGGCCGATGGGGTTAACTACCAGGGCAGATGGCCCCTCTTTGGAAATGGTGTTTATGTGTGATGAATCTGGACTCAGATGGGATCTCCCTTCATAAGACTTTCATGCCAATGTGCTGGAGGTGCAGTTAATGTTGGGGTTTAAGATATATTTAGGGGATTTGAATCTCTGGACTGACAATGTGATAGCCAGATCCTGAGCCTCAACAGACTCCAGCACCTACAATCTGATTTATTGGACTTACCACACTCAGCTAAGATGGAGTTGAAGAAGGACAACCACCACACCATGGAGCCTAGAGTGATTACAACTGAAAATGGGAGGATTGCATCCAGCATCCAGGTGGAATCTGACCCTCCTCTCGACATAGAGGTGCAATGGACACAACCAATCCAATGTCCACATAGAAGAGGTGGCATTGGAATGGGAAAAGTGGACATAGTGGACGAAGGGTATGGGGAAAGGCAGGAAGAGATGAGAGGTGGAGGCGTCTTTGGGACATGGAGCTGCCCTGGATGGTACTTCAGAGGCAATCACCGGACATTGTAAATCCTCACAGGGCCCACTGGATGGAATGGAGGAGAGTATGGGCTATGATGTGAACCAATGTATATGAGGTGCAGAGGTGCCCAAAGATGTACTTACCAAATCCAATGGATGTGTCATGATGATGGGAACAAGTGTTGTTGGGGGGGGAGAGGGGGGGTGGGGGGATGGGGTTGAATGGGACCTCACATATATATTTTTAATGTAATATTATTACAAAGTCAATAAAAAAATTAAAAAAAAAAAAAGAAAGTGAAAAGAGAGCCTACACAATAGGAGAAAATATTTGGTAACCATATATCTGATAGGAGACTTATAACCTGCATATATAAAGAACTCCTATATCTTGAAAATAAAAAGACAAACAGCCCATTTAAAAAATGGGAAAAAGATTTAAACAGACACTTCTTCAAAGAAGAAATACAAATGGCCAAAAAGCACATGAAAAAATGCTCCAAATCTCTAGCTATCAGGGAAATGCAAATCAAAACTACAATGAGATACCACCTTACTCCCATAAGAGTGGCAGCTATGAAAAAAAAACAGGAGATTTACAGGAAGTTTTGGATCACAGAGTGGTTCAACAATGGCAGTGGAGGAATACTGATATGGGATGTTATTGACAGGCTATATATGGTTGAAAGGGAGTTATAGAGGGCATATGTCCAGGGTGCATGGTAATGGTTAGATATACTCATAGTGGAAACAATTAAAAACAACAGCTGGGGGGGTGCTGGATTCCTGGCCAGGGGAGGCTCTGTCGTGGTCCCTAGGGGAGCAGTGGCAGTCCTCCAGGTACAATGGTAAGAACCAGGAAGGAATGAGGGTCCAACAGTGGGCTCCTGATACTAATGGCTATGCTTGTGAGCCTATACACCTGCAATAAGAACAAGGCCTAGAGTAGCATTGTGCCTGGGAGTTTCCTCCTGACAGCCTTCATGTTACTCAAATGTGGCCACTCTCAAAGCCAAACTTAATATGTAGATGCAGTGCATTCCCCCCAGCGTGGAACATGACACCTGGGGATGAGCCTCCCTGGCACCGAGGGATCACTACCAAATACCAGCTGAAGATGCAACTAGAAAATGACCTTGAATTAAAGGTTCAATGCGGATCAGCAGAATATCCCTGTCTACATATAATAACATGACTTCAGAATGCTGTTTGACCTAATGTAAGGGGGAAATGGAAAGGAGAAATGAGTTTATATGGCTACGAGTCTCTAAAAAAGAATCTGGAGGTTGTCAGAAGGATTGCCCTTGTGCACAACTGAGCAGAGTCTCAGAGACAGATAAAGTAGATACAACCCCAGGTATTGGTTCTTTTGAGGGATAAAGAGACCCACGGGTTCTATGGTCATGGCAGATGGGGTTCACTGCCATATCAGATGGCCCTTCTTTGGATCTGGTGTTTCTGCGTGATGGAACTGGACTCAGATGGGATCTCTTTTCACAAGACTTTCATGCTACTTTACTGGAATTGTAGTTGGTGCTGGGGTTTAAGATATATTTAGGGGATTTGAATCTCTGGACTGACAATATGATAGCCAGGCCCTGAGCCTCAACAGACTTCAGCTCCTACACTCTGATTTATTGGACTTACCCCACTCAGCTGACATGGAGTTGAAGAAGGTCAACCACCACACCATGGAGCCTAGAGTGCCTACAACTGAAAGCAGGAGGAGTGCATCCAGTATCCATGTGGAATCTAAGCCCCCACTTGACATAGATGTGCAATGGACACAACCAATCCAATGTCCACAGAGAAAATGTGGCATTGGTGTGGGAAGGGTGGCCATGGTGGCTGCTGGGTGTGGGGAATGGGAAGAAGAGATGAGAAGGGGAGGCGTTTTTGGGACGTGGAGTTGTCCTGGGTGGTGCTTAACGGACAACTACGGGACATTGTAGATCCCCCCAGGGCCCACTGGATGGAACGTGGGAGAGTGTGGGCTATGATGTGGACCATTGACTATGGGGTGCAGTGATGCTCCGAGATGTACTTACCAGGTGCAATGGATGTGTCATGATGATGGGAGAGAGTGTTGCTGTGGGGTGAGTGGGGGGTGGGGGCAGTGGGGTTGAATGGGACCTCATATTTTTTAGTGTAATATTTTAAAAAATAAAATAAAATAATAATAAAAAAAAGAAAAAAAACGAGACTACAAATGCTAGAGAGGACGTGGAGGAATGGGAACACTCATCCACCGCTGGTGGGAATGCAGAAGGATCCAGACATTCTGGAGGACAGTTTGGCGGTTTCTCAAAAAACTAGCCATAGATTTCCCATATGACCCAGGATTTCCACTGCTGGGTATATACCCAGAAGAACTGAAAATAAGGACACAAACTGATATATGCACACCAATATTCATAGCAGCATTGTTCACTACTGCCAAAAGTTGGAATCAACCCAAATGCCTATCAACAGATGAATGGATAAATAAAATGTGGTATATACATACGATGGAATACTACTCAGCTATAAGAGTAAATGCAGTACAAACACATGTGATAACATGGATAAATCTTGAGAACATTATGTTGAGTGAAGCAACCCAGGCATTGAAGGACAAATACTACATGACCTCTCTGATATGAAATAAATAAACCAAGCTGTCTCACAGAGCTAGAGACTGGATGATAAAGTTAAAGGAAGTTGGGGGGTAGAGGAATGTTGTGAGCTGACACCTACTTGGGTGAAATCTATGATAACTGAAGGTAAGTATTTGTACAGGGAAGAGATAAAATGGGGGCATAGGGATACCTTTGGGTGGAGCTTTGTGGGCATGAGGGGTGCTAGGGATGGGAGGATACATCAGATGGCCCAAGAAATTGGAGGAAGGGTAAGAGGAACATTTGAACATAGGTGATTGTCAGGTATGATGTTGAAATTATAATGCAGAGAAAACTCTAAGTTTCTAAGTTACTATGTATTCTATTTCTAATCTTTAAACCCATCACTATATTCCATTTTACTCTTAATGAAACCTGACAATATATTGGGCTTCTTTTTTTGAAGAAGTTTTAGACCACAGAGAGGTTCAACTATGGCAGGGGAGGAGCACTCGTGTGGGGTGCTACTGGTGGGGGTCACATGGTTGGGAGGGAGTTCTCCAGGACATGTATACATGGTACATAGAAAGGTTTGGATATTTTCATATTGGTTTCAGTTGGAAATGACAGCTGAGAGAGTGCTGAATTCCTGGCCAGGGGAGCTCTATCACATTCCTCAATGGAACAGCAGCAATCCCCCAAGTGCAATGGCAAAGACCAACAAAGATGGATGGTCCAACGATGAGCCCTTGATACTGATACCTCCAATTATGTGCCTGTGTGCCTGAAATATGAACTGGCCTAGAGCTTCAGAGTGCCTAAGAATTTCCTCCTGAGAGCCTCCATGTTGCTCAAATGTGGCCACTCTCTAAGCCAAACTCAGCATGTAGGTGCATTGCCTTCCCCCCAGTGTGGGACATGACTCCCAGGATGAGCCTCCCTGGTGCTGAGGGATTACTACCAAGCACCAGCTGATGATGTAACTAGAAAAAGATCTTGAATAAAGAGTTCAACTCAGACCAGCAGAATATCTCAGCCTACATGTAATACCAGGTATTAAAAACTGCATTTTGACTTTTGATAAAAGGGGGAAATAAAAAGGACAAGTGAGTTTATATGGCTATGAGTCTCCAAAAAAGAATTGGGAGGTCATCAGAGGGTTGATGCTTATGCACGCCTCAGGAGGGTACCAGAGACAGCCAAGGTAGATGGAAAAACAGGTGCTGGTTCTCCTGAGGGCTGCAGAGACCCACAGGCTCTATGGTCATGGCAGATGGCTCTGGAGTTCAGGGCCATGTCAGTTGGCCCTACTTTGAAGTTTTTGTTCCTGAGTGTGATGGAGTTGGACTCAGGAATGACCTTTCTACACATGCCTCTTCTGTAACTTTTACCAGACCTGTAGTTAGTGTTTGGGTTGGTGTAATGTCAGGAGACCTGAATCTCTGGACTGTCCATGTGACAGCCATGCCCTGGGCCTCAGGACACTTGTGGCTCCTATCCTCTGGTTTCTTGGACTTACCCTGGCCAGCTGACAGGGGGTGAAGAGGGTCAACCACCATACCAGGGAGCCAAGAGTGCCTACAGCTGCAAGCAGGAGAATTGCATCCATCATCCATGTGGAATCTAAACCCCTTCTTAATGTGGAGGGGGACTGGACATAACCATCTCAGGGTCCATAGGATGGAGGAATAGAGTATCGACCAGAGTGGGCTTATTGATGTTCTGTTGGGGAACTACTGTGATTATTAAGGGAAGAATTTATTATAGTGATGAGGAAAGGGTGGCCACCGTGACTGCTGATGGTAGGAGACAGAAGAGGATATATGGTGTGGGGGCATTTTCAGGATTTGGAGTTCTCCTAGGTGGTGCTGCAGGGATGGATGCTGGACGTTGTGTGTCCTGTCGTGGCCCACTGGGTGGACTTGGGGATAATGTGGACTATAATGTGGACCACTGTCCCCTGGTGCAGTGGTGCTCCAGAATGTATTCGCCAGGTGCAGTGGATGTGCTGCAGTGATGGAAGAGGTTGTTGGTGTGGGAGGGTTAGGGTGGGTGGGTTGAGGGGTATATGGGGACCTCATATTTTTTGAAGGTAACATTTAAAAGATAATAAAGAAGGGGAAAAAAAGAGCCCAAGGGAAAACCATGAGTTTCTCACCCATGTCACTGGAAATGGCAGCCAATGAAGCCCCGTCATTAAGGAAAAAAAGCATCCATGAACCCCTGACTCCCACCAGCCACTGAGTGGGAGGGAGCATTCTCTGGTAAGAAGAGGATTCTGGAGAGGGGTTTCCTATCTGTGGGATTGGTTATCTGGGCCTCCTCTGAACTCTGGGAGGCATACCAGCTGGCTCTAAGGTGACCCCAGGAAGAGGGGATTGGGGAATCTGCTCAGTCAACCCAAGGCACCCAGCTGCCTGGGAGAGAGGAACTTGAGTGGGGAGAGGGCAGAGACAGGCAGTTGATTAGTCTGACTCTGAAAACTATCAAACCTCCAGCTTCCCTAAGGGATAGAGGTGGTATAAATACTCAATAAGCTTTCAAGGCCTTGTTTAGGGTTGCCTGGGAGGAGGAGAGGTCTGGAAGAGGGTCAAGAGTGGTTTCATTGTGGTGAGTTCAGCCACCAAGGTTGCCTTTGAATCTCTGAAGGGACCTCGACATGATGAAGAGAGGGGAAGGGCCATCCATTCACACAGCAGTCACACTCAGCTGACCTGAAGAGAAAGCAATTAGACTAGAAGTGGGGCAGGGACAGAAAGGCATCTAATCAGCAGGATTCTGGCCAAGTGCAAAGATTCTAATCTGTGAAGAAATAGTGGGTGGATAGCTTTCTGAAAGGCTAACCAACCCAATAAGATTAGCTAAAAGAGTTCCTGCCTTGAATATACAAGGTCCCTGGTTTGATTCTTGGCTTTTCTTAGAGAAATGGTCCACTGGGTTATTAGATATCCCTCTGATTCTTTAGGACAGGGAACACAGACATTCTTTTTGTATTAATTTTTCTTGGATCTCTTATTTTTCTTTAAAAAGGTTCCTTTTTTAATTTAACTTAGTTTGCTTGCTAAAACCTGGTTCAAAGCCTGCAGAGAGAAAGCTACAGGGTAATTCATTGATGAACACCAGCAGCCTGAGAATTTCCTTAAGGACCTAAGAGGGAAGGCTGTTTTTCCATGGTTTTTGTTTGTTTGCTTGTTTGTTTATTGTTTTTTAAAAATCTTTTTCCTCCACCCCCTTTTTAAAAATAGGTGCTGCTGTCTTGTTTCTTTTTGTTGAGTTTTCCCTTCCTTTCTTTCCTTTTGTTTACCAATTTTGCCTACCTACACTATTTCTTTTCTTTCTTCATCTTTCTATCTTCTGCTTTCTCTTGTTGTTCTAACATTCCACCTCTTTTTATTTGGTCTTCAATTTTCCTTGTCTTTATTCCTCTCTCACTTTTTCTCTGATTTCTCACTTTTTAAAACTTTTTTCTATTTGTCTTTTCTCTTTCCTTCTCATCATTCTGGCCTTTTAATTATGCTATCTATTTTTCTCTATTTAGTTTCTCATCTCATTATACTACATTTTAAAATTTTATTCCTCTGCACTTCTTGAGTTAATCATTCATTTTCCTAGGTCTTATACAGTTCATCTTCTACCTTTTACTATGATTATTACTATTATTATTTTTCTCTTCTTACCTCTTTCCTTTTCTCAGGCCCTAATTTTTTTTCAATGGAACATAGACAACAGCAAGAAATTGAATAAGAGGAACAAAGTGTCAAAGTAAAAATTTATCACACACAAAGTTTGCCAAGTACAATGAGTGTGTCATGGTGGTGGTGGGGTTGTTGATGTGGGAGGTGTATGGGAACCTCATATTTTTTAAATGTAACATTAAAAAATTAAAGAAAAAAATTAAAACCCTAAATTACAAAGAGAAGCTAAACAACTGAACAAACCCATCAAGATAAACTGATGCTTAGACACCAACAAAAAATTACAAGCCATTAAGAAGATATGGCCCAGTCCAACAAACCAATTAAAAAACAGGAGGAGATGCAGAACATGGAACAACATGTCAAAACAAATATCATTTTAATGAAGTTAAGGAAGAGATGAAGGATATTAAGAAGAAACTGGGAGAAAACACTGAAGAATTTTAAACATACATTAAAAGATAACAGACATGGTGGTGATGAATGGCACAATACAAGAAATAAAAAATGCACTGAGAGCATATAACAGCAGATTTGAACATGCAGAACAAAGAATCAGTGATGTGGAGGACAGTACAGGTGAAATCATACAGATAGTGGAACACATCGACAAAAAGATAGAAAAAAATCCATGAGGGACTCAGGGATTTGAATGACATATGAAACTCTCAAACATACATTATAGGTATCCCAGAGGGAGAAGAAAGGAAAGGGGACAGAAGGTATGTTAGAGGAAATAATGGCTGAAAACTTCCCAAGCCTATTAAAGGACATGGACTTACATACCCAGGAAGTGCAGCACACCCCAAACTGTATAAATCCTAAAAGACCTACTCTGAGACATATTCTTGTCATATTGTCTAATACTCAAGACATAGAATACTGAAAGCAACAAGAGAAAAGAGAACCATCACATACAAGGGAAGCGCAATAAGATTAAGTGCTGATTTCTCATCTGAAACCATGGAGGCAAGATGGCAATGGTATGACATAGTCAAGGTGCTAAAAGAAAAAAAAAAACTTCCAGTCAAGAATTCTCTATCCTGAAAAGCTGGAATTCAAAAATGATGGAGAGTTCAACATATTCACAGATAAATAGAAATTAAGAGAGTATTTCATTAAGAAAAGCTGCACATCCATCAAGTAATACTGAAGAGAGTTTTGCAGGTCAAAAGGAAAAAACAGGAGAGAGAGAGTTGGAGGAGAGTGTAAGAACAATTAAAAAGACAAGAGAAATAAAGACAACATATGGCATATGTAGCAGTTTGATATTATTGATATTGGATTATGTTTGTAAACTAATCGGTTCCACTGGGTATATTGGATTATAGTGGATTCATAGGTTTACTTGATTAAGTAATTGCATAAACCTCTTGTACCAATAGGGCATAAAAGTCATAGCAAAGGACCGACTTGCAGGGCTTTTAATTTTGGAGATTTGATGTTAGAGCTTGATGCTGAAGATGGAGGACCAGGGAGAGAGATGGAACCATTCACCTAATAGTCTACACCTAACCTTGTGGAGCAAACTGAGGAACTGAGCCCAGAGGAACCCAGGAAGCCTGAACCCTCTTAGACATCCACAACCATCATGCTCCAACATATGAAGAGACTTGGGTGAGGGAAGTAACTTATGAACTTATGATTTATGGCCTGGTATCTGTAAACTCCTACCACAAATAAATACCCTTTATAAAAACCAACCAATTTTTGGTATTCTGCATCAGCACCCCCTTGGCTGACTAATACAGAATTTGGTACTGAGGAGTGGGGAAGAGTTTTTACAATTACCAAAATGATGGAATGGTTTTATAAATGGGTAAGGAGTATTTTTTGGAGAAATTGGGAGATGCTTGAAAGAAAAGACCTACAGTGCTTTGAGGAGACTGTTGATAGCAATATGGATAATAAAGAGAATTTTTATGATGCCTTAGAAGTAAATGATGAAACTTTTATTGGCAACTGGAGGAAAGTCAATCCATGTTTTAAAGCTTCAGAGAACTTAGCAAGATTAACTCCTAGTGTTTTATGGAAGGCAGAATTTGAAAATGGTGAGCCTGGACATTTAGCTGAAGAAATGTCCAAAGTAAACCCTTGGCATCTGCTTGCAACTTAATAGCAAAATGCTAGATGAGAGAGATATGCAGAGGACTGAACTGTTGGAAACAAAGAAAATAGAAACTTCTTCTGGAAATTCCAAGGCTCTGGAGATCAAGCTCCCAGATCAAAGTGCCCCACTGGAGGAATTAAATAAACTTGGAATTTTAAAATCAGAATTGAAGATGGAGTTATGTCAGAAAGACATGTGGAAAGTCTTATTGTCTAATGGCTTGGACCCCTGCTTCCTGCATGCTAAGCCAACAGACTTTTTGAGAGAGCTGTATGAACAAAACCACTGTCAGCCTGGAATAAAAGGGACGTGGAAAGCAGAGATTGAAAGAGAAATGACTTCAAGGGGAAAGCCATGGCAGCTGAGACCTGGAATTAGGGCATCATCTTGGGCCAAGAGAGGAACCCCACCCATGTGTACAGGGAGGGTGAGTTTGCCCCAGGAGCTGAAGAGGGTGGATGTTCCTGTCCAATATTCTGGGAGAGTTTATCTGCCCCATGGTACAGAGAGGGTGGAGCACATTCCCAAAGGATTAGGGTGGTTAATTTCAGCAACCCACAGGTCTGAAAGGGATGAATCTGTCCCCTATGGATTAGGGCAGGTCAGGTGGTCGACTCATTGCTCTGAGAGGGTTGATCCTGTATGCCAAAGTTTAGGGGGAAAGTTGTCTTCATGTCACTGTTCAAGGGATGTAAAGACTCTATCCCAAAGATTGGGTAAGGTGTAGCAATCACCCCAACACTCTTGGAGGAAGAGGTCTGGAACTTGTCCAACACCCAGATGCTTGATGAGGGTGGAACCAAGAAAATGGCCATTGGGCAAGCCTGTGGAAAGGGTGGGTTCCCATAAGGCCCCAAGGAGAAAAATAAACATCTTCTCAAGAATGACTCTCAGACTTTGAAATCTAACAGAGGATTCACTACAGGTCTAGTGTACTGTAGAGAAACCATGACTCATGTTTCCCTCCCAGTTTCTCCTTATTGTAATGAAAAGGTTTATCCTTTGTCCATTTGTGTATTGGAAGTAAATGAACTGTTTTGTAAGTTTCAGAGGTCTATAGCAGAGAGAACTTTGCCCCAGTACAAACTGTATTCCTTTAAAATAATTATATGATTTAGTACTTGCATTGTAATTGATTTAAGTTTTTTTAAAATATTATATCTTTTTGGAATTCAGAGAGTGGAGTATAGCAGTTTGATATTATTGATGAATTCCAAAATGAAATATTGGATTATGTTTGTAAACTGATCTTTTCCACTGGATATATTAGATTATATTGGATTCATAAGTTTACTTGATTAAGTATTTATGTAAACCTCTTGTGCCAGTAAGGCATTGAGTCCCCACCCTTTGGTGGGGACTAATACGGAGATGATCGTTTGTTTTTTTCTTTCAATATGTTTATGTGTTGTTTTTTTCTTTCAATATGTTTATGTGTTATTTACATTGTTATCTTATTTGAATCATGTTTGCATGCCAGAGATGAAAACCAATTGGTCATGGTGTATAATTCATTTGATGTGTTGTTGAGTATGGCTAGGAAGTATTTTGTTGAGGATTTTAGCATCCAGGTTCATTAAAGAGATTGGTCTATAGTTTCCTTTTCTTGTGGCTTCTTTGTTTGGTTTTGGTATTAGGGTGATGATGGCAACATAGAATGAGTTAGGCAATGTACCTTCCACTTCTATTTTTTGGAAGAGTTTAAGCAGAATTGGTGTTAGTTCTTACTGGAATGTTTCATTGAATTCATCTGTGAAGCCATCTGGGCCTGTGCACTTCTTGGTTGAGAGGCTTTTGATGATTAATTCTATCTCATTACATGTGATTGGTCTGTTGGGTTCATCAATTTCATCTTTCATCAATGAAGGCTGCTTGTATCTTTCAAGATATTTGTCCATTTCCTCTCAATTGTCCATCTTGTTGTTATGTAATTTTTCAAAGTATCCTCTTACGATACTCTATTTCTGTGGGGTCAGTGATGATATCTTCTTCCTCATTTCATGTATTTGCATCTTCTCTCTTTTTTTTTCTGTGTTAACCTTGCTAAAGGTTTGTCCATGTTATTGATCTTCTCAAAGAACCTGCTTTTGGTTTTGCTCATTTTTTTCTAGTCCTTTCTTATTTTCCATTTCATTTAGTTTTGCTCTAATCTTTGTGATTTCCTTCTTTCTACTTCCTTTGGAATTAGTTTGTTGTTCAATTTTTCAATTCCTCCAGGTGTGCAGTTAGGTCTTTGACTTTAGCTCTTTCTTCTTTTGTAATAAAGGAATTTATGGCTATGAATTTTTCTCTCAGTACAGCTTTTCTGCATCCCATAAGTTTTGATATGCTGTCTTGTCATTTTCATTTGTAATAAGGTAGTGACTGATTTCTTTAGCAGTTTCCTCCTTGACCCACTGTTTGTCCAAGACTGTGTGTTAAACTTCCATATCTTTGTGCCTCATCTCGTTCTCTGTCCTTTATTGATTTTCAACTTCATTCCATTGTGGTCGGAGAAATTACTTTGTATAATTTCAATCTTTTTTAATTCATTCAGATTTGTTCTTTGGCCTAGCATGTGGTCTATCCTAGAGAATGATCCATGTGCACTGAAGAAGAAGGTATATCCCACTGGATTTGGGTGTAAAGTTCTGTATATATTTATTAGATCCAAGTCCTCTAATATATTATTCAAAGTCTTTGTTTCCTTATTGATTCTCTGCTGAGATGTTCTGTCTAATGGGGATAATGGTGTATTAAAGTCCCCCACTATAACTGTATAGGCATAGATTACTCCCCTGAGTTTTTTCCAGTGTTTACCTCATGTTTTTTGAGGTGCCCTGGTTATGTGCATAAATCTTTATGATTGTTCTTTCTTTTTGATAGATTACCTCTTTTATTAAAATATACTGTCCATTTTTTTCTCTTACAATATTTTTGCATTTAAAGCCTATTTTGTCTGATATTAGTATATCTCTTCCACCCTTTTTTGGTTATTGTTTGCTTGTAGAATAGTTTTCCAGCCATTCATTTTCAGCCTCCTTGCATTCTTGGGTCTAAGGTGGGTTTCTTGTAGACAGTATATAGATGGGTCATATTTCCTTCCCCATCCGCCTGTGTGGGTCTTTTGAATGTTGAGTTTAATCTGTTAACATTTAATGTTATTACTGTCCAGGAATTACTTACATTAGACATATTATCTTTAGGTTTATATATGCTGCTTTAGTCAGCCAAAGGAGGGCTGATGCAAAATAGCAGAAATTGGTTGGTTTTTATAAAGGGTATTTATTTGGGATAGGAACCTAGAGATAGCAGGCCATAAAACATAAGTTACTTCCCTTATCAAAGTTTATTTTCACATGTTGGAGCAAGATGGCTGCTGACATCTGCAAGGGTTCAGGCATCCTGGGTTCCTCCTCTCTAGGGTCTTGCTTTTCTCTAGGTTAAAGGTTCCTTTCTTCCCAGGGCTTTCTTCCCTTTCCTCTGTGTGCTTACTTCCTGGGGCTCTAGCTTAAGAATTAAGCATCAAACTCCGACATCAAAATTCCAACATTAAGAACCCCCAACTCTGTCATTTGCCATGCCATTTATCAGTGAGTCCCCACCCACCAAGGTGTGGGGACTCAATGCCCTAATGACATGGCCCAATCATAATTTAATCATGCCCAGGTACAGACCAGATTACAAACATAATCCAATAACTATTTTTGGAATTCATAACCATATTTTTTTAAAGATTTATTTATTTTATTTTATTTCTCCCCCTGCACCCCAGTTGTCTGTTCTGTGTCTATTTGCTGCGTGTTTTTCTTTGTCCACTTCTACTGTCAGCGGCATGGGAATCTGTGTTTTCTTTTCTTTTTTGTCTTTATTTATTTTTTTAATATTACATTCAAAAACTATGAGGTCCCAAAATACCCCCCACCTGCCTCACCCCACTCCTCCCCCCATAACAACAATCTCCTCCATCATCATGTGACATTCATTGCATTTGGTGAATACATCTCAGAGCACTGCTGCACCTCATGGTCAATGGTTCACATCATAGTCCACACTCTACCACGTTCCACCCAGTGGGCCATGGGAGGACATACAATATCCGGTAACTGTCCCTACAACATCACCAAGGACAACTCCAGGTCCCAAAAATGCCTCCACATCTCATCTCTTCCTCCCATTACCTACCCCCAGCAGCCACCATGGCCACTTTCTCCACACCCAATGCCACATTTTCTTCAATTACTAATCACAATAGTTCATGAATAGATTATCAGTAAGTCCACTCTAATTCATACTCTATTCCTCCATCCTGTAGACCCTGGAATGGTTGTGTCCACTCCACATCTGTAACAAGAGATTCCACATGGATGCTGGATGCAATCCTCCCACTTTCAGTTGTAGGCATTCTTGGCTCCATGGTGTGGTGGTTGAACTTCTTCAACTCCATGTTAGCTAAGTGGGGTAAGTCCAATAAATCAGAGTGTAGGAGCTGAAGTCTGTTGAGACCCAGGGCCTGGCTATCACATGGTCAGTCCAGAGATTCAGTTCCCCTGGGTATATATTAAACCCCAGCACCAACTATAGTTCTGGTAAAAGTAACAGGAGAGGCTTGTGAAAAAAGATCACATCTGAATCCAGCTACGTCACACAGAAACACAAACTCCAAAAAGGGCCAACTGGCATGGCACTGAACTCCATCTGCCATGTCCATAGAACCTGTGGGTCTCTGTAGCCCTCAGAAGAACAAATACCTGGGGTTGTATCTACTTTATCTGTCTCTGGGACTCTGCCCAGGTGTGCATAAGGGCAACCTGTTCAATAACCTCCCAGCTCTTTTTGGAGACTCATAACCATATAAAATAATTTGTCCTTTCCATTTCCCCCTTGATTCAGATCAAAAAGCATTTTTAACTCCGGGTATTTTATGTAGACTGAGATATTCTGCTGGTCCAAGTTGACCCTTTTATTCAAGGTCATTTTCTGGTTACATTATCAGCTGGTACTTGGTAGTAATCCCTCAGCGTCATGGTGGCTCATCCCCAGGAGTCATGTCCCATGCTGGGGGGAAGGCAACGCATTTACATGCTGAGTTTGGCTTTGAGACTGGCCACATTTGAGCAACACGGAGGCTCTCAGGAGGTAACTCTTAGGCACCCTGCAGCTCAAGGCCTTGTTCTTATTTCAGATGCACAGGATCACAAGCATAGTCATTAGTATCAAAGGCTCATTGTTGGACCTTCATTCTTTTTTGGTCTTTGCTGTTGCACTTGGGGGATAGTTGCTATTCCTTTAGGGACTGTGATAGAGCGCCCCTGGCTAGGAACTCAGCACTCCCTCAGTTGTTTTTAATTGTATCCACTATGAAAATATCCAAACATTTTTATGTACCCTGGATAAATGCCCTGTAGAACTCCCTGCCAACCATGTGTCCCCTGTCAATAACATCCCACACCAGTATTCCTCCGCTGCCATTGTTGAACCTCTCTGTGATCCAAAACTTCCTGAAAAGTGAAGTGCAATATATTGCCGGTTCCATTAATAGTAATATGGTATATAGCCTTGAGTTTAAAGGTTAGATATAGAATACATATTAATTTGGAAAAATTATGGTAAAAATAAATTGGGATATCATAACATTTTAAAATGCAAAATCTTTGTTTTTGATGTTTTGCCTTCCATCACTGCAATAAGTGTTACCCTGTATGCAAATTGGCAAGGCAACTACTTTTGTCTTTTCCTCAGTGCCTACATCCTATCTTTTTCTTTTTTCTAATTATTAAGCTTATCTTCACAAGAGTTTTAGATCACAGTAGTTCATATATACAATATACAGTACTCCCACATATCCAACATAAAACCTTTTCCCTTCCACAGCAATAATCTTTTTTTTCAAATTCTACTCAATTTATTCATTTTTTAGAAAATATTACATTCAAAAAATATGAAGTCCCCATTCACCCCCATCGCCCCCACCCCACCACTCCCCCCACAGTAACACTCTCCCCCATCATCATGACACATCCATTGTATCTGGTGAGTACATCTCTGGGCATCGCTGAAAAATATGGAACGCTTCATGAATTTGCATGCCATCCTTGTGCAGGGGCCATGCTAATCTTCTCTGTATCATTCCAATTTTAGTATATGTGCTGCCGAAGCGAGCACCACAGCAATAATCTTTTTACATGTTCATACTATATTTACTGAAACTGATATACAGATATTGAGACAATACCTTTCAAACAAGGTAACATTTGTGTTTACATTGTGGTTTATATTTTAGACTATATAATTTTCTAAATTTTTAGTCATCTTATGTTTTATATTATGATTTACATTTCAGCCTATCAGCCCCTATATATTTTTGGTGTAATTTAACATGTTTTATATCCATCCTTGCATACTCTTGTGGAACACTTCTATTGCCCACACAGTTACATTGGTTCCATCTGTTCAATTCCTCTTTCCCCCTCCCCTAAGGGCCACAGTGACAGTCAATCTCCATTGCTTGAAGGGCCATGTTCAGAGCCCTGTTGCATGTTCTTGCAACAGCATTGAGGGCTTGACATGCTCAACTGCCCTAATGCACTGGGAGCCACCATTTCTCTTGAGAGATACAATTCCCTCTATTTGAGGGTATCAGTCCTCCCCAGGATGTGGGTATACCCTCACTTTCATTATATGGGTCTCTGTCCAATGATATAACCCACTATGTCAAAATGAGCACTCACACACTCCCAAGGAGCCTGTCCTGCATCGGATTATCCCCCTCAAGCGTCTTAAACAGGTAACCTTCCTTATATTTTTGAAAAAGTTTTCTCAGCATTATACTCTCAACCAAATACTGGACAATCTCCTATGTTCATATGTTCTCCCACACTCCCCCCAATTTCTTGGGCAATATTACCCATCCTCCCATCCCTCAAGGGTGCCTCACATATTTGGAGGCACCCTTGTTAGGAGCATAAATGTGTATGATTACTCTTTCTTCTTGAAAGATTATCCCTTTCACTAATATGTAGTGTCCATCTTTGTCTCTCACAATTGTTTTGCATTTAATGTCTATTTTGTGTGATATTAATATAGCTACTCCTGCCCTTATTAGATTATTGTTTGCTTGTAAAATTGTTTTCCAGCCATTTACTTTCAACCTCCTTGAATCCTTGGGTCTAAGATGTGTTTCTTGTAGACAACATATAGATGGGTCATATTTCTTTATCCAGTATTCCAGTCTGAGTCTCGACAGCTGCATTTAATCCATTGACATTCAGTGATATTACTTTCAAGGAACTACTTATATTAGCCATATTTTCTTTGGATTTGTCTTTGTCATATTGTGTTTGGTTTTCTTTTTCTGTTTTGTCTTTTTTGTTGCTCTTACACTCTCCTCCAAGTCTGCCTCTCCTGCTTTTTTTCTTTCTTTCTGCAGAAATCCCTTTAGTATTTCTTGAAGGAGAGGATTCTTGTTGGCATACTCTCTTAGTTTCTGTCTATCTGTGAATGTTTTGAACTCTCCATCACTTTTGAATGCTAACTCTGCTTGATAGAGTATTCTTGGTTGGAAATTTTTTCTTTTAGTACCCTGACTATATCATACCACTGCCTTCTTGCCTCCATGGTTTCAGATGAGAAATCAGCATTCAGTCTTTTGGAGCCTCCTTTGTATGTGATAGTTCTCTTGTCTCTTGCTGCTTTTAGTATTTTCTCTTTGTCTTGAGCATTGGATAATTTGTCAAGTATATGTCTTGGGGTAGACCTGTTCAGATTTATGCTGTTTGGCATGTGTTGTGCTTCCTGGACTTGGACCTCCATCTCCCTCAGTAGGTTTGAGAAGTTTTCATCCATTATTTCCTCCTACACCCCTTCAGTCCCCTTCCCTTCTTTTCTCCTTCTGGGATGCCTATAATGCATATGTTTGTGCATTTTGCATTGTCATTCAGGCCCCTAAATCCCTGTTGGGCTTTTTCTATCTTTTTATCAATCAGTTCTACTATCTGTTTAATTTCAGATGTATTGTCTTCCACATCACTAATTTTCTCCTCTGCCTCTTTGAGTCTGCTCTTATTTGCTGAGTGTATTTTTGATTTCTTGAATTGTGCTGTTCATCATCATCATATCTGTTATCTTTTTGTTTATGATTGCAATTTCTTCTTTATTGTCTCCAAGTGATTTCTTTATATTCTTAATCTCTTCCTTCACTTCATCAAATTGGTCCCTAGTATATGTTTTGAGAGCTTTAATTACTTGTTTGATGTTCTGCTCCTCTTCCTGGTTTTTAGTTTGTTCATTGGATTGGGGTATGTTTTCCTGATTATTGGTTTGGTTTGTAGTTTTCTGTTGTTGTCTGGTCATCATTTTATCTTGACAGATTTTTTTTTTTTTTTTGCATGAGAAAGAATCTTTACTTTTAAATGATTACCAGTACATTAAGCAATAACATATAATAAGTCTTGAATTCTATCTAGTAAGTTTTTATTAAAAGAAACTAAAAGCAGCTCAGTTATTCTGGTATTCATTGTTCAAACTCTTAGCCAGAAAGGACTGCTTTAAGCTTCACACATGTTACAAATGACTATTTACTACTTTTTCATAGATAAAGCCCCTGACCTTTAAGAAAGCCTTAAGGAAATAAAATATTTAACCCCTTTCTTTCTTTAAATGTGGTTTTTGGTACTAGATCTAAGAAAGAAAAAATCAGTATTGCCACATATATGTTTGAGCTTAATGGAAAAGGAAAACAGACAATATATACCCATTAAATTTATAAGAAACAGGAGGTAAAAAGATGAAATTCTTTGGATAAGTGCTAAGTCTGTACAAAGAAACTAGGTTTGCTACTCTCTAAAAAGTGAAAGGACCTACTACATAATATATAGAAATAAGTTAATGCCTTTCCCCAAGAATATAACTCCAGCTTTGCTAAAGCTTCATATTCCATGTGAAGGCATCTAAAATGCCCACCCATGGAACAGGCACTTCTTCTCTCCTATCCACTTATGCGGTAGTTTTCATGGATTTCTGGTCGGATGTCACAGACAAAGGCCAAGAGGTTATCCAGGACTTCATCCCTGCTCTGCTGGAAGTAGTTCTGGAGCATGGTCATCTTCTCCTGGGTCTCCTTCTCCACTTCAGTGGGATCCCAGAGCCGCAGCTTTGTTGGCCTTGAACTCCTTCTCTCTCTGCAGGCGGTACTGTTCAATTTCAACCTGAGCTTCTTCTTTGGTCTGCTTCAGCCTCTGGTTCTTTTGCTTGCAAGCCTTGGACACTTTCTTGGCCTGCAGGAGCTGCTGGGTGCCCTGGGACTGAGAAGCACTGGTGGCAGGGACTCTCGAGGCCCAGGCTAGCAGCCTAAAAGGGCTTGCGAGTCCCCTCAGGTCAGCTGACCTATCTTGGCAGATTTTTTCAGTTGCTTAGCTTCTTTTTCTAGTTTGGAGTTTAATTAGTTGTTGTTTTGCATGCACGTTAAGTCTTCTCTTTGTCACTTTGTTCTTATTCTATTTCCTTGTTGTTGGCTAAGTTCACTTGAAGTAAATTATTAGGTCAGGAGAAAGCAAAAGGAGTAGGAAAAGGAAATGAATAATAGCAGTATTGATAGTAAATATTAACAGAGAAGCCATATGAGATCTAATATTAAACTCATGTAATATATATAGAGTTAAAACAGTGAGAAAAGTAGAGTAAGTATAATGAGGGAGTAAATGGAATATGTGGAGGAATATAGTGTGAACTGAAAGGCCAGTGAGTTCAGGAGAGTGGGAAAGAGAAAAGAAATGACAATAATATAAAGAGTGAATATAAGACAGAAAACAGAACAAAGGTATTAGAAATAAAAAGCCAGAAAAATAGGGGGGCAAACAAAGAGAAACAATCCATGATGGAGGATAGAAAGATACAGAGGAAAGGGGATAGTGTTGGTGGCCAAAATCAATACACACAGAAAAGAGTAAATGGAGGATGAGGAAATACAGCAAATGTGAAGTTCTCCCTGCAGCCCCTAATGTAAAAAGAATAAAATAGAAGAGAAAGAAAGAAAGAGGAAAAAAGGGGCAAATGGGAGAGGGGAAGTCAGCAAGAAAAAGAAAAAGTGATAAAAAGAACAAAGAAAGAAAAACGGGCCAAGCAGGGATAAAGAGGAAGTAAAAACAAGACAAACCAACCAAATACTAGGGTAAGTTTCAAGGAAGGAATCCTCTTTGTAGTTAAATAAAAGGCTTAGGAATCTGACCTTCACCCTTTCTCCCTTCCTCACTTCCCTGTCTCCCAGACAGCAGGAAAGCTGCCTGAGAGGTCTGGTAGGAAATTCAAGTGGGTCCTTGTTGAACCAGCTCCACACAGAAAATAATGACTCTTAATTTCCAGAGAGAGAGCACCCACACCTCACCAGGAATCCCAAGTATGCTATTGGAAGCTTAGACAGCACCTCCTACAGTCCCTCCCTTTAGGTGTGCTATAAGAGGGCTTGTTGATTTTCTAACTCCATCTTTTCCCAGGCCAAGTTTCCTATCCCTGGGTATTTAGGTGAATTGGGCTTTCTCAGCAGATTTGCCACTCCTCTCTTCCCAGACTCTCCCCAAGCCAGCTGATATGCTCCTCCACGTGCAAAAAAAAAGGGGGGAGGGGGGACCAGAAAATTGAACCCACACTCACTGGCCCTTCTGGTGCACCCCCCACCGAATCCCTCCCACTCATGGAGTCAGTCCAAAACCAGAGGTCTAGGGCAATCCTGAACCTCCGGGATCCCTGGACTTGAGAAAGAGAAGTCTGGGACACTGCAGACTCAGGGTATGTATGTCTGTGGAATGCAGGCTATGGGGGCTTAGGGGACATGGACCTGGGGATGACACATCTGGGCCCAGGAATGCTGCCACACAACTGACAGTTCTTAGGGAACACCATGGCAGCCAGCCCTAGGGGGAAGGGTCCTATTTCCCCACAGCCTCTGACCTCCGTACTTACAACCCACAATTCTAACTTTAGCAAGGGCTACCGCTGTCACTGTCTATCCAAATCGATGTCCACACACCTCCTGCCTTGTAAGCCCCCAAAACAGCCCACTCTGGCAAGACTCCAACCCCATTCGGTTGCCTCTTTGCAAGAGAGACTGTGGGTGCACTCACTCAGGCACCATCTTGCCTCCTCCCATTCCCTTGGACTCTTTATCTGTTTGTCTAGTTCCCTCCAGATTGATGCCCTGAAGCCTCCTGCTCTATGGGTTTCCAAAACATCTCACTCAGGTAGGATTTTGGACCTTTTCAGCCATTTTTTTTGCAAGAGAAATGCACACCTAAACTGACACCATCTTGCCGGATTTCGAGTCAAGAAGTAGGAGCCCACCAAGATAATTCTTCTTATTTAAAACAGTTGTGGCTACTAAGGACCCATTTCCCTTCTAAATAAATTTGACAATTGCCTTTTCCATTTCTGTAAAAAGGATGTTGAGAATTTTATTGGGACTGTGTTGAAATCTGTAAATCAGTTTAGATAGAATGGACATCTTAACAATATTTAGTCTTAAAACCCAGGAAAAAGGAATGCTCTTCTATTTATTTAGCTCTTCTTTTGTTTCTTTCAGTAATGTTATGCAGTTCTTTGAATATAAGTTCTTAATGTCCTTGGTTAAATTTATTGCTAAATATTTTATTCTTTTCATCTCTATTCCAGATGGAATTTTTTCCTGCTTTCCTCCTCACATTGCTCAATTTTAGTGTGTAGAAAGCTACTGATTTTGGCATATTAATCTTGCATCCTGACACTTGGCTGAATTTGTCTATGAGTTCTAGGAATATTATTGTAGATTTTTCAGGATTTTCTAGGTGTAGTATCATTTCATCTGCAAATAGCAACAGTTTTCATTCTTCCTTTCTTATTTGTGTGTTTTTTATTTCTTTTTCTTGCATAATTTATATATCTGGAACTTCTAGGACAATATTGAAAAATAATGGTGACACTATTTATTCTTTTCTTGTATCTGATATCAGTGGGAAAGTTCTCACTGTTTCATCATTGAGTACAATGCTAGCTCTGTGTTTTTAATACAAGCACTCTACCATGTTGAAAGTGACTCCTTCTATTCCTAGGATAATTTTGGAGTATTTTAAACAAGAAAGAACATTGTATTTTGCAATGGTCTTTCTGCATCATGTCCCATGCTGGGGGGGGAAGGTAATGCATTTATATGGTGAGTTTGACTTAGAGAATGGCCACATTTGAGCAACATGGAGGCTCTCAGGAGGTACCTCTTAGGCACCCTGCTGCTCTACATCTAGTTGGAATTTCAAGCACACAGGCTCATAAGCATAGTCATCAGTATCAAGGACCCATCATTGGACTATCCTTCTTCTCTGGTCTTTGCCCCTGTACATGGGGGATTTTTACTGTTCCATTGGGGAGTGCAAAAGAGTTTCCCAGAATCAGAACTCAGCTGTCCTCAGTTGTCATGTGATACTCTACACTCTATGTCAATACCCAACAAACATCCAAATATATCTATATACACTATATACATGCCCTGAAAGTCTCCCTCCCACTCATGCATCCCCCAGCAATGCACCCTTCATCAATGCTCCTCCCAACATAGTTGAACCCTTCTGTGATCCAAAACTTCTTTAAAAATGAAGTCTAATACATTGCCAAATTCAATTAATAAGAAAATGAAATAGCAATGATAGGCTTAAAGATTAGAAATAGAGTACATAACAATTTAGAAAAACTAAAATAAAGTAAAAAATAAATTAATGCATTAAAAAATGAAAAATATCATAAAACTTTTTTTTAAGTTTTGCCTTTCATCAGTATAATAGGCTTTGCTCTGTGTTTACAGTAGCAAGGCAATCTCTTCCATTTCTTTCTCAGTGTCTTCATCCTTTTAATTTATCTTCAAAAAATTTCTAGGTCACTGTAAATTCACAAATAGGATACAGGGAACACCCATATGCCCAATATCAAACTCTTTTCCCCCTTCCCCAGCCAAGACCTTTTTACATGTGGATATTACATCTGCTGCAATGGATGCACAGATATTGAAGCATAGCTATTAACCATGGTTCCATTATGGCTTACATTATGACTTACATTTTAGACTGTATGATTTTATAAATTTTTAGAGTGGACATCACCATACCAGGGTCTTCAGGATGGAGTAATAAAATATGTATTAGAGTGGACTTACTGGTATTCTGCTATAGAATTATTGTGACTCTGGCAATGGAAGAAATTTTATCATTGGTGTGGAGACTGTTGCCATGGGTTTTGCTGAAGGCAGGGAGAGGGAAAAAGAGGTGTGATATTGGGGGATTGCTGGGACTTGGAGTAGCCCTAAAAAGTACTGCAGGGACAGATGAAGGACATTATATATCCTACTGTAACCCACTGAATGAACTGGTAGAAAGTGTAACCTAAAACATAAACTATAATCCATGCTGTGTTGCAATGCTCCAAAAAGTATTCATCAAATGCAATGAATGTACCATACTAATGACAGAAGTTGTCAATGTGGGAGGAGTGGGGGTTGTGGGGAGTGGAGTATATGGGAACCTCAAATTTTTTATTGTAACATTTTGTGTGATTTATGTATCTTTAAAAAAAGATTTAAAAAATCTGAACTATAAAAAAAGCGTATTACATAGCTATAGTCGTAAAAACAGAATGATGCTGGCTTTAAGATAGATGTATTGATCAATACAACTGAATTGAGAATTCAGAAATAGATCCTCAAATATACCATCAAGATTTTGTACAAGGACCTCAAGCCCACCCACCTGGACCAGAACAGTCTATTCAATAAATGGTGCTGGGACTTGATATCCATATCAAAAGGAAAGAAGAATGACCACTATCTCATATCTTCTATAAAAATCAACACAGATTGCATCAAGGATCCAAATATAAAAGTTACAACCATAAAACTCCTAGAAGAAAATGTAGGGAATTACCTTCAAGACATTATGGTAGATGGTAGTTTCTTAAACCTTACACAAATTATATGATCAATAGGAGAAAAAATAGAAAAATGGGACCTCATTAAAACTAAATACTTTTGTTCTCCAAACTACATATCTGATAAGGGCTTGTTATCCATGCTTTATAAAGTCATCTTACAACTCAATGATAAAAAGACAAACCACCCAATGAAAAGTGAGTGAAAGACTTAAATATTTTCCCAAAGAGCAAACACAAATGTACAAAATAGACTTTAAAAAATTCAATATTACTAGCTTATAAGGAAATGCATATCCAAAGTACATTGAATATAGGGGACTCCCATATATCCAACATCCCTTTCCCCCTTCCCTATTGATAACCTTTTTACATGTGGATGGTACACTTGTTATAACTGATGTACAAATATTGAAACATAGCTACTAACCATGGTCAGTAGTTTACCTTATATTTTACATTTTAGACCATAAACTTTTATAAATTTTGATGTAATTTAACTGGCCTGTACACATCATTGCAAAATCATGCAGAACACTTCCATTGACCACTAAATATCCCCTCTACCATCTATTTTATTCCTCCCTCCCACTCTCCTTGGGGCTCACAGTGACCATTAGGTTTTACTCCTTGAAGAACAAGATTCATAGATGCAACAATTTGAGGACTTGACACACTAGTGTTTCCTCCCCTATTAGGAACCACCCATGCTCTCAAGAGATATCCTCCCCTCTATTTGTAAGAAATGCACCATCCACATATAAAAAGGTTATTGAAAGTACTGGGAGAGAGTGTAAACTACAATGTAAACTATAATCCATAGGGTTCAGCAGTGCTCCAAAATGTAGTCACCAAATACAATGAATGTGCCACAATGATGAGGAAGGTTGTTGATGTGGAAGGAGTTGGGTGTGGGGTATGTGGGAACCTCTTACATTTTTTAATGTAACCTTTTTTGTGATTTATATATCTTTAAAAAAACAATTTAAGAAAAAATAAATAAATTTTAAAAATAAAGAGAAAAAAGGTTATTGATACAGCAAGGTGGAAAAGGAGAATTGTTCAGTATATAGGAGTCCCTTGTGTTCTATAAGTGATGTTACTGTGACCTAAACCTACTTTGAAGACAAAATGAAAAAAAGTAAGGCACAGTGAAAGAAGTTGGTGAAAATGCCACTGTATACAGGACAACAGTTATTACAGTTATGAAAGGCAAAATATAAAAAAAATTAATTTTTTAATATTGCTTTTTTAACTATTACAGTTTTTCTACATTATTATGCATTTTATTTCTTGTGTTTAAACCCATCATTACTCTATGATTTTTCTATTACTTGAACTTGGCAATATTTTTTACTTGATTTTTGAAGAAGTTTTGGATATTAGAAGGGTTACAACTATGGCAGGGAAGGATCATTGGTGTGGGGTGTCGGTGATAGGGGATACATGGGAGGAAGTTCACTTGGGCATACACATAAGGTATTTAAATATGTTCAGATATTCATGGGACATTGCCACAGTGGATAGAGATTCACACAGTGGATAGAGATTCACTCAATTCCCATCCTGGGGAGCTCTACCACATTCTCTAATGGAAGAGCAACAATCCCCCAAGGAAATGACTCCTGGGTATAAACCTCCCTGGAACCAAGGTGTTACTACCAAGAACTGGCTGGTGATACAACTGGAAAAAGACCTTGAATAAAAGGGGGGAAAGGTAAAAACAAATGAGTTTATATGGCTAAGAGACTTCAAAGTAAGTTGGGAAGGTCATCAGTGATGTAATGCTTATGCTCATCTGAGCAGGATCTCATAGACAGCCAAAGTAGATACACCCCAAATAATGGGGTCCTGAAGGCTCTGGAGACATGCAGGTCCTGTGGTCATGGCAGATAGCTCCAGAGTTTGGTGCCTTGCCAATGGACCTTATTTTGGAGTTTGTGGTCCTGAGTGTGACAGAGTTAGACTCAGGTGTGACTTCTCTACACATACCTCTTCTATCCCTTTTAATTGAACTTACAGTTGGTGCTGGTGTTAGTAGGTTAATGTCCAAGAGACTTGAATCTCTTGGTTGTCCATTTGCCAGCTGGGCCCTGAGCCTTAGTGGTGTTGCAACCCTTATTCTGAGGTTCATTGGACTCACCCAGGACAACTAACAAGGAGATATGGATGGACAAACACCACATCAAGGAACCAAGAGAGTCTACAATTGCAAGCAAGAGACTCCCATTGATCATCCCTATGGGATTGAAGCCCCCTCTCAATTAGAGGTGGAGTGGGCATCATCATCCCAGAAACCTCAGGATTGGGAATAAATTATGGACCAGAATGGACTTACTGGTAGTCTACTATAGACTTACAATGATTCTAGCAATGGAAGAAATTATATCATTAATGTGGAAACAGTGGCCCTGAAGGTGCTGAAGTCAGGGAGAGGGAAATAGATGTGTAATATGGGGGCATTTTTGGGACTTGAAATTGTCCTGAATGACATTGCAGAGACAGACACCATTATATATCCTGCCATAACATACAGAGTGGAATGGAAGAGAAGGTAAAGTACAGTGTAAACTACAATCCATGTTATGTGGCAATGCTCCATGCTTCATCAATTGCAATGAATGTACAATACTAATGAAAGAGGTTGTTAATGTGGGGAAGTGTGGGGAGTGGGGCATATGGAAATCCTTTATATTTTTTATGCAACAGTTTATGTAATCTAAGTATCATTTAAAAATAAATAAATTTTAAAAAAATACATTGAGATATCATTTCATGCCTTATAAAATGGCCACTATGAAAGCAAAGCAAAGCAAAACAAAACAAAACAAAACAAAACAGAAAACTACTAGTTCTGGAGAGGATGTAGAGACATACAAGCACTCATTCACAGTTGGTGAGATGTGGAATGGTGCAGCCATTGTGAAAGACAGTTTGATGGTACCTCAAGAAGCTGAATATAGAACTACCATGTGATCCAGCAATTCTGTTCCTAGGAATATAATCAGATGAACTGAAAACAATGCTACAAACTGATATTTGCACACTGATGTTCATAGCAACATTATTCAAAAATGCTAAAAAATGGAAACAAACCAGATATCCATCAACCACTGAATGAATAAACAAATGTATTATATACATACAATAGAATACTACTCAGCTTAAGAAGAGATAAAATCAGGAAGTAAATTCAGTACGGATGAACCTTAAGGATATTATGTTGAGTGAATATGTCAAACACAAAAGACAAATATGTTATCATCTCACTAACATGAACTAAATACAATGAGTAAATTAATGGATGTAAACCCTATAATGTAGGTTACTAGGAGATGGAATATGGGTGGAGAATGGGAGCTGATTTTTAATGTATGCATAATTTATAATAAGGTATATTGTAAAATTCTGGAAATGAATACAGTTGATGGTAACATTATAGTGAGTATAAAGTTTTACATTTACAAATGCGATTACTGCTGATTTACAAATATGATTATTGCTGAAAGGGATAGTTTGAGGACATTAAAATCCATTGAAAAGAAGGCAGATGATAATCTAAGGACAATAACAGTGATTCTCATGGAGGATAAAGATTGTGGTTAATAGAATAAATATAAGGATGTTCCTATATCACATTGTGTTGTGAATATGGTAATACATGGTTAAATTACAACTAGTGTAATTTATAGATGATAGTAATATTGCAACATTTTTTGTAGAAATGGAAAGAAGATATTATATCGATACTAAGGGACAACAATTGGGGAAGTTAAAGGAGCATGGGATCTTTCCCTTTTGGAGTAATGAAAACATTCTAAAATTGTGGTGATGGCAGCAAACTCTGTGATGAAACTGAGGGCCCTGATTGTACACTTAGAATTGATTTTACAAGGCATGGATATGTATAATATAGGTAATCCTGTGATGGAAGATAGACTGTTATTAACAGAGAAAATATGAGAATGTTCTCTTATGAACTATAACAAATATACAAAATTATTACAGGGCATTAATAATTGGATGGGTTGAGGAAAATGCCCCAAATATAAGATATGGGGTACAGTTGGTAACATTATTCTGACAGTGCTCTTTCATAGTTTATATCAAATATTTCACAACAATGCAAGTATTGGTGGGATCTCTGTGATCCTTTATGATAATATACATGTTTGCTTTATAAGTTCATAACTTTTACTTATTGTTAATGTATGCTCATTTTATACTTTCATAAAAATATTTTCACTTATTGTTAATGTATGCTCATTTTATACTTTTATACTTTTTTTTATACTTTCATAAAAATATTTTCAATTGAAAAGAATAATTTCAGACTAATGGTGATATTTCAATATGCACTAATCCCTGGAACACCTTGGGCAAAAAATAAAAGGTGAGTAAAAAAGGAGTAGGGACCAGCAAAATAAATAATGAAGGAACAGCTTGCAAAAGGAAAGAACAGCCAAGTGAGTAAAGGTTTGAAGGAAGGTTTCCAGCATATTTAAAAAGAAAGGAAGGATTACCTATCTTAAATATTAATAACAGTGTATGTGTGATGAGGATAGAGTATTAACTTTTGAATTTACTAATGTGTTAGAATGATATTTCAATATGTGTGGAAGAATTAATTTAAAATAAAAACATTTATCTGGGTTAGGCCAAGAGAGGGAGAAGGAAACAAATGTTTTCAGAAGCAATAAAATTTTTTGAAAGCTTGTCCTAGAGAATCATAAAGTGGAAAACCACTTGTACTCTCTGACCAGGCCATACTTTGTGTGCTGGTGTTGCTTCTTGTTCTAGGGATAGAGACAATCTCCAGAGAAGCTTCCTGTTGGACCTTAACATACCACCTAAAGCCTTCCCATTTTTTTCACTATATTCATTTCCCACCTCTTCCCTGCCTTTGAATCTCTGCCATTGCAAGTAAGACTGGCTGCCTCCCATGCTATAGCAATCTGTGAATACCAAGACTCTCCTTGTGGATTGTACAAGGCATGGGATGTAAATAAGAAAACATATACAATACACATATATACACATATGCATCTATATAAGTAGATGAAGATGTAGATTTAGATACAGATATAGATGTGTATAGGTTTTAACAGGCAGATATCTGATATGCTTTTGTACTTTGGAGAAGTCTGTCTACACATGTGATGGAAGCTTATGAGAATATGACTAGTAATCTAGATGTCTCATCTGTGGCAGCACATTAGAATTATCTGTGGGAACAATGGTATAAATGCTATCATTTCAGTCACAATGGTGACTGCCTCACTTGTTATAGCAATCTCTGAATACAAAGGCTCTCCTTGTGAATTGTACAATGCATGAGATATAAATGATGAAGTACACACACATATACATATATACTCACATCTATATAAGTATAGATGAAGATTAGGCTTAGATACAAGTATATATATATATTTAATTTCCTCACTGATTAGTGAATGTAAAGTTTTAGTTAGAAACAAGAGACTCTGCTGGGCATAATATTGCAATCAATTATTAGACTGTATTATTCTTACACTTGTGCTTCAGTGTAAACCCCAAGAAGTTCTCTTACAAATAGTACATCCAGAGAAACCTGTAAGGATGTGCACAAAGTAAATCTTTCTAGTACTGAAAAACTGGTATCTGGCAGTGGGCTTGGCCCAGTGGTTAGGGCATCCGTCTATCACATGGGAGGTCCACGGTTCAAACCCTGGGCCTCCTTGACCCGTATGGAGCTGGCCCATGTGCAGTGCTGATGTGTGCAAGGAGTGCCCTGTCACGCAGGGGTGTCCCCCACATAGGGGAGCCCATGCACAAAGAGTGCACCCCATAAGGAGAGCCGCCCAGCACGAAAGAAAGTGCAGCCTGCCCAGGAATGGTGCTGCCCACAGAGAACTGACACAACAAGATGATGCAGCAAAAAGAAACACAGATTCCCATGCCATTGACAACAACAGAGGTGGACAAAGAAGATGCAGCAAATAGACACAGAGAACAGACAACCGGAGTGGGGGGTAAAGGGGAGAGAAATAAATAAATAAAATTTTTTTTTGAAAAAAGAAAAACTGGTATCTTTCTAATAGATCTATGAGGTAGATCAATTCACACTATTATATTTTCCACACCTTCACACAGAAAGGAGACCAGGGAAATCACTGAAAGAAATTTATGATGGGACAGTTGTAAATTGATAAAAGGAGACAAATAAATAACATGTATTTCTAGAAGATATACTTATCATACCAACATAAACTCAGTTTAAAAATCCAGAAAGTAGTTTTACAAATTACCATTTCTAAAGGGAGTAGACTCAGATTAAGGAAGATAGTCAAGTTGTTTTAAGTGTACATATAATGTATTATAATAATAAAATTCATACATATTCCTTACATATAAAAAGTTTATGTATAACTTATAATAAAATAAGGAATTTTATGGCTAGAGATGCCTAAATATATACAAAACAAAAATGTGGCAATATCAACATTGACTATGTTCCATGATTTCATGGTTTGCTGTTATAAATTTCCTTGCAAATTTTTTTTGTTTTAAATAGTCAAAAAATGCATTCATACTGGAAGACTGCTAAATGTTATGATTATAATTTGTTTAATCATTCCATTCTGAGGGATACAGAATTCCAATTCCAAAATTTAGAGCACAGAAAGAGATTACTTTCATAAACTTACATAATCAAAGACTACAGAATCCCCTCATTTTCTATACATCAACCTAATTTCCAGTTTGATATCCCATTTTCCCAGAAGAAAAAATGTTCACATATATCTCTCAGACACATAGTTTCTTCACCTGAATTTAGTTAGAGTTCAAGAATTGTTTAGATGTCTAAGGAGGTAATGATTACAGAGAAGTCATATTTGTTAATTTAAAATCCTTTTGTTCATTAAAGATTCAGTGAGCATGTCCACTGCCTGGGTCACAAGTTGCCTCGAGAGACAGTGTAGAATTTTGAAGTCACTGTTAGGCCCCAAATCTGGGCATTTGGGGATAATCAGAGAAAAAATCTTTTATACAAGAGTTAGGCAGAACTTACATTCATTATGTCTGCAGACAGGAGCCAAGTGCGGTTTAAAGTGACTTAGACCTGATTCCCCATGCCACAATTTTATTCTTGTTTAAATCTTTAAGTTATTACTTAGCATTTGCTTTGATTATGCATTAGATTTTGTGCATATGGATGAACATACATAGTGATATAATTGTATGGTTAGTATGTTCAAGAAATTATGCTTGTTCATACATTGTAAGATTAAAAAAGGGATGGATAATTTCACCCATGGGTGGGAATTTTACAATATTAATTAAGCAAGTTGAAGTGAGGACAGCAATGTACTTCTTCTGTGCAGATCTGGCAATCAGTTGAAGCTAGTTTTCTTCATTGCTTCCAAAGAATATTCTTCATCACCAAAAGCAGAATTTGGCTCCAAAAGATGGTTGTGTTTTGTTATCTTACAACTTATATATAATTCATTCCTTTGTATCCTAGCAACAGGGAGAGAAAGAAATCATTTTCATGTATTCAGTCATTCTACATGAATCAATTCTCTCATTCCAGTTTTTGGCAATATTTTTATTGCAGGGGAAAGGAATGAAGCTCAGATTTTTTGTAATAATAAATAACTTCCTGCTGAAATTATGGGTGTTTCAGAAAACTATTTTATTTTATTTTATTATTATATATATTTTAAAAGATACATAGATCACAGAAAATATTACATTAAAAATATGAGGTTCCCATACACCCCACTCCCCACACCCCCCACTCCTTCCACATCAACAGCTTCTTTCATTAGTGGGGTATATTCATTGTATTTGGAGCACTGCTACACAGCATGGATTATAGCTCACATTGCAGTTTACACTCTCTCCCAGCTAATTCAGTAGGTATGGCAAGATACATAATGTCCTATTTCTGTCCTGTAATATCATTCAGGACAACTCAATGTCCCCAAAATGGCCCCATATCACACCTCTTTTTCCCTCTCCTTGCCTTCAGCAACTCCTATGGCCACTGTCTCTGCATCAGTGATATAATTTCTTCCATTACTAAAGTCACAATAATTCTATAGTAGAATACCAGTAAGTCCACTCTAATACATATTTTATTCTTCCAATCTGAGGAATCTGGGATGGCAATGCCCATTCCACCTCTAAATTGAGAGAGGGCTTAGATCCTACATGGCTGATGGATGGGACTTTCCTGCTTGCAGTCATAGACTTTCTCAGTTCTTTGGTGTGGCGTTGACCATCCTCACCTCCTTGTTAGCTGACCTGGGTAAGTCCAATGAATGGGAGAGAGTAGGTGTTGCAACTCTGCTGAGACTCAGAGCCCACCTGGCACATGGACAGTCCAGAGATTAAAGTCTCCTGAGCATACACCAAATCCAGTGCCAACCACAGGTTCAGTAAAAATGATGGAAGAGGCATGTGTAAAGAAGTCACATCTGAGTCCTACTCTGTCACACTCAGGAGCACAAACTCCAAAGTAGGTCCCCCTGACAAGGCACTGAAATCCAGAGTCATATGACATAACCATAGGACCTGGGTGTCTCCATAGCCCTCAGGAGCACCACTACCTGGGATTTTATCCACTTTGACTGTATATGAGATCCTGCTGAGATGTGTAAGCATGACCTCTCTGATGAGCTGATGACCACCCAACTCATTTTGAAGTCTCTTAGCCATATAAAATCATTGGTCTTTACCAAATCCCCCTTTTATTGAATGTCATTTTCTAGTTGAATCACCAACTGGTGCTTGGTAATCCCTTGTTGCCACAGAGGCCCATTCCTGGAAGTCATGTCCCATGCTGGGGGAAAAGTAATGCATTTATATGCTGAGTTTGGCTTAGAGAGTGGCCACATTTGAGCAACATGGAGGCTCTCAGGAGGTAACTCTTAGGCACCCTGCAGCTCAAGGTCAAGTTGAAATTTCAAGTACCCAGGCTCATAAACATAGTCATCAGTATCAAAGCCCCATCATTAGGCCATTCCTCTTTACTGCTCTTTGCCCTAGCACTTGGGAGATTGTTGCTGTTCCTTTGGGGGATGTGACACAGGTACTCAGGATGGGAAGTCAGCACTCCTACTGCTGTTGTGCTAACTCTACCCACTATGTCAATACCCAATGAAGGTCCAAACATAACTATACACCTTTTATGCATGCCCTGGCAAACACCCTCCCACCCATGCATTTCCCATCAGTAACACCCCATGCCAATGCTTCTCCCCTCCCATAGGCAAAGCCCTCTGTAATCCAAAACTTCTTCAAAATGTAGCCTTATACATTACCGAATTCAATTAATAGGAAAATGAAATAGTAAGATAGGTTTATAGATTAGAAATAAAATACATAGTAATCTAGAAAAACTAAAATAAAGTAAAAAAATATATTGGGGTAAAAAATGAAAAATATAATTTTTTTTTGACGTTTTACCTTTCATCACTAATAGTTATTCCCTGTACGTACAATGGCAGGGCAATCTCTTCCATTTCTTCCTTTTTTCTTCAGGGTCTACATCCTATATATTTTTTTATTATGTCTTCAACAAAGTTTTAGGTCACAATAAAGTCACATATAGACTATAGGGGACTCCCATATACCCAACATCAAACCCTTATCACCCTTCCCCAGCAATGATCTTTTTATATGTGGATGTTATATTCACTGCAACTGATGTACAGATAATGACACATAGCTACTATCCATGGTTCTATTATGGTTTACATTATGGTTTACATTTTAAACTGCACACTTTTATAAAATTTTGGTTACATTATCATGAACACGATTTACATTTTAGACTATATACTTTATTATTAATAATAAATTATTTAAAGATATATAAATCACAAAAAAATGTTACATTAAAAAATATAAGAGGTTCCTGCCTGCCTCACTTCCCACCCCCTGACTCTTCCCACATCAACAACCTCTTCCATCATTGTGGCTCATTCATTACTTTTGGTAAATATACATTTGGGGCACTGCTGCATGGCATGGATTCTGGTTTACATTGTAGTTTACACTCTCCCCCAATACATTCAGGGTGTTATGGCAGGATATATAATGTCCAGCATCTGTCCCTGCAATATCATTTAGCACAACTCAAAGTCCTGAAAATGCCCCCATATCTCATCTCTACTTCTCTTTCCCTGCCCTCAACCACTACCTTGACCACTTTCTCCAGATCAATGCTACAGTTTCTTCCATTACTAGTCATGATAGTTCTATGATAGAATACCAGTAAGTTCACTCTAATCTATATTTTATTGCTCCATCCTGTGGACCCTGTGTTGATGATGTCCACTCCACTTCTATGTTGAGAGGGGACTTAGATCCCACATGGTTGATGGATACAGTTCTCCTGCTTGTAGAGGTAGGCACTCTTGGTTCCCCAGTGTGGTGGTTGACCATCTTCATCTTCCTGTTAGCTGTCCAACAAATGGAGAGTAGGGGCTGTAACTCTGCTCAGGGCCTAGCTGGCACATGGCCAGTCCAGAAAGTGAAGTCTCCTGGGTATACACCAAACCCAGCAGCAACCACTGGTTCAGTAAAAGTGAGAAGACAATTGCCAGATGTTGTATGGACATGGCCCACTGGATGGAACATGGGAAAGTGTGGGCTATGGTGTGGAACACGGGACATGGGGTGCAGCGATGCCCAGAGATGTACTCACCAGATGCAATGGATGTGACATGATGATGGGGGAGAGTGTTATTGTGGGGGGAGTGGTGGGGTGGGGGCGGTGGGGGCGAATGGGGACCTCATATTTTTTTAATGTAATATCTTTTTAAAAAAATGAATAAATTGAGTAGAATTTGGGGGAAAAAAGTGATAGAAGAGGCATTTGTAGAAAGTTCACATCTGAGTCCAACTCCATCACACTCAGGAACACAAATTCCCAGTGACAAGGCACTGAACTCCAGAGCCAACCACATTGATCATAGAACCTCTGTGTCTCTGTAGCCCTCAGGGGCACCAGTACCTGGGATTGTATCTACCTTGCCTGTCTCTGGGATCCTAAATTACGCCAAAAAATATAAAAGTCTATAGGTTAAAATGTAAACCATAATGTAAAACATGAGGTAACTAAATTTTTAGGAAATTGTGCATTTTAAAATATAAACCATAATGTAAACCAAAATAGAACCATGTTTCATAGCTGTTTTCAATATCTGTACATCAGCTGCAGCAAATATAACATGAAAATGTAAAAAGATCATTGCTGGGAAAGGGAGAAAATTGTTTGATGTTGGATATATGGAAGCCCCCTATATTTTATATGTGAATTACTGTGATCTGAAACTTTTTTGAAGACAATATTAAATATTAGGGAAAAAAAGAAAGGATATAGACACTGAGGAGGAAATGAAAGAAATTGCCTTGCCACTGTACATACAGGGCAACACCTATTACAATGATGAACGGCAAAACGTCAAAAACAAAGTTTTATGATATTTTTCATTTTTTAATGCCACAATTTATTCATTTATTTAATTTTTTTTATTGTGCCACCTTGCTGAGTTGGCTCTTCATGCCATCTGCAGGCTGGGCTGCACTCCACCATGCTGGTGGGTGGGTGAGACTGCCTTCATAAAGAGGCCCCTGGATGTGAACCCAGGTCTTCCCATATAGTAGACAAGAACCCAACTAATTGAGCCACAGCCATTTCCCAATACCCCAATTTATTTTTGCTTTATTTAAGCTTTTAAAAATTAGTATGTATTCTATTTCTGATCTTTAAACCTATCATTACTATTTCATATCCCTCATTGCACAATCATGCAGAACAATTCCATTGCTCCCCAGTTACCTCCTCTTCCATCTATTCTATTTCTCTCTCCTCCTTCCCTCGGGTCCCAGAGTGACACCCAAGCTTCACTACTTGAAGAACAAGGTTCATAGATACTTGCAAAAATGCTGAAGTTTTGACACTCTAGTCTGCCCTCCCTCTTTGGGAGCCAACCGTGCTCTCTAGAGACATGCTTCCCTTTGAGATCATCAAGCTTCCCCAGGATGGGGGTATACCACCTTTCCATTCATTGTATTGTTCTCCACCCACTGATTTAACATACTATAACAAGATGAGCACTCACACACTCCCTAGAAGCCTGCCCCAGGTGCATCCTCTGCCAGATGTCCCCTATCAAACAACTTAAATCAGTAACACTTCCTTATATTTCCTAAAGTGTTTTCTCAACATCGTAGTTTCATTGATGTACCTGAAAATCTCCCATGTTCATCTGTCCTCTAACCCTCCCCCCAATGCCATGGAACATTTGACCCATTCTCCCAACCCTAGCCCCCTCAAGCCTGAACAGCCCAACCTAATAGTATTCCTATGCCCCCATCTTATTCCTTCACTGCACAACTAATAACCTCCACTTTATCAGAGGTTTTGCCCATGTGGTACTGACTCATAAACTTTCTCTCCCCCATTTCCTGTAAGCCTATCTTCCAGTGTCTAGCTCTCTGAGACAGCTTGATTTGCTTAATTCATATCAGAGAGGTCATGTAGCATTTGTCTGTTCTTCAGTGCCTGGCTTGCCTCACTCAATATAAGGTCCTCAAGATTCATTCATGTTTTCCCATCTGTTAGTACTGTATTCCTTCTTACAGCTGAGTTGTATTCCAATGTATGTATATACCATATCTTGTTCATTCATCTATTTTTTGTCTTTATTTATTTTTTAATATTACATTAAAAAAATATGAAATCCCCATATACCCCCCACCCCCCTCACCCCACTCCTTCCCCCATAACAACCATCTCCTCCATCATCATGTGACATTCATTGCATTTGGTGACTACATCTCTGAGCACCGCTGCACCTCATGGTCAGTGGTCCACATCATAGCTCACACTCTCCCACAGTCCACCCAGTGGGCCATGGGAGTACATACAATGTCCGGTAACTGTTCCTGCAGCACCACCAAGGACAACTCCAAGTCCCAAAAATGCCCCCACATCACATCTCTTCCTCCCACTCCCTACCCCCAGCAGCCACCATGGCCACTTTCTCCCCACCAATGCCACATTTTCTTCAATTACTAATCACAATAGTTCATGAATAGAATATCAGTAAGTCCACTCTATTCTATACTCTATTCCTCCATCCTGTGGACCTTGGAATGGTTGTGTCCACTCCACAGGTACAACAAGAGGGGGCTTAGATTCCACATGGATGCTGAATGCAATTCTTCTGCTTTCCGTTGTAGGCACTCTTGGCTCCCTAGTGATGGGCACTTTGATTGTTTCCAACTTTTGGCAATAGTGAATAAGGCTGCTATGACATTGGTGTGCATATATTGATTCATGACCTTGTTTCCAGTTCTTCTGGGTCATATGGCAAATCTATAGCTAGTTCTTTGAGGAACAGCCAAACTGTTCCTGTCCTCTACAATGGATGAATCCTTCTATATTCTCACCATGAGTGAGAATATAGAACATAGAGAATATAGAATATCTATATAGGACATCTCTTGCCCATTTTTTTAATGGGTTGTCTTTTTATTTTTGAAATATTGATTTTCTTTATATATGTTGGATATGTCTCCTATTAGATATATGGTTCCCAAGTATTTTCTCCCATTGGGTGGACTGTCTTTTCACTTTATTAATAAACTCATTTGAGTTACAAAAGGATTTAATTTTGAGGAGGTCCCATTTATTTATTTTTTCTTTCACTGCTCATGCTTTGGGTGAGAAGTTCATAAAGCTGTTTCCTACTACAAGGTCCTGTAGATGCTTCCCTACATTTTCTTCCAAGGTCTTTATGGTCTTTGCTCTTATATTTAGGTCTTTGATCCATCTTGAGTTGATTTTTGTATGTGGTGTGATATGGTATTCTTCTCTCATTCTTTTGCATATGGATATCCAATTCTCCAAGTACCATTTGTTGAAGAGGTCATTCTTTCCCAGTTGAGCAGACTTGGTGTCTTTGTCAAATATTAGATGACTATATATGCAAGGATCTCTCCCAGGGCCCACAGGATGGAGGAATAGTGTGTGCATTACTGGTGTTCTGCTATGGAACTATTGTGATTAGTAATGGAAGAAATTGTAGCACTGATGTGGAGAAAGTGGCCACAGTAACTGCTGAGCATAGGGAGAGGGAAGAAGAGATATGATCTGGGGGCATTTTCAGGATTTGGAATTGTCCTGGGTGGTGCTGCAGGGACAGATGCTGGACATTGTGTGTCCTGCCATGGCACTCTGGGTGGACTGGGGAAGAGGATAGACTACAATGTAGACAACTGTCCATGTGGCACAGCAGTGCTCCAAAATGTATTCACCAGGTGCAGTCAATGTACCACAATGATGGAAGAGGTTGTTGATGTGGGAGGAGAGAAGTGAGGGGGTGGGGGATATATGGGGACCTCATATTTTTGAATGTAGCATTTACAAGAAAATAAAGAAAAAAAACTAAAAAAACTCTCAATTTAGTTCCACTGATCAGTATATCTGTCCTTGTGCCAATACATGCATTTTTTACCTCTATAGCTTTTTTGTGTATTTTAAAGTATATTTAGTATATTTTAAAGTATATAATGTATATTTAGTATAGTTTAGTATATTTTACTGTATTTTAAAGTAGTATGATTCCCTTGATTTCATTTTTCTTTTTCAATATATCTTTGGCTATTTGGGACTCTTTCCCTTCCAAATAAATTTCATAGTTAGTTTTTCTAGTTCATTAAAAAAATGCTGTGTTGATTTTAATTGGGATTGTATTAAATCTGTAGACCAGTTTGGGTAGAATAGACATCTTAATGATATTTAGTCTTCCTATTATCCATGAATAGAGAATATTCTTCCATTTATTTACGTCTTCTTTGATTTCCTTTAACAGTGTTATGTAGTTAACTGCATATAAGTCTTTTACATCTTTAGTTAAATTTATTCCTAGGTATTTGATTTTTTGTTTACTATAGCAAATGAAATTTTTGTTCTTGATTTCCTTCTCATATTACTCATTATTATGATTTTTGTGCATTGGTCTTATAACCAGCGACTTTACTGAACTCACTTATTAGATCCAGAAACTTTGTTCTAGATTTCTCAAGACTTTCTATGTATAGGATCATGTAATCTGCAAACAGTGAAATTTTTACTTCTTTTTTTTTCCCAATATGGATGCACTTTATATCTGTTTTTTTGCCTCAGGGTTCAAGTAAGTACTTCTAATGCAATGTTAAATAGGAAGGGTGTCAGTGGGCATTTTTGTCTTGTTCCTGATCTTAGAAGGAAAGATTTTAGGATTTTACTATTGTATATGATGTTAGCTGTGGGTTTTTCATATATACCCTTCATCACATTCAGAAAGTTTCCTTCTATTTCTGTCTTTTGCAGTTTTTTTTTTCCAGTCAGGAAAGCCTGCTGTATGTCATTGAATGCTTTCTCTGTATCTATAGCTATGATCACATGATTTTTTTCTTTCAATCTGTTTATGTGTTGTATTACATTGATCGATTTTCTTATGTTGAAACATCCTTGTATGCCAGGGATGAAATCCACTTGATCATGGTGTATAATTCATTTGATGTGTTGTTGAATACAATTAGCAAGTATTTTGCTTATGATTTTAGCATCTAGGTTCTTTATAGAGATTGTTCTGTAATTTTCCTTTCTTGTGGTGTCTTTCTTTGGCTTTGGTTTTAGGGTAATGTTGGTATCAAAGAATGAGATAGGCAAAGTTCCTTCTGTTTTAATTTTTTTGTTAGAGTTTGGTTAGATTGATGTTAGTTCTTTCCAGAATGTTTGGTAGAATTTACCTGTGAAGCCAGGAAACTATTTTAATAGGGTAGTTTGAGGAGGAAAAATCAGTCTTATAAGTTTGCAATTGCTTTTGAATAATGTGTTGCATGCATGATATGAGTGTGGGTGCAACTGCTAAAAGAATTAAACTAATACTTAACAAAAGGAAGCAGCCACTTGAGGAAGCTGGATGGGTTCCAGAAGGAGAACATATTTTCTTGTGTTATGAGGTTATTGGCTTTGTTTTTTAGTTTTTTAATTCTCTACCTTGTTTCAGAAAATGGGTGGCTAAGTATAAAGATGTGACTGCAGTTCTGGTGGATGCTTTTTAAAAAGGCAACAAAGGGATTATTTTCTTTTTTGATTATTTATTGTGTTATATGTTTGGGGGTTTGCTTTTACAAAAGCTTGTTGAATTTTGTTTAAGTAGGTTCTTTTGGCCACTGTTTTCAGGGTGTAGATTAACTGAAGTGTTCTATAGTATAGCTGGTCTAGGAATTACTTGATATCGATCGTGTAAATTTACACAATACCAACACTTGGTTTTATTGTGGAGGTTTTTGATGTGTGAGGGATGATTAGTATTTTCTCTCAGGGTTAGTTATTGGTAGGTTTTGTAAGAGAAATAACAGAATTATTATTTGGTGGAGTTGTTTTTTTCTTTCTTTTTTTTTTTTTTTTTGAATAGGAAACATATGTTCCCAGCTGGCTCTACTTCATATTTTCTTCCCTGCCCTGGTGTGCTTTTGGATTTAGGGCATTTTTTATCTGCCAGATTTGATACCTAGTAAGATTTTACTCTGATATTATGGACCCAGGATTTGATTTTCTGTAATTTAAGAGAAAAATGAGAGGTTAATAGTATAGTACTGTGTAATGGTACTCCCATTTAAGTTTAAGCTGATCTTCAGGGTGTTTGTTTTTCCAAATTTTTTAAAGAACTGGATCCCTGACTGAGAAGGGGGTGGAGGGGCTGGTTAGTCAGGTATTTTACCTGCATATTTGTATATGTCTGCATGGCGGTGAGGAGCTCTCTTCACTGCAAGGCCTACTTATGGAGGGTTCCCTCTAATGCTATTGGAGAATTGTTTTTTTCCTTCTGGTTGCTTAGAAAGGGATTTTTGTACATAAGCTTGAAATGACTTAACTTCAATCCTCTTTTAGAGGCCACTCTGACCTGACATTGAGCCAGGTATATGCTTCTGTTTATTTTAGTTATGCATTTGTCAAATTTTACTTGTCTTTTTAAAAAATATAATTTATTTTTTTCCATGTTTCCTGATGACTCAGGTCTCCAGGCTGCATGCAATTTACACTTAATTCTAAGACATTGGTTAATATTTTGCATCACAGATGAAATATAAGTAGGTTGTTTGGGGCTGTTCAAACCTTGGGGTGATTTCTTAGTTATCATGGAATGCTGTTTTAGTGTGGTAGGGAAAAGCTTCCATTCATCATGAAATGGTTTTTAAAAATATTAAAAGATATTTAATTTTTGTTGTTTATATGTTTTTATAATAATGTTTTGGGTGACTTCTATTTTTATGGGTTTAAGATTTTCAACAAATGAGGGTGCATAGGCCAGCACCACAGCTAAGTGATCTCATTTTCCCAGTTTGTATGTTTTGAGGCTTAGGCAACAACAGATTATTATTATTGTTTCCCCTTTTGAGCTGTAGGGCTACTGGTTCTTTCATTCATATTTTTAACGTGTGCATCAATTTTGTTATAACATTTCCCAATTGGAACAGGACTGTTACACTAAGTGCTGAATTTAAAGAGGTTAAGGTTAGAGATAGATTTTTCATTTATCATTGTAAAGATCCCTTATAGATTTTCATTTGCTTTTTACAAAGGCTATTCATTTTTTATAAGACTTGCACTAGCAGGGTTATTATGCAGATGGAAAGTTTAAACAATATTTTGACTTATAGCTTAAAACTGCATGAGGTGGCGGCAGACTTGGCCCAGTGGTTAGGGCGTCTGTCTACTACATGGGAGGTCTGTGGTTCAAACACTGGGCCTCCTTGACCCATGTGGAGCTGGCCCATGCGCAATGCTGATGTGCACAAGGAGTGCCGTGCCACGCAGGGGTGTCCCCCGCATAGGGGAGCCCCATGCGCAAGGAGTGCACCTCGTAAGAAGAGCCACCCAGCACAAAAGAAATTTCAGCCTGCCTAGGAATGGTGCCACACACACGGAGAGCTGACACAACAAGATGATGCAGCAAAAAGAAACACAGATTCTCCCATTCCGCTGACACCAACAGAAGCAGACAAAGAAGACACAGCAAATAGACACAGAGAACATACAACCGGGGTGGGGGGTAAGGAGGGAGAAATAAATAAATAAATAAATCTTTTTAAAAAAACTGCATGAGGTGACCGATAAATGGAGTTTCTTGGTTATTGTTAATTTTCCCTGGCACCCTGTAAAGGGCATATATATATTTTTTTATTTTTAAAATCTAGTTCTGACTTAATTTTGTTCATCAATTATTTTATACATTCAAGTTAGCTTTTTATTCCATATTTCAAATAGTGGAGAAAGAAAGAAACTGTATGGTAACAAATAGCAGCTTATTGATTAAAAGAGTACGGTGGCAGTGTTTGTGGTGTTGAAAGCATACCTTGCAGAGGTGACTGATGTTATCTACTTGCCATCATGCTATTGGAGTTTATGCTTGGCCAATATGTTTTATCTGCCTAGGTAATTGTTGCAGTTATTGGAGTGAGCATGATGGACACATGTGGTTGATATATATGGGCTCCTGGTAACAGGCAGCTAGAACTGCTGCCACAGGGTCTGTTAGCCATTATGTTTGCTTTTTCCTATTGAGTTACTTCATTGCTTTTTGGGTTTCAATAGCATGGCTCCAGATTTTTGTGAGGGTGTCTGCCACAACATTTCTGAGGGATGTTAGAGGAGCAGGCAGGGACATGATAGTTACCTGTCATTGAGAGCAGGTGTCTCATGTCTTTTTACAGATCTCTTCTCCCCTCAACAGAGGGCAGCCTATGATGTTCCTGTCTTGTTTTTAGTATTGGCAATTTACTTCTGGATAGGGATGGAAGTTTTCAGAGTGACTAGACACTATTGGGTTAAGCCCTCTACTTGCAGTGGGGCATTGTATGTTGTAAACAGTTGCTTTTTAAAGGGGCTACATCATAATTTGGCCCCCTTCTACAATTGGGACCAAAACCAAGGGGTATTTGTTTAGAATGTTGCCTTTGCCACAAACCCCACTTAAAGTTAATACTGGTGCTAGCTGCATCCAACTTACAGGGTAGGTTAGGGTTCACCTCTCCTTTACTGCTTGAGTCTGTGCTATTATTTTTTTAATTTTTAAAAAAGCCACTTGCTGGAGGTTCTCCATTCCCATGTACAATCATTTTTGATTAACACATACATATTTGAGTTAAATGAGGGATGAAGAGTTTATAGTACCCCCAACAATCCCAAAAAGGTTATTAATTGGTTTGTAAGTTTAGGACATGATAAGGTTAAAGTATAAAGTTATTTTGATAAGCCAGATTATCTTCTTTGAATATTAATATAAGCACTTATTTTAAATTTTTTGGCCATTTGAATAGAGCTCTTTTAAGAATTTTTATTTGTTAATTTAATATTACTATCTGGAGTCAGGAAAATATACACTTAACAAACAGACAAATAAAAAGAGTTAAAATACAACAGAAACATAAAGTTTAGTAATCTGACTCCTAATTTTTACTCATTTGGCATGGCTTAAACACCTGAGTCAGATTGTGAGAATGACATCTTTCTTCTCTTAAACCTGAAGTTTAGGTGAACTTTGTAGTATGAGTAGCAGAGGCTGAAATTCTTCCTCTGTGAGGGGTGGTTTGCATTATGAAGGGTACTTCTTCTTTAGATATGGATTCAGACCTGAAAATCTTTGGATGTCATGAGTTGATCTAAAGAGTTTGTATGCTCATTATTGTTTGTGGGAATGCAAAATTGTGCAGCTGCTCTGATAGTTTGGCCATTCCTCAGAAAGTTAAGTAAAGAATTACCAAGGACCACCCAACCCATTCTTGGAACTGGGGGGATGATTGAGGGAGGGAACAGGTGAACACAGGGGATGGTGAGTATGTGGTTGAAACTATAATGTTAAATTCCTGAGTGTGATGGAGTTGGACTCAGATGTGACCTTTCTACACATGCCTCTTCTGTTACTTTTACTGGACCTGTGGTTGATGCTGGGGCTGGTGTATAATCAGGAGACCTGAATCTCTGGACTGTCCATGTGACAGCCAGGCCCTGAGCCTCAGCAGACTTACAACTCCTACCCTCTTGTTTATTGGACTTACCCTGGCCAGCTAATAAGAAGGTGAAGAAGGTCAGCTTGGCACCAGGGAGCCAAGAGTGCCTACAACTGCAAGCAGAATTGCATCCATCATCCATGTGGAATCTAAGCCCCCTCTTGATAAAGAGGGGGAGTGGACATAACCATCCCAGGGTCCACAGGATGAGGAATAGAGTATGGATTAGAGTGGACTTACTGATATTCTACTATGGAATTATTGTGATTATTATTGGAAGGAATTGTAGCATTGATGTGGAGAAAGTGGCCATGGTAGCTGCTGAGGGTAGGGAAAGGGAAGGAGAGATATGAAGTGGGGGCATTTTCAGGATTTGGAGTTGTTCTGGGTGGTACTGCAGGGACAGATATTGAACATTGTATGTCCTGCCATGGCCCACAGGGTGGACTGGGGGAGAGTGTAAACTACAATGTCAACCATTATCCATGTGGTTCAGCAGTGCTCCAAAATGTTTTCACCAAATGCAATGAATGTCCCATGATGATGAAAGAGGTTGATGTGGGAGGAGTGAGGTGAGGGGGATTGGGAATATGAGGACCTCATATTTTTTTAATGTACATTAAAAAATAAAGAGGGAAAGAAAGAAAACTATTTTGACAATATAATAAGGAAGGGTTACTGGTTTAGGGTGTTGGATGAGGGGCATTCAGCACAGGGTGTACCTGGTGCAGGCTTCTAGGGAGTGTGTGAGTACTCATCTTGTCATAGGATATTATATCAGTGGGTGGAGACCCATACAATGAACAGGAAGATGTTGTATTCCCATCTTGGGGAGGCCAGATATTCTCAGAAGGAAGGGTATCTCTTGAGAGCATGGGTGGCTCATAATGAGGTAGGACAGTCTAGGGTGCCAAGCACTTAGCAATGTTGCAAGTATCTATGGATCTTGTCCTTCATGTAATGAAGTTTGGTTGTCACAGTAAGCCCCAAGGGGAGGAGGAGAGAGGAGTAGAATAGATGGACGAGGGAGTAATAGGGGGTCAATGGAAGTGTTTTCTATGATCATGCAATTATTGATAAGGCCATATTAATTTAACCAAAAACTTATAAATTTATGTACAACTGTACATAAGTTGTAGCAAATGCAACATCCACATGTAAAAAGATCATTGTTGGAGAAAGGGAAAAGGGGGAGGATGTTGGGTATATGGGTGTCACCTATATTCTGTATATGACTTTACTGTGACCTAAAACTTCTTTGAAAACATAATGAAAAGCAAGAAAAGGTAAGATACTGGAGAAAAATGGAAGATATTGCTACTGTACCTACAGGACAACACCTATTACAGTGATGAAAGGCAAAAGGTAAAAAAAAATTTAATATTTTTTATTTTTTAATACCCTAATTTTTAAAAAATTTAGTTTCGCTTTTCTCTATTATTATGTATTTTATTTCTAATATTTAAACCGTCATTACAATTTCATTTTACTATTAATTGAATATGGCATTCATTTTTGAAGAAGTTTTGGATCACAGAGGGATTCAACTCTGGCAGGGGAGAAGCATTGGTGTGGGGTGTCATTAATGGGGGAAGCATGGGAGGGAGTTTTGCCTGGGCTGGGCATGCATATAGGGTATATAGATATATTCAAATGTCCAATGGGTATTGACACAGTGGGTGGAGATTCACATGACAACTGATGGAGTGCTGGGTTCCCATCCTTGGGAACTCTGCCACATTTCTGAATGGAACAGAAACAATCCCCCAAGTGCAGGAGCAATGATCCGTGAAGGGTGGTCCATTGATAGGCCTTTGATAACTGCTGACTATTCTTATGAGCCTCTTGCACTTGAAATTTCAGTCTGGTGTCATGTTGTAGGGTGCTTAAGAGTTACCTCCTGGAAGTCTCCATGTTGCTCAAATGTAGACACTCTCTAAGCCAATCTCAGCATATAAATGCATTCCTTCCCCCCAATGTGGGACATGACTCCTGGGGATAAGCTTCCCTGGTGTTGAGGGATTACTACCAAACAACAACTGGTGATGAAACTAGATAAAACCTTAATAAAAGGGAGAAAAGGTAAAGAGAAATGGGTTTATATGGCTAAGAGACTTCAAAGTGAGTTGGGAGGTCATCAGAGGGTCACACTTATTTACGTCTCAGCAGGATCTCATAGACAGGCAAAGCAGATACTACCCCAAGTAGTGGTGGTCCCGAGGGCTATGGAGACACCCAGGCCCTACAGTCATGGCAGATTGTTCTGGAGTTTGGCACCTTGACAGTGGGCTTTACTTTGAAATTTGTCCTCTTGAGTGTTATGGAGTTGGACTCAGATGTGACTTCTCTACACATGTCTCTTCTTTCCCTTTTATTGAACTTTTGGTTGGTGTTGGGGTTGGTGTATGCCCAGGAGACTTGAATATCTGGGCTGCCCATGTGCCAGCTGTGCCCTGAGCTGCAGCAGAGTTGCAGCACCTATTCCCCAGTTCATTGGACTTACCCAGGTCAGCTGACAGGGAGGTGAGGATGGACAACCACCACACCAAGGAGTTGAGAAAGTCTACATCTGTGGGCAGGAGAGTCCCATCCATCAGCTATATAGTCTCAAAGTCCATTCTCAATTGAGAGGCGAAGTGGGTATCACCATTCCAGGGGTCTCAGGATTGTGAATAAAATATGGACTAGAGTAGACTTACTGGTATTCTACTATAGAATTATTGTGACTCTAGTAAAGGAAGAAATCATATCATTGATGTAGAGAGAATGGCCACAGAGTTACTGAAGGCAGGGAGAGGGAAAAAGAAGTGTGATGTGGGGGTTTTTAGGGACTTGAAATTGTCTTGAATATTGCAGGGACAGATGCACGAATTTTATATCCTGTCATAACCCACTGAATGGATTTGGAGACAGTGTAAACTACCATGTAAAGTATAATCCATGCTGTGTAGTAGTGCTCCAAAATGTATTAATCAAATGCAATGAATGTACCACACTAATGAAAAAAGTTGTGTTGGAAAAATGGGAAGTGGGGCATATGGGAATCTCCTATATTTTTAATGTAACATTTTGTGTGATTATGTATCTTTTAAAAATAAAAATATTTAACAAAAAATGACTTACTATAAGACCAGGCCATCCCACTTCTAGGTGACCTTGAAAATACTTGAGAGCAGGGTGTTGAATAAACATTTGAACACTGATATTCTCAGCACCACTATGTGCAATTGCCAATGGATGGAAGCAAACTTTGTCCATCAATAGATAAAGAAAATGTGATATATCCATATAATGAAATACCCATCCATATGAAGTCCTGACAATGTGAGCAACATGGATGAACCTTAAAGACCTTATTTGAATGAAATATGCCATACAGAAAGGGCAAATATTATTTGACCTCACTGATATGAAACAATTAGAATAAGCAAATGCATGGAGTCAAAACCTAGAATATAGGATACCAGGAGATGGGATGGAGGTAAGGAATAGGAAGATAAGACCTAAAATGTGCAAAGATTTACAGTATTGCTATTAACCACAGTCCATAACTCATTTGTATATTTCCCATTGTGCTTCACATTCTCACCACCCTCCAATAGTGACATATATCCACTCTATCTCACAGAAGGACACTCTTGCATCTATACCATCAACCACAATTTTCATTCACCTCTGGGTTCACTGTATTATTCAGTCTATAGACTATTCTCTAAATTTCTTTCTATTGAAATTTGCCTCCCTAGACTACCTTTTCCAGCCACATCCCCATTTATAAACCAGTTGCTACTCTCCCTAATATGTTATGATCAACTCTATCCATTTCCACAGTTAGTCAAATTAATTAAAACTTCTACATACATTAAACATCAGTGTCTTTCTCAGGCTTCCTGCTCTTGTCTCCTAATAATCTATACTCTATTTTAACTCTATGAATTTATCCTTTATACCTAGTTCCTATTAAGGACACCATGCAATATTTGTCCTTCTGTGTCTGGCTTATTTCACAAAGTCCCAATGTTCATGCTAATGAGTGTCTTCTGACACTCAAATAGAACAAACTTGCAGTTTTATCCTTCTAAAGCCTAAAATCATTCTTTAGGAAAACAATATTTTAAGGACCTCTTAAATCTTACTCCTGAAAGGAATAAAAACCTTTGCAAAACCTGTCAGAATCAAATTTTCTTTACACTGTAGAATAACCAAATACTTGCAGCAAGCCACAGATCTATTCAATAAAATCTACTGGAGATGGTATCTGAGTGAGTGCACCTCATAATCTCTCCTGCAAAGCAGCAGCTGAGTAGGGTTGGAGTCCTGCTGGACTGGGCTGTTTTGGGTGCTTGCAGGGCAGGAGGTGTCTGCACATCAATTTTGTGGGACAGTGATAGAGGAGATCTTGTAAGAGGTAGAATTTTGGGTCTCTTTCATGGAGGTCAGGGTTGTGAGCAGGACCCTTCCCCCTGGGGCTGGTGGCCTGGTGGTGGCAATTCCTGAAGGCTTTCCTGCACTGGGGAGTTCCCAAGGTCTGAGGGGGCTCTTTCAGGGGCTTGCAGGACAGGAGGAGTCTGGAAGTAGATTTGGTAAGACAGTGATGGAGGAAATTCTTGTGAGAGGTGGAATTTGGGGTTTCTGACTCAGAGGTCAGAGATTCTGGGTGGAGCCCCTCCCACTAGGGCTGGTGGCTGGGCTGTGGTGATCCCTGGGATCTTTGTGGTGTGCGGTGTTCCCAAGCCCTGAGTGGGCTGTTTCAGGGGTTTGCAGGGCAGGAAGTGTCTGGATGTCGATTTGGTGAGACAGTGACAAAAGAGATTCTTGCAAGAGGTGGAACTTTCAGTTTCTGACATGGAGGTCAGAAGTTGTAGGTGGAACCCCTCCCCCTAGGGCTGGTGGCCCACCTGCAGTGGTCCCTAAAGTCTTTGTAGTGCAGCGGTGCCCCCAGCAGGCTGTTTTGGGGGCTTGCAGGGCAGGAGGTGTCTGGATGTTGATTTGGTGAGAGAGTGACAGAAGAGACTCTTGTGAGAGGTGGAATTTTGGATTTCTGACATAGAGGTTAGAGGCTGTGGGTGGGACTCCTCCCCCTAGGGCTGGTGCCGAGCTGTGGGGATCCCTGAAGGCTGTGTTGTGCTTCAGTGCTCCCAGGCCCCCTGTTAACCAGATGCGTGGTTCCCAGGTCTTAGTCCCCTAAACCCTGGTGGCCCACACTCCAGAGACTCACACACCTTGAGTCTGCAGTGTCACAGACTTCCCATCCCTGAATCCACCACACCCTGAGGTCCACCTGAGGTCCTTGATTACCCTAGCCCTTGGCATTTGTGCTTTTTTTTCTTTTTTCTTGTCTTGGTTATTAATATTGCATTGTCTCCTGGTCTTTTCTCCCATTTTATACCCTAAGGTCCTTCTTCATTTTTTTAGTTTATTTCTCCTTTTCTTTTTCTTGCTTGTTTCCTCCCCTTTTCTTTGCCCACCCCCTTTTTCTCTTCTCTTTTTTTCTTTTCTCTCTTTTTCTTATTTTATTTTCTTTATATAATAGGTGCTGCAGGGAGCAGTTCACACTTGCTATGTTTCCTCATCCTCCATTACCTCTTTTCTGTGTGAATTGATTTTGGCCACCTATACTATCCCCTTTCCCCCACATCTTGCCATCATCCATCATCTACTGTTTCTCTTACATTCCACCTCCCTTTCTTTGGCCCCCAAATTGTCTGACTTTTAATTTCTAATACCTTTGTTCTGTTTTCTGTCTTTTATCAACTCTTGATATTATTGTCTTTCTTTTCTCTTTTCCTCTCTCATGAAAACACTGACTTTTTAATTCATACTATATTCCTCACATATACAGTTGACTGTCTCATATAGGTACTCTACTTACTGCTATAACCCTACACAACTTACATGAGTCTAATACCCATTCTCCCAGATCTCACATTGTTGCTCTATTAACATTTATTACCAATACTACTTTATACATTCTCTTTTCTTACTCATTTTGCTTTCCATGGCCCTAATATTTCCCTTCAAAGTGAACTTACCCAGCAACAAGAAAATAGAGTAAAAAGAACAAAGTGACAAAGAGAAGACATAACATGCACAAACAACTAATTAATCCCCAAGACTAGACAAAGAAGCAAAGGAACTGATTAAGCCTGTCAAGATAAATAATGACCAGACAGCAACAAAAAACTATAAACCAAACCAATAATCAATAAAACATGGCTGAATCCAATGAACAAACTAAAAACCAGGAAGGGGAGCAGAACATCGGACAAGTAATTAACGATCTCAAAACATATATTAGAGGGAAACGGACTTTGGCCCAGTGGTTAGGGCGTCCGTCTACCACATGGGAGGCCCGCTGTTCAAACCCCGGGCCTCCTTGACCCGTGTGGAGCCGGCCATGCGCAGTGCTGATGTGCGCAAGGAGTGCCCTGCCGCGCAAGGGTGTCCCCCGCGTGGGGGAGTCCCACGCGCAAGGAGTGCGCCCGTGAGGAAGGCCGCCCAGCGTGAAAGGAAAGAGCAGCCTGCCCAGGAATGGCGCCGCCCACACTTCCCGTGCCGCTGATGACAACAGAAGCGGACAAAGAAACAAGACGCAGCAAATAGACACAGAGAACAGACAACCAGGGGAGGGGGGGAAATTAAATAAATAAATAAATCTTTAAAAAAAAAAACATATATTAGAGATGAACTTAACAAAGTAAAGGAAGAGATTAACAATATGAAGAAAACACTTGGAGAGGAAATTGCAGACATAAGCAAAAAGATAACAGATGTGATGGGGATGAACACCACAGTTCAAGAAATCAAAAATACACTCGCAGCAAATAGCAGCAGATTAGAAGAGGCAGAGGAGAGAATTAGCGACGAGGAAGAGAGTACATAGGAAATCAAACAGATAGTAGAACTGATCGATAAAAAGATAGAAAAAATCAAGCTAGGACTTAGGGACCTGAATGACAATGCAAAATGCACAAACATACATATTATAGGCATCCCAGAAGGAGAAGAGAAGGGAAAGGGGACAGAAAGAGTATCTGAGGAAACAATGGATGAACATGTCCCAAATCTACTGAAAGAGATGGAAGTACATGTCCAGGAAGAACAACACACCCCAAACACCATAAATCCCAACAGGCCCACCACAAGACATATACTTGTCAAATTATCCAATGCTCAAGACAAAGAGAAAATTCTAAAAGCAGCAAGAGAAAAGAAAAACATCACATACAAGGGAGGCTCCATAAGATTTAAGTGCTGATTTCTCATCTGAAGCCATGGAGGCAAGAAGGCAGTGGTATGATATAGTCAAGGTACTAAAAGAAAAAATTTCCAACAAAAAAAACTCTATCCAGTTAAACTAGCATTCAAAAATGATGGAGAGTTCAAAATATTCACAGATAAACAGAAATTGAAAGAGTATGCCAACAAGAACCCTGCCCTTCAAGAAATATTAAAGGGAGTGCTGCAGGAAGAAAGAAAAAAACAGAAGAGGCAGAGTTGGAGGAGAGTGTAAGAGCAACAAAAAAAAACACAAAGAGAAGGAAAAAAACAAACAATATGATAAACACAAGTCCAAAAAAATATGGCTAACACAAATAATTCTTTGAAAGTAATAACACTGAATGTCAATGGATTAAACTCACATGTCAAAAGATTCAGACTGGACTCAGATGTGATCTTTTTTCACAAGCCTCTCCTGTTATGGTTACCAGAACTGTAGTTGGTGCTGGGGTTCAATATATACCCAGAGGATCTGAATCTCTGGACTTATCATATGATAGCCAGGCCCTGAGCCTCAACAGACTTCAGCTCCTACACTCTGGTTTATTGGACTTACCCCACTCAGCCAACATGGAGTTGAAGAAAGTCAACCACCACACCATGGAGCCAAGAGTGGCTACAACTGAAAGCAGGAGGATTGCATCCAGCATCCAGGTGGAATCTAAGCTCCCTCTTCATATAGACGTAGAGTGGACACAACCAATCCAAGGTCCACAGGATGGAGGAATACAATATGGATTAGAGTGGACTTACTGATATTCTATTCATGAACTATTGTGATTAGTAATAGAACAAAATGTGGCATTGGTGTGGAGAAAGTGGCCATGGTGGCTGCTGGGTGTGGGGAATGGGAGGAAGAGATGAGATGTGGAGGCATTTTCAGGACTTGGAGTTGTCCTGGGTGGTGCTGCAGGGACAAGTACCAGACATTGTGTGTCCTCCCATGGCCCACTGGATGGAACGTGGGAGAGTGTGGGCTCTGATGTGGACCACTGACCATGAGGTGCAGCGGTGCTCAGAGATGTATTCACCAAATGCGATGAATGTCTCATGATGATGGAGGAGATTGTTGCTATGGGAGGAGGAGTGGAGCGAGAGGTTGGGGGTATATGGGGACTTCATATTTAGTGAATATAATAAAAATAAATAAATTTTTAAATGTATGCTGATTCAAAAAAAAAAATGATTCAGACTGGGAGATTGGATAAGGAAATCTGACCCATCTATATGCTGTCTATAAGAAATACATCTTAGACCCAGGGATTCATGGAGGTTGAAAGTGAATGGCTGGAAAACAATCTTACAAGCAAACAATAACCAAAAAAAGGCAGGAGTAGCTATATTAATATCAGACAAAATAGACTTTAAATGAGAAACAACTGTGAGAGACAAAGAAGGATACTACATATTAGTGAAAGGGACAATCTTTCAAGAAGAATGAACAATCATAAATATTTATGCTCCTAACAAGGGCGCCTCCAAATACATGAGGCAAACACTGGAAAAAATTAAGTGAAAGAATAGATGCCTCTACAATTATAGTGGGAGACTTTAATACACCACTATCGACTTTGGACAGAACATCTCAAAAGAGAATCAATAAAGAAAAAAAAAATTTGAACAGTATATTAGAGGAGCTGGATCTAATAGAAATATACAGATCATTACACCTGAATACAGCAGGATATACATTTTTCTCAAGTGCACATGGATCATTCTCCAAAACAGACCATATGCTAGGTCACAAAGAAAGGCTTAATGAATTCAGAAAGATTGAAATAATACAAAATAATATCTCTGACCACAGTGGAGTGAAGCTGGAAATTGGTAAGGTCCAGAGGGAGGCCCCATTTCACACAAAGACATGGAAGTTAATCAGCACACTCTTACAAAAACAGTGGGTCAAAGAGGAAATCACAAAAGAAATTAATAACTAACTTGAAAATAATGAAAAGGATAACACAACATACCAAAACTATTGGGGTGCAGCAAAAGCAGTACTGAGAGGGAAAATTATAGCCACAAATTCATACATCAAAAAAGAAGAAAGAGCAAAAATTGAAGATCTAACTGCACATTTGGATGAACTAGTAAAAAACACAAAGGAAGGAGAAAGAACAAAGATAAGAGCAGAACTAAATGAAACAGAAAATAAGAAAGCACTTGAAAAGATAAACAAAACCAAGAGCTGGTTCTTTGAGAAGATCAATAAAATTGACAAACCGTTAGTGAGACTAACAAAGAAAAAAGGAGACAAGATGCAAATACACAAAATAAGAAATGAGAAAGGACATATCATCACTGACCCCACAGAAATAAAGACTATCATAAGAGGATATATTGAAATCTATACTCTAACAAAAATGACAATTCAGAGGAAATGGACAAATTCCTAGAAACACATAAGCAGCCTATATTGATGTAAGAAGAAATTGATGATCTCAACAAACCAATCATGAGTAAAGAGATAGAATCAGTCATTCTAAACCTCCCAAATAAGAAGAACCCAGGGCCAGACGGTTTCACAGGTGAATTCTACAAAACATTCTGGAAAGAACTAACACCAATTCTGCTGAAACTCTTCCAAAAAATCGAAATAGAAGGAACATTACCTAACTCATTCTATGATGCCAACATTACCCTAGTACCAAAGCCAAACAAAGACACCATAAGAAAGGAAAATTACAGACCAATTTCTCTAATGAACCTAGATGCTAAAATCCTCAACAAAATACTTGCTAACCATATTCAACAACACATTAAGCGAATTATACACCATGACCAAGTGGGATCCATTCCAGGTATGCAAGGATGGTTCAACATAAGAAAATCAATCAATGTAATACACCATATAAACAGATTAAAGGAAAAAAAATCACATGATTATATCTAAAGATGCAGAAAAAGCATTTGACAAAATACAGCACCCTTTCTTCATAAAAACACTGCAAGAGATTGGAATGAAAGGAAATTTTCTGAACGTGATAAAGAGTATATATGAAAAACCCACAGCCAACATCATTTACAATGGTGAAATCCTAAAATCCTTCCCTCTAAGATTAGGAACAAGACAAGGATGCCCACTCTCACCTCTTCTATTTAACATTGTCTTAGAAGAACTTGCTCAACCGCTGAGGCAGGAACCAGATATAAAAGGCATTCAAATTGGAAAGGAAGAAGTCAAAATTTCATTATTTGCAGATGACATGATCCTATACATAGAAAACCCTGAGAGGTCTACAACAAAGCTTCTAGAATGCATAAATGAGTTTAGTAAAGTCACAGGTTATAAGATCAATGCACAAAAATCAGTAGCATTTCTATACACCAAAAATGAGCAAGATCAGGAGGAAATCAAGAAACAAATACCATTTACAATAGCAAATACAAAAATCAAATACCTAGGAAAAAATTTAACTAAAGATGTAAAAAACTTATACACAGAGAACTACATAACACTGTTCAAGGAAATCAAAGAAGACCTAAATAAATGGAAGAATATTCCCTGTTCATGAATAGGAAGACTAAATATTATTAAGATGTCTTTCCTACCAAAACTGATCTACACATTCAATGCAATCTCAATAAAAATCAACAGAGCCTTCTTTAAGGAACTAGAAAAACTAGCTATGAAATATATTTGGAAAGGAAAGAGGCCCTGAATATCCAAAGACATATTGAAAAAGAAAAACAAAATAAGAGGAATCACACTACCTGACTTCCAAACATACTACAAAGCTACAGTAGTGAAAACAACATGGTATTGACACAAGGAGAGACACACAGACCAATGGAACCAAATTGAGAGTTCTCATAGAGATCCTCATATATATAGTCATATAATATTTGATAAAGCCACCAAACCCTCTCAACTGGGAGAGAATGGCCTATTCAACAAATGGTGCCTAGAGAACTGGATATCCATATGTAAAAGAATGAAAGAGGATTACCATCTCACACCTTATACAAAGATCTACTCAAGATGGATCAAAGACCTAAATATAAGAGCCAAGACCATAAAGACTTTGGAAAGCAGTGTAGGGAAACATATACAAGAACCTGTAATAGGAAATGGCTTCATGAACTTTATACCAAACGAACGAGCACCAGAAGAACAAATAGATAAATAGGACTTCCTCAAAATTAAAGCCTTCTGCACCTCAAAGGAGTTTGTCAAGAAAGTGAAAAGAAAGCCTACACAATGGAAGAAAACATTTGATAACCATATATATGTTGGAGACTTATAACCGGCATATATAAAGAACTCCTATATCTTGAAAATAGAAAGACAAAAACCCATTTAAAAAATGGGAAAAAGATTTAAACAGACACTTCTCCAAAGAAGAAATACAAGTGGCTAAAAAGCACAAGAAAAAAATGCTCCAATTCTCTAGCAATCAGGGAAATGCAAATCAAAACTACAATGAGATACCACCATACTCCCATAAGATTGGCAGCTATGAAAACAACAGAAGATTACCAGTGCTGGAGAGGATGTGAAGGAATGGGAACACTCATCCACTGCTGTGGGAATGCAGAAGGATCCAGCCATTCTGGAGGACAGTTTTGCGGTTTCTCAAAAAACTAGCCATAGATTTGCCATATGACTCAGCAATTCCACTGCTGGGTATATACCCAGTAGAACTGAAAACAAGGACACAAACCGATATATGCACACCAATGTTCATAGCAGCATTGTTCACCATTGCCAAAGTTGGAATCAACTCAAATGCACATCAATAGATGAATGAATAAAATGTGGTATATACATACAATGGAATACTACTCAGCTTTAAGAAGGAATACACTACAAACACACGTGATAACATGGATGAATCTTGAGAATCTTATGTTGAGTGAAGCAACCCAGGCATTGAAGGACAAATACTACATGACCTCAATGATATGAAATAAGTAAACCAAGCTTCCTCAGAGAGCTAGAGACTGGATGATAGGCTTAAAGGAAATTGGGAGGTAGAGGAAGGATGTAAGAAGACACCTACATGGGTGAAATCTATAATAAGCTGGAGGTAAGTATTTGTACAAGGGAGGGATAAAATGGGGCATAGGGTTACCTTTGGGAGGTGCTTTGTGGGCTTGAGGGGGGCTAGGGATGGGAGGATGGGTAATATTGCCCAAGAAATTGGGGGGAGGGGGGGACAGCATACCAACATAGGAGATTGTCAGGTATTTGGTTGAGAGTATAATGCCGAGAAAAGTTTTTGAAAAATATAAAGAAGGTTACCTGTAAGATGCTTAAAGGGGATATCTGATGCAGGACAGGCTCCTAAGGAATATGTGAATGCTCATTTTGCCAAAGGGTTATATCATTAGTTAGAGACCCATAAAATGAGAGAGAAGGTATACCCACATCCTGGGTAGGACTGATGCCCTTAAATAGAGGGAATTACATCTCTCAAGAGAAACGGTGGCTCCCAGTGCATTAGGGCAGTTGAGCATGTCAAGCCCTCAACACTGTTGCAAGTATCTCTGAACGTGGCCCTTCAAGCAATGAAGATTGACTGTCACTGTGGGCCCTTAGGGAAGAGGGAAAGAGGTATTGAATAGATGGAACCAGTGAAACTGTGTGGGCAATAGAAGTGTTCCACAAGAGTACACATGGATGGATATAAGACATGTAAAATTGCACCAAAAATATATAGGGGTTGATAGGTTAAAATGTAATTCATAATGTAAAACATATGATAACTAAAAATTTAGAAAATGGTATAGTCTAAAATATAAATGACAATGTAAACACAAATGTTACCTTGTTTGAAAGCTATTGTCTCAATATCTGTACATCAGTTTCAGTAAATATAGTATGAATATGTAAAAAGATTACTGCTGTGGAAGGGAAAAGGTTTTATGTTAGATATGTGGGAGTACTGTATATTGTATATATGAACTACAATGATCTAAAACTCTTGTGAAGATAAGCTTAATTAGAAAACAGAAAAGAAAAAGATAGGACATAGACACTGAGGAAAAGACATAAGAAGCTGCCTTGCCAATTTGCATATAGGAAACACTTATTGCAGTGATGGAAGGCAAAACATCAAAAAAAAGCTTTTGCATTTTTTAATTTTTTGATTTCCCAATTTATTTTTACCTTAATTTTTCCACATTAATATGTATTCTATATCTAACCTATAAACTCATTGCTATATTCCATTTTACTACTAATGGAACCAGGGAATATATTGGGCTTCACTTTTCAGGAAGTTTGGATCACAAAGAGGTTCAACAATGGCAGGGGAGGAATACTAGTGTGGAATGTTATTGACAGGGGACACATGGTTGGCAGGGAGTTCTCCAGGACATATATCCAGGGTACATAAAAAGTTTGGATATTTTCATAATGGATACAATTAAAAACAACAACTGGGGGAGGGCTGAGTTCCTAGCCAGTGGTGCTCTATCACAGTCTCTAAAGGAACAGCAACAATCCCACAAGTGCAATGGCAAAGACCAAAAAAGAAGGAAGGTCCAACAATGAGCCCTTGGTACTAATGACTATGCTTGTGAGCCTGTGCACCTGAAATAAGAGCAAGGCCTAGAGCCATAGGGTGCCTAAGAGTTCCCTCCTGAGAGCCTCGGTTTTGCTCAAATGTGGCCAGTCTCAAAGCCAAACTCAGCATGTAAATATGTAGCATTACCACCAGCATGGACATGACTCCTGGGGATGAGCCTCCCTGGCCCGAGGGATTACTACCAAGTACCAGCTGATGATGTAGCTAGAAAATGACCTTGAATAAAAGGGTCAACTCAGACCAGCAGAATATCACAATCTACATATAATATCGGGAATTAAAAATACTTTTTTACCTGAATCAAGGGGGAAATGGAAAGGACAAATTAGATTATATGGCCATGAGTCTCAAAAAGAGCCAGGTGGTTATCAGAGGGGTTGCCCATATGCACACCTCAGCAGAGTCCCAGACACAGATAAAGTAGATAAAACCACGGGTATTGGTTCTTCAGAGGGATACAGAGACCAACAGGTTCTATGCTCATGGGAGATGGAATTCAGCGGGAAGTCAGTTGGCCCTACTGTGGAGTATATATTTCTGTGTAATGGTGCTGGACTGAGATGTGATCTTTCATCACAAAGAGACAGAAAAGATACATGAATAAGAAAGCAGCTCCTTGGCGGCAAGTCAGAGCCAAAACTTCCACCGCTAGAGGCCAATGTTGGATAAGAATTGTTCCTTCCTCAAACTTGCTGGAGGGCTGAGGGCTGGAATCAAAGACAGGGGGAGGGGCAGGGCCCCTTGCAGAAGGGGCTGTGGGGGAGGGGACCCCTGGGCCAGATCTGGGGCTGATGGGAGAACCTCCCTCCCTCCGAGAGCTCCCCTGGTCCAGGCCCAGACTCTGGGTTGGGCCAGGCTGCCAGGTCCCTCTTCAGAGGGGGTTTCCTCACCCACCAAAGTCCCCTCCTGGAGGCCTCGTCAAGCGGGGGCCTACCTAGGGCCAGTGTTGCCCTGCAGGGCTCTCCCCCAGCAATGGTCACAGACATGCTGTCTGACATCGCTGTCACCTCCATCTTTCGCCATGGGACACCCCGCCTTCCCTTTCCCACCCGGGGCCTGAGGGCTTCTGCCTTGGCTCCCTGCCAGGCCTGGAGAGGCCTGTCTCCCAGAGAGGAGAGGCTCAGAGTCTTCCAGACTCTTCCTGGTCAATGACCTCTCTTTCTCTGGGTGTCCTTTCTGGGATGAGAGGGGCCCCTGAGGGCCCCTTAGCAATGAGCCTGCCCTTTCTCCTCTCGCCCTCCTTTCCGGTACCATACGAATGAGCATTTCTCTTTTCTCCAGGTTCGGGGGACCCAAAATGAAGCTGCTTACATATTGGGTTGGGAGACTTGTCTGTGGAAATCATTCCTGCTCACCTGCTTTGCGGTCAAGTGGGCTTACAGGCCCACGTGTTCTAGGCACGCGGTACATCAGAAGCAGCCATCGTGACTGTCAAAAGCGGTCGTATGGGTTGTTTCGGATTTGACACGAGTCATAACGATTGGTGTCTGGAAAAAAAAAAACAACTCATCCTCTTAAGCACCTTTTGCTCTGCCAGGGCACGGCATGCAACCAGGTGATTTCCCTATTGATTGTCGTTCCAAGCTACCATAGCAGGCAATTCAACAGGTCTACTGTCAAGATTTCCAAACTAAAGCAGATACACCTGCTCGCCCAGGAGGCGCACCTGCCTAGTCGATAAAACCCCCGGCGCTGGTGCTCCTGAGAGCTGCAGGGATGCCCAGGTCTACACCGATGGCAGGTGGCTCTGGGCTTCAGTGCCTGGCCAGTGGGCCCTACTTTGGGATACGTGCTCCTGCACAGGGTGGAGTCGGAGTCAGGTGGGATCTCCCTACACTCGCCCCTTCTGTCCCTTTGGCCGAAGCTGAGTCTAGCACTGGGGTTTTGTGCACGCTCAGGAGACTTGAATCTCTGGACAGGCCCCATGCCAGCTGGGACCTGAGCCTCAGCATGGTTGCAACACCCATGCTCCGGTCCGTTGGACTTGCCCAGGTCAGCTAAGAGGGAGGAGAAGATGGTCCTCCCCACAGCAGGAAGCAATAGTGCTGACACCTGCCAGCGGGAGACCCGCCTCCAAAGGTGCTGTAGGATCTAAGCCCCGTCTTGATTGAGAGCTGGAGTGGACATAACCACCCCAGGGTCCACAGTATGCACGCCCATAATATGCCTTTGTTTCATCCTTTTCATGGAATTCTACCATAGACTGACAGCGATTGCAGTCTGTAAGGGTTTTGATTCTTGGGTTTTGACCTCCTGAAGGATGTGGACTGGTTTGTGCTTTTCGCTGCTTCATTGACACCTGGCATGGTACAGCAGGGATTCAAAATAGGCAGAAGAAGAGGTTTCCAAGCTGGAGCATCTTGCGCTTGCCATAGTCATCAAGAAGGGCAGAGCTTCAGGAGACTCTTCGTGGTTATCCGGCCAGTCAGGTTTGCATGCGTGCACCAGTGCGGACTTGGCACTGGCCAAGTGACCCACAATGCCCACTTTGAGCTCCGGGACAGACCACCTTACTGTCCTCTCCTAGCTGTTGACAATGGCATCATCAATGGCCCTGACCTGCTGGTGGGTCTCTCTCTGCAGCAGTGGCTCATGCACGGGCTCCAGCAGCTCACTGATGGAGTAGATGCTGGGCTGGACCAAGCCGAAACACAGGATGGGGTCTGGCCGAAAACCGAGGTGGCAAGCTGCTGCTGGTCATTGACGGTGCCGGCACCATGCCCGGAGCCCCGTGCCTCCCACTGCCCTTCACTGCTGCTGTCTCCTCCACCGCTCCCGCCCCACAACCCCATGCCTGCAGACCACCAAGCCTGGTGCTCCACTGCCCCCGGGTACCCAGGGCCTTGGGCAGCAGGCATGCCAGGAACCAGAAGGAAAGCGTGGGCTGAGCTGGAATGGGCCAGGCCTGCAGGCTCACTTCCTGGACAGGCCATGTGCCCAGTGATCGCTCAGTCCTGGGCCCAAGGATAGCATGCCACCCTGGAGCACAGCCATCCTGGAGGAGGCTCGCGGTGCTCCTTCCCCTGCTTTGGCCACCCTCAGGCCTCAGTACTGCTAGACTGATTAGTCAGGACCACCCAGGTGACTGCAGGCCCAGCACCCACTCTCTTAGGCAGCACTTTTGCTCTGCTCCCTCTGCTCCATCGACTCCCTCTACTCTCTCAGCTCCCTGTCTTTGGGCACCTGGCAGCGCATGTGTCTGCTCCTTCTTTGCTTATCCCCCCTACCGCACCATGTCCACCCCCCCACCGAGCCTTCATGCTCCACCTGCCAATCCCTGGACCGAGTCTCCTGGGCTCCTCCTCCCTTGGTCACAGTCCCCCACACATCTAGGACCTGACCTCATCCTATGCCCACCCCACCGCAGGGTTTAATCATTGTTGTGGAGACAGTGGCCATGTCAGTTACTGAGGGCAGGAGTGAGAAGAAAATTGTGACGTGGGAGCAGTTTCTGGTCTTAGAGTCATCCTGACATATATTGAAGGGACAGATGCAGGACATTTTTTATCCTGTCATAAACCACTGGATGGCCTGGGGGAGAGTAGGAACCACAGTGTAAGTTATGGACCATGGGGCCTGGCAGTGCTCCAGGGTGTATACCCCAAATGCAATGAATGTGCCTTACTGAGGAAAGGGGATATTGATGAGGGAGGAGGGGGGTGGGGTGGGCAGGGAGTGGGGATAGGGTATCTGTGAACTTATGCTTTTTAATGTTTTGTGTGATTTATTTATGTTTTAAGGAAATGATAATTAAAAATTTAAAAAAAATAGAGGGAAAAAAATGGAAAGCCTCAGAGCATGCATCCTGGAACCGGCTCCCAACAGTGCAGCCACCACTGCACAGGACCAGGTCTACAGGGGCCTGCCTGTCTTCTCTTGATCCCCGGGGAGACTCCATGAAATGAGCAAATGTTTCCAATCATTCCTCACTCCATCGCCTGTAAGAACCTGCACCTCTGTCTTCAGGATGTTATTCTGCCCTGTGGGCTGAAACTTGTCTCCTGGGTCCTCAGACCGAACAACTGCTATGAGCTCCCTGGGCACTGGAGACAATGGCATAATGCAGCAGAGGGGCTGTGGACTGACATTGGGGTCTCTCTCTGTCCCACTTCCCTCCCAATCACGAGAAGGCTTGACCTTGGGGAGGGACCCTGTAATGCCCCTGCCCCTCCAGGACACCTCTGGAAAGCAGTGAACACCCAGACAGAGCACACAATGTCCATTCCAAGCCCACATTACTGAGAGGAGGCTGGACAACACCCTATAGCCCAGCAGGATGCCCTGGACTCCAGGATGCATGGTCAGCAGGGCCTATAGTACAGCAGGGTTTACTACAAGTGCCCAGGTGCAGACAAGGCTTAGGCCAATGGTCAATCAGTGACAGCTTAATACAAGCACCCCAGTTCCTGGCCACAGGAAGAGTGCAGCCCAGGCAGCTGTGCACCGTGGAAGCCCTGCAGCCTCTCTGCTGTGGGGCAGGGCTGGTCCCATCTTCACATCCATCCAGGATCTGGGCCCTGCTCATGCCTTCACAGACAGCATCCTGGGGCAGAACCCATTCTCCCCTCTGGGTCATGGCAGTGGTCCCTCCCTGGCTGGTGTCTCCATGCATCAGCTCAATGTCCACCTTGATGACAAAGTCTTCTATTGTACCAGCTCTGCTCTGACCCTCCAGAGGCTCCATCTCCCTCCTAAGAAAGTCAAGCTTCATCCAGCAGCTACAGATGGGACCCAGCTCCCAACATCTCTCTGACCTACCTGACCCCTGACTACCACTGTTTCAGCTCTGGCTTCCTGTCCTCTCCTTGATATGTCAACCACATGCCTCCTGGATCCTGGCTCTGGCCACCATCCTGAGCCCTTACAAACATTAAACACATGCTCTTCCTGCCTCTGAATGTGGCTATCTGACCTTACAAACCACTGGGAAACCTGCTCCAGCATGGCAGGGATGGTTCATGGCATTGCTCAGGTGTTTACTGCCTGAATCACCAAGGGACCCTGGAGTGGCTGCATGCCTGGCTCACCAGGATGCTCATGACCTTGTTGCCACTGTCCTTGGCCAGGATGACCCAGACAATGCAGCAGTCATCCACGCTCTGTTTGAGGTGCAGTCAAGGGTTGTGGCACTTGTGGCTGGTCTGCTTGGCACTGGTTTTGATGGAGAAGGAAAAGGAATTTCCCCTCAATGGTGATGTGACTTTTGAAAAGCTCTGAAATAATGCAGAGGTCAACTGCCCCAATGGTGGGGGACAGAAGATCAGCCCAAGGCCTGGATCCTCAGGGCACCCTGGACTGCTCTATGAGTTCCATTTCACTCTACAAGGACTGTAAGAGTCAACAGTTCTTGACCTCTTGTGGACATGGAGAGCACCCAACAAGCACAGGATGTGGGTGGGGAGGGCAAGGGCTGACAGGGAGCAGAGGTGGGCTCTTCATTTCCTGGACTTCTTGGGGCACTGGGACACGGTTCTGGTGGATTTCCAGCTATGAACTTGAGGAGGTGGCCACATGCATGTGAGGAGAATGAGCTGCATTCCCGCTGCTAAGCTCAGGGCCACACTGGTGCAGGACACTGGAGTGGGAGGGACACAAAGTTTGGGACCAGACAGCTGGACAGGTGGTCAGCTTTGATTGGAGGCCTCCCCTGGGATGCATTCAAAACCCTGCCTGCTAACACTGCACACTGCTAAGTTCTTGGCCCATCATAGTACCCAGTTGGCCCTGACTGCCTTAGAGATCATATAGCATCACCCCATTTCACAGAGGAGGAAAAAGGTCCAGGGACGGGGTGACTCTCCCAACCATATGGCTTGTTGGGAGTGGAGCTTGGATCACAGCACTAAACTGCCAAGCTCCCCAAGCCCATGATGAGCCTGAGACTTCCCTGAGCCCCGGACAGCCTGCCCTTGCTGGCCCTGGATAGGGAACTGACTCTCTGCTGAGAGGAAGTTGGGTGGAGCCCTGATGTCCTGTCAGGAGGATCTCTGCTTTCCATCCCCCACCTCCCAGTCATGCCCCTGAACTGATGATGATACCTGTTCACCACCCTCTTTTGGCAAAATTGATCATTCCCTGGAAGACATAGAGTGTACCTCCATCAAAAGGGGGCCCATAGCCATTGCTTTGCACATTGCCCCTGAGCCCTTTTTGTGTGGCACCACTGAAGGTCAGACCAGGAATAGACTCAGGCAGGCTTGTGGGAGCAAGAAGTGGCAACCACGAGTGAAGCCCCAGAGCACATCCAGCCCAGGCATGGGTGACAGTGGAGAGATGCCCCATGGACCACCCTGCACTTAAACTTCTGTGAGAAAGCCATGGTTTCCCAGCTCTCATGAGACACAGTGAGTGTACCCACTGCTGAGCACTCAGGACATGGGGCAGCCTCTCCTCTCCAAGCCTCAGGGTCCCTTTCCCAGGCTGCCATGGACCCCAGGCTCACTTACATCCAGAAACTCCTGCATAGCAGAGTCCACCATCGAAAATTGAGTGAGGAATGCCATCAGCCTTGGAATAGTGCTTTGGATGCCCTATGGCATTGGGTGGGTGGAGCTGAGCACAGGTACTCAGGTGCCCCCAAGACCCTGCCCTGAATACCCCACCATCTCAAACTCCTATGACCACCCAGTGCAACCTGGGACACATGCAGGCACTCAGCACTCACTCCAAAGTAAACCTCACAGCCTCAAAATCCCCTAAACTCCCTTGCAGTCACCTCCCAGGACCAGCTTTTCTTCAATCATAAGTTTACCCTCCACCCCACCCAATCCATCCTGCCTCATCTCTTTCAGGCCCTTGCACTGACTTGTTGCCACTAGTCACTGAGGATTCCCAGAGTTCATGTCCATAAAGTTTCCAGGAGTGGACATTTAAGGTAGGCTCCCTAGGGTCAGAAGCCCAGGAAGGATGAGTTTGAGGATGGCCCCATCCTGAATTGGACCCTCCCTGGCCCTGAGCATTAGCCACACTCACCTTCCCTGCCATTGCTGCTTCTGGGATCTTTTGGGGTTCATATCCAAGCTGGAACACTCAGAAGTCCCCTCCTGCCAGGATTGAGCAGATTGAGATCACTGAGGACCTCCACCCTTCCCACTGTCCCTGGGTTCTTGGACACCTGAACAAGTGGGCAGGTGGAAATCTGCTGCCATGAGGACAAAGATCTGGCCCCTTATTGGGAGTCCAGAGTCCACAGTGGTGTAAGCTAGTTGCACAGATGCTCTGGCCATCCTGCTTTCCCACTTGGAGTCACTGGAATGCTCAACCACATTCCTTTTCTCCCTTGTACCCCACCACCTTGTCAAAATGGTGGCAACACTGGATAGTCATGCTACCATTCTGTGGGAAGACACACAGGCCAAAGTAAGGATTCAATGGTGGTGTCAGAGGACAGGCTGCACCCTCTGGGTAGAGGCCTCATCTTCATTGACACCTCCCCAGAGCCCACCACCACTAACCGGAGACTTGTTCTCCCTACCTCTGAGTATGCATGTGTGGGGTCTCATGTCATCCCAGCAATGGAGCTTGTGGATGGGGGTGTCCTTGGAGGCCTAATTGAACAGATTCTGCCTGCTCAGCCTACAGGAGTGGACAACCCAAAGGCTGCCAAAGTCCATATCAAAGGTGTCCCTTCCCTGGGGTCTACTCAGGATATTCTGCATGCAGATACACCCCAACCTGAGGTGTCATGGCTGTGAGCACATGTCCGTGAGGGTCTGGGCATTCAGTTTTTCTTCATCTTTTATGTGGAAGCTTCTACTTTCAGTCAGAAGGGACCTACTGTGGTTTCCTGTCTCCCAAACACTTCCCATAGCTCTCTTTGACACATATCATTGGTAATGAGGTGCAGTTCTGAGATGGCCATGTGGATGGAGACTTCTCATCCTGCCAGTTCATCATCTTCTGGAACATTCCAGCCACCTCTACAACATCTGAGAACCACGGCCTTTGACCATACAACTGCCCCCTCACCTGCCCATGAATGAAACAAGTCCCTCTTCATCTTCATCCATAATAGACCAGACAGGATGTTTGCAAAGAAAGTCCCAGGCAAAAACTAACAAGCCCACCTCCTAATCCCTGAACCTCACCAGCTTCCTCCTTGCTGGATGATCAGTTCATTGCCCTGTGAGGAGATATTCTCATTTCAGAAATTCTCAGATGGCATCTGAAATAGGCAGAAAATGTCTCTGGGGAAGGGCAAGAAAGGAGGAGAAAGGTGGGGTGTGTGTGAGGTTCTAGGAGCCCACCCACTTTGCTGTTGCTGCCCGGGACCAGGACTGCCTGGTGGGTGTTGCTGAAAATGGACAGCTCTGAGCACTGTAGTGCATCATGGCCTTGGGTGCTGAGCTCTCGCATGGGAACAGCGGAGACCTCTACTCCTGTTTCATGAGCAGCTGGTATTAACACATGTAGATTTCAACTGGACAGGGTGTGTTGCTGAAAAACACATTGGACATGCTCCCATTATCTCAACTCTGTGACTGAGCAGGGACCAGTATTGAGGAAGAACAGCTGACCTCAGGTCATGTGGAGAACATGGAGCCCAGCCCACCCAGCCCCTCCTCTGGAGCCACTGCCTCCCAGGCTCCCTGTGGGGCAGTGCCCAGCCTTCTGTGGCATCACTGGTACTGCCTGGCATTCCATACAGAGAGACCTGTCCACATAGAAACATCCTCCCATGTCTCCTGGCCAGTCGTGATTTTCAGCAGAGGATGGCATAGAATGAGAAGTTCTTGAAGACTAAGCCCTCCTGGAGAGGGAGGAAGAATGAACCATGAGGTATGGTCTAAGTGCCCCCTGCATCATCTTCAGCCCCCTCTGCTGACACCTCCCCCCTTGGATGAGAGAGTCCCATGGAGTCCCTGTGGTCACACCATGTCCCAGGAGAGGGACTCCATACAATCTGAGGAGCCTGGATGGGATGTGAGGATATGAAGGGCTGTGCTACAGGTCAGGCAGGGCCTGGAAGTTGCAAGATAACAAGAGCACAGAAGGCCTTTAGTACTCTAGAGGGCCCCTGAGTGCACCCTGGGCATGTCAGTCTAGTGCATCATCACCCTGGCCCTGGCTGTGGCCTTTATTCTGTGGTTCCCAGGGCAGGTGGCAATGACATCCTTTGTTACAAGGTTGATCTTGGTGATGATGGCATGGATGGTGGGTGCCATTTGTTCCTTGCCCTTCTTGTCATGGTAGATGGAGCCCAGAGAGTGATAGAGCACCAACTTCTCAAATAGCCCCTGGGGATGAGTGGAGTGCAGCCGGCCACACTCATCTATCTCAGACCCCACAGTCCCTCATATGAGGGTCATCATTACAGCAGGGCATGTGGCAGGTACAGCCAGTGTCCTAAATCTACTCTCTAGAGGGGCAAGTGTGTACTTGGTTCAATAAACTCGCCCAGGTTACAATGCTGGCAGTGGATCAGGGGCTTGGCCCAGATCATAAGGTTCTGAATCAGGGATCGAAAGGCTTGGGTGGCAGATCCTAGGAGGAAAGTCATCCGAGCTCCACCCTGCTGAGCCTGGGCTCACCACATCCATGAGTGTCAACTGCTGTGCCACCAGCTCAGGAGAGAAAGCCAGGAGGTCAGCCATTCCTCACACAGATCATTCCTGAAATCTCTTGCCAAGGCAGCCTGCCCTGGTGCTAATCTGAGTTCTGTCTGGGGCTATGGTGCTGGTGCCACACTTCCCTCCCTCTCGAGGGCTGTTGCACCTGAAGGTGACATATCTGACTAGCTCCAGAATTGGCACTGCAGTGACCTTTGCAGATGGAACTGAATGTAGCAATGGAGCCACCTCCTGCACAGTAAGTGCTGACACTGATGGTGATGTGGCTGTCACCAGGCTTGCAGCAGGTGTTAAACCTGAGGATGGACCCAGGTTTTCCTCCAGAGGGGGCACAGGCACTCCCTCCATAGGTAGCAATGGAGGTGGTACTAAGGCATCCTCAAGCTCTAAAGCCAGTGCTTTTGCTGCTGAAGGAGCAATGCTGAACCTCTAGTGGGAGGTCCAGTTACATGTACCAGCAGCAAGGTAGGTGGAGCTAGACTTGCTTCCAGCCCTGGAATTCGTGCTCCTGGTTGTGATGTAGCTGCCTCCAGCTCTTGAACAGTTGCTCCTGCTGATGAGGTAGGATGGTCAAGCCTGGGATAGAGGCTGGGCCCTATATCTGTGGCTGGTATTTGTGGTGGCATTAGAGCCACCTTCAGCTCAGGAGCTAGCTCCAGAGCACATAATGTGTGAGACTCTATTTCCAGTGCAGGCTCTGATGCAACCTGGCAGCTGGCAGTTCAGGTGGTGATGGCACTGACTCAGGCCATGGAGCTGCCCCTGTGTCTGCCACACACGGTGGAACAGGTGCTATAAGTCACACTGGAGGCATTTACTGCCATAGTGATGAAAAATGAGCTGGACAAATGGCAGTTTCCCCACCATGAATGACTCAGAGTGCCTTCACAATACAGAGAAATTCCATTACCTCTAGTGGAAGATTCAGCCTATAAACGTGTTCCCAGCCTATAGGCACCCAGGTCACATATCTGCGGCTCTTCTTTGATCCCAGCCCGGGGGCAACCTCTGCTAGTTCTGGCTTTAGTGGTGTAATCCCGACCCCTACACACAAGCTTATGTGCCCCCACCCCAAGGCCCCCTCACCCTCTGGGTCTGCCTCAGTGCCCCATCTGTCCAAGCAGAACCATGGCACTGTGTTCCAGAGCAGAGCCAGGCAGATATCTGTGTGTGGGCAGGCATCAGCAGCTTGAGTCAGGGAAAGCATGGAAGCTGCAGGAAATCCTCAGAGTACTAGTTCATCAAGGTGCACAGCTGGGAGCAGAGGGTGCTCAAAGCAGGTGGGAGTCACACAGTCAGACCCTGTTCTTTCCCTCCACAATGCACCCTGGGACCCTTCCACTGAACAAAAAGTCCATAAGGACTCACAAAAGTTCTGACTGGTTTGTTCATAACCTTGTATGGCACATAGTAGAAGCTTCATCACTATGGGAATAATGAGGTGTCAGGGCCCATCCTTCTGCCCCAGGTCCTCACAGCCCCCACCCAGTAGCCTTGGCTGATGAGCTGCCTGATCATCTGCAGTGTGTCATATGTATCTCCCCTTCCCACTGACACTGGCCTCCCCATGACAGGGATGCAGCCATCCCTGCTGAGGCACGCAGGACTGACATCCATGGCAAATTTGAAGTAGGCTGCTCACTACCTCCTTTTGGGGGTCTGCATGAGTACTGTTTGTGGTCCTGGGGCCTTTGAGGGGGCAGAGGAGTGGGAGGGATCTTTCACAAACTGAGCCCCCTGGTGTCCTCTGCAGACAGTGACACAGGACCCTGTACTCAGCTTATTACTCCTTTCCAAAGGGGAGGGGGAACTCTCTGGTTCAGCCTTCCAGGGGTCATAGGATGTGTGGGCCCAGACCCTTCCCAGCCATACCCTGCCACCCACCACCCAATTCCCCACACTGGGGTATGGAGAGGAGAGACCCTCACCCTCACCTGAAGTGTAGTCACCTTTTCATTTCAAGGCATCTGCCAGGCCCACCCCTGCCACAGAAGTCACATCCATATCTTGGGGAGATCGTGAGGTTGTCACACCTGCTTGTTGAGTGTACCCCCTGCTGAAAATGCTTTGTCCCATTGCCTGTGGCCCCCACTCCAAAGCAGCCCAGAAGGCAAGGACTGTTGTCTGCTTTGTTAGTGTATGAAGCTACATACCTAAGGAAGTGTATACACCAAGTAGACACTTCTTGTCTACCAGGTGAAGAATGAGCACTAAGCAGCACCTTCTCAGACATGGTGTGGGACTGGATCCCTCTGGTGGGCAACACTGATCCTTGCTCTGACCACACCAAGATCAGAGGTCTGGAAAGGTCTTGCAGACCTCCTTAATAAATGAGAAAACTGGGTCAGTATGGGTGACACCAAGAGCCTCTTCATGGGAAAAGGAAAATCCTGCCCAGGGGCAGCCCTGCCCCTTCAGCTGCCCTGTCCATGAGCCAGGCTTGGGGCAGCCCTTTGATGGATATTCCCAGTGATTCCAATAATCAAACTTGTGGGTTGGTCTTCATTGCTGTCTCAGTCACATGACAATCTCTCTCGCTCTCTCTGTCTCAAGTTTCGCCTGTTTTGTGGTCTGAGATCCTTTGTCTATAAGGCCCATCTCATTTCAGTTGAACTCATCTAAATAGGATTTTTAAAGACCTTACTCACAAATGAGTCCAAACCTTAAGTATTCAGTAAACCTTCCAAAGGTCCTATTAGTAAATGCAGTCACACCATAGGAATGGTGATTCTTTTGTAGCATTCATGCTCCAATCCAAAACAGACCCTTGCCCCAGGAAATTCCAGTCACAGCAAATGGCTCTCTGGGTGATCATGAAGCCAACACTCTCATACCTGTCTCTTCCAATTTTCTACCCCCTGTTAAAAGCACAGATTCCCAGGTTCCACCTCATACTTCTCAAAGCAGGGCTTGAGCCCTGACACCTATCATTTTAACCTTGGGGCATGTTCTAGGTGAACCAGGGACTCTTCAGGAAACCCTACACAAGGACATACAAGGACTTGTGCCCCTCCAGCCCCAGCTCTATCCTCCAGCCCTGCCAAGGCAGACGGTGGGAAAAACTTACATGTGGTTGTGGGGAAGATGTAGAGGGAGTGATGAAGAGGGAGAGGTGCTCAAGCCACTGAACAGGAGTGAGAAAGAGCTGGATATGAAGAACCTTGAGTCCATTAACTCAAGGCTGGGGCAATCCCAACCAGAAGAGGCTTGTGTCCCTGGCTAGTGAAGATCTGAGGGCAAGCACTGCCACCCTAGTGTCAGTTCAGGAGCCAGAAAGACCTGGCATAGCACTCTCTGAGAGCTGGAATCCCAGCAATGGGAGTAGCTGTGTCCGGCCTTGGCTTTGACATGATCTTTGATGCTTCCCTCCATCCATGGATGTAGGGGACAGTCCTTGAAGGAAGGATGCCCTGGTTTAGTGCATCCATAATCCAGGCCATGGTCCAGCAGGGAGAGCCTGTTGTCACCTTCACTCTGTGATTGAGACTACAAAAGTTCAAGTTGAAGATGCTGCAGCTAGGAAAGAGGCTGGTCTTAGTTTGGGTCTCCTTATGCATGGGCATGGACACCATGAGGATCCTGGTCCATGATTGTCGATGGACAAAGACTGACTGATCTTTGTTTGCATAACTTCTAATTGGGGTTTCTTTGGCAAAGACCAGTGCTCAGCTGGAATTGTCCTCCTTTAGTCAATTTTGCCAAATAGAATTGATGCCTCAGTGGGGGAGTTGGAGCCAGAGAAGAGTTTCCTGTTGCCTTGGGGAATGAAGATATTGTGGTACCATCATTTCATTGTCCATACATTGATTTAGTGCTCATCACTGAAAATGCAGGGATGGTGTGAGCAGCCTGATGCACTCGCCTTCAGTTGAGTGGCTGAGAGTACCAATTTACTCAAAGCGGTGACCCCAATGAGATTGCAGCCCTGGAGTTCATCCTCTCTTTTCAAATAGAGAAGTTTCTGAAGTTCCCTGTTAACTGGAACAGGAGAAAAAGGAAAAAATCCACCTGCCTCTAAGAGAAGCCCTGGCCCAGGAATCTTCCCAGGCTGCTCTCCACCAGGGAAGTGGAATGAAGCTGCCTTTGGCTCAGGACCCTAGGACAACACCTGGAAGTTTCTACCTGTGTAGGAAACCCTAAGGGAGTGTGTTGAGCCCTGGCTTGGAGGCCACAATCCTGCCTTACCCTCAGGACTCTCCACCCTGGAACCCTGGGCCAATCCCTCCCTCTCTCCTGGCCTAGTTTCCCAGTACTACACTGACTAGCTGGACATAAACTGTGTAAATGTGCTCTCAGAGAACACATGCCAGGTTGCCGTAGCTGGATGGAGTGTGGCATATGGCTGGGAGAGTACAGGAAGGGCACTCCTCTAGGCTGCTGCCCTCAGTCTCAGGCTTGGCCACTCCTTCCCTGCCCAGGGCTCTCTTTAAAGCTCCCATGTGATGACCTGGTGGTGGGCTCCAGGCATGCCCCTCCTCCTGCAACCACCCCAGATCAGGGCTCATTTCACCAACCCCTACATGGCAGCCTCACCCACCGATGTATCTCCATTGTCACTGCAGTGCCATGCTGCTGAATGTTCCCACCTTGCTGCCAGGTTCAACTTCTGTTCTGAAGCTCAGGTAGGAGTGGGTGGGGATAGTCTCTGGCAAGACCAAGTCCCACTCAGGTACCTAAAGGTGTGAACAGTGTGTTCCAGATCTCTGCTCCTATGTCAGAAACAGAGAGCCCATGTACTCACAGATCCATGGTAACTAGGTCGACAAGGGGATTCTGTGAGCAGGAAGTTATGTGCACCGGCCAAAGCAGAGCACACATGGGTGAATCATCCATGACTCTGCTCACAGGAACAGGCAACCACCACAAGCACCAGCCTTCCAGTGCTTCCCACCCTCCAAGGATATTGAGGGCACCTAGAACCCTTCCAGGTGGGGCCACACTGCTGCTGGACTTGGTGGGTTTGGAGAGCCTGAAGAAGCTGGGGGTGAAGACATAGGGAGGGGGTTACTGGATGTCTTATAACATCTCCACTGCCAAGGTCCCCAGATGTCTCCCACAGAGGACAGCCAGGAGCAGGGGACCCGGGGGCAGGCAGAGGAGTGTGGACAGATGAAAAGGCAGGAGCCCCTCCTCTTCCTCCTCTGCCCCCTGTCCCTGTGTTTGCAGACAGAGTCCCTAACTGGGTTGAAAAAGCTCCTCATAGCTGGTGTGTGAGAGGCCATGAGGGAGTCCAGGGAAGTGGGCCACCACCAGGGCTGAGGGAGTGCTGGGGACAATCACTGCTGCTGAGTGGCCTCCAGCAGTCAGTGACACTTGTCATTTTATAGATGAGCATCCAGCACCAACAGCTCAGAGAGACCAGGAGAGCTAGCATCTATGTTATTTACAGAGAAAATGCATTCAAGACCAGTATTTCCTTTTAAAATGTTAGACTAGAGTTTTACTTCCCTGATCCCCTAGAGTGAGGCAGGCAGGAGGCTGGTGGAGGGTCCTGAGCTCTGTGCTGACCCAGCAAGTATTCACACCTTGGCCTGATTTTCCTCCCGTCTTCCTGGCCTACAGCTGGCTACAAGGAATCATTGACTGCAATTCCTGCTTCAGCCTCAGGGGGGTGAGGACCCAGCTCAGCTTCTCCTGTCCTCAGGCTTCCTGCTCAGCAGGATGGATCCTTCTGCCCTATTTCACCCCTCACAGGTCCCAGTTCCAGTTTGACAGATGAGGGCTCAGAACCCATTTCTAGAAATGGTGGGGTAAGTATCACTTGCCAGGGCTCAGGGCCTGGGGAGGGCAGCAGGCTACTGACAAGAACACAGCTCCCCTTACTGTGCACAAACCTACCATGTGTGCACGTGTGGGTATTTTCTCTCCTTTGTGATCAGAAGTAGGCCAGGTGCTCAAGACCCTGGACTTAGGGCTGTGGGCCAAGAAACCAGTCTCAGGGTTTGTGCTGCTCTTCTGGGTTCTCTTCCTTTCCCACTTTCTAGAATACTGTGTTGGCCCCAGAGTCTCCAAAGGGGATAAGGAGGTTTTCTGTATAGTTCACTGTCATAAGGCAGTGTGTGCAGCATATTTGGTGCTGGTGTCCACCAGACATGGTGCTTCTGGAGGGGCAGTCACCCCCTAATGGTGAGAGGATGTCCTTCATGGTGACTCCTCTGCTTGGACTATGCCCATGGACTGAGGTGAAAATCTCTTTCAATGTTACCTCAATGCTGTTAGCTCTGAGCTTGGTCTCCCAATGCCTGGGTCATGCCCAAGGAAGGGTACACAGGGAGATGGAGCAGACAGGGAGAAGGAGCTGTGGGCACTGAGGCCTACCTTGGGCAACATGGTTGGTGGACAGGGTGTCAGGCCCCCTTGGGCCAGTGGCTTCAGACCTTCATGCTGGGAATATGGTGACCTGCCTAGCCCTCCACCCACCCACTCCCACAATCCTCTGAGATGATTTGCACCAGCTGGCAGTCCATAGGCTGGTCTAAACACAGGTTATGTTCTTTCAGGGCCTTATGTATCATGGACAGAGCCCAATCTTGGTCGGTCACCTGCGGTGGGGCAAGAACAACCCTTATCTTGTGGACCCTGGGGTGGCGATGTACACTCCACCTCTACATGTAGCAGAGCTCCAAAATGTATTCACCAAATACAATAAATGCGCTGTAATGATGAAAGAGGTTATTGATGTGGGAGGACTGAGTTGTTGTGTGGGTTATATGGGACCCTTATATATTTTTCAATGTAACATTTTTTATTATCTATGTACCTTTAAGAAAAAGACAAAAATTTAAAAATTAAAAAAAAATAACTACAAGGTGAAAAATAAGAGCAAAATGACAGCACCAGGTGGCATTGCTGGACAAGAATGGTTCCAATCTCATAACTCCTGAAGTACAGGCAACTGGGAGTTGCTGAGGTCAGACAGAGAGAGGAAGAGGTGTGATAGGGGCCTTTTTAGGATGTCGAGGTGACCTGAATGATATTGCAGGGACAGATGCAGGGCATTGTTTATCCTGCCATAAGCCACTGAATGGACTGGGGGGACAGTGTGAACTACAATGGAAACTAAGGTCCATGGGGGCTGGCAGTGCTCCAGGGTGTATTTCCCAAATGCAATGAATATGTCTCACTGAGGAAAGGGGATGTTGATGTGGGAGGAGTGGGAGTGGGATGGGTAGGTGGGTGGAGATTGGGGTATCTGGGAACCTCATGTTTTTTAACATAAAGTTTTGTGAGATCTATTTATCTTTTAAAGAAAAGAGAAGAAAAATTTTAAAAATAAATAAATAGAGGAAAAAGGAAATGGACAGGCTTCAGGGTATGGGTCCTGGAATCTGCTCCAAACAGCACAGCCACCAGATTCTATGTGGAGACTCCTCAGCTCAAGGCTGCATCTACAGGGGTCTCCCTGTCTTCTCTTGCAACCCTGAGAGACTCCATGAAATGAGGGCACTTTTCCAATCATCCGTAACCCCATTTCCTACAAGAACTTGCACCTCTGTCTTGAGGGTGTTTCCAAGTGAGGGTCCAATCCCCTGCCCTGCGGGCTGAACCATGCCCCTGGGTCCTCAGCCTGGACAACTTCTATGGGATCCCAGGGCCCTGGGGACAATAGTTGACAATGCAGCAGAGGGTGGGGACTGTGGCTGACTTTGGAGCCTTTCTCTTTCCCTCTTGTCTCCCAATCACCAAAGATGGTTTGCTCTTGGGAGGGCCCTTGCCCTACCCCTGCCCCTCCAGGACACCTCTAGGTAACAATGAACACCCAGGCAGAGCCCAAAACCTCCAGTCCAATCCCAGATATCTGAGAGGAGGCTGGATGACTATGGCCCTGGACTTCAGGATGTAGCTGTGGTCAGCAAGGTCTAAACCACAACAGCCTTGACCATGAGGGCACAAGTGTGGGCAGGGCTCAGGTCAAGGGTCAATCAGTGACAGCTTAGTACAAGCATCCCAGATCCTGTCAACAAGAGAATTCCAGCACAGACAGCTGTGCATCCTGGCAGCTCTGCAGCCTCTGTGTTGTGGGACAGGTTTGGCTCCAACTGCATATCCACTCAGGATCTGGGCCCTACTCATGCTTTTATGGCCAGCATCTTGGGGCAGACCCCATCCTCCCCTCTGGGTCATGGCAGCAGCCCTTACCGTCCATGGTTCATAGAGGGTCCAGGGTTCAATCCCCAGGGTCTCCTGACCCATGTCATAAACTTGCTGCATGCAAGGAGTGCTGTGCCATGCAGGGGCACCCTCACATAAGGGAGACCCACACACAAGGTGTGCACCCTGCAAGGAGAGCCACCACACATGAAAAAAAGTGCAGCCTGCACAGGAGTGACACTGCACACACTGAGAGCTGAGGCAACAAGATGACATAACAAAAAAGATACTCAGATTCCCAGTGCCGCCTGATAAAGCAAGCAGATGCAGAAGAACACACAGCGAATGGATGCAGAGAGCAGACAACAGAGGGGAAGGGGAGAGAAATAAATAAAACAAATCTTTAAAAAAGCCGAAAAGCAAAACTTAGTGAGGAACGTCCCCAGCTTGGGTGGGTGGGGTTTAGCACAGGTACTCAGGTGTCCCCAAGAACCCACCTGGAATACCTAACCATCTCAGACACCTAAGACCTCCCAGCATCACCCTGGGACAAAATTGGGCACTCAGCTGTCACCCCTCTGTAAACTTTCCAGCCTCCAAGTCCCCTAAGCTTCCTTGCAATCACCTCACACCACCAGCTTTTCTTCAATCACAAGATTACCCCCTACCAAACCCAATCCACCCTGCATCATCTCTTCCAGGCTCTTGCTGCCACTAGATCCCAAGGATTCCCAGAGCTCAAGACCCTAAATGTTCCAGGGGAGGGGAGTGTGAAGGGAGGCTTCCAAGACTCAGAGGTCAAGGAAGGATGGGTTTGAGAAGGGCCCCATCCTGACTTGGAGGCCACCTGACCTTGGCTCTGGCATTAGACATATTTAGCGACTACTACTATTGCTGCTTCTTTTGGCCTCTTTGGGGTTTGTGACCAAAGTGGAAAACTTGGGGGTCCCCTGTTGCCCAGATTGAGCAGGTTGAGATCAACGAGGCCCTCCACCCCTCCCATTGTCCCTGGGGTCTTGGACACCTGGACCAAATGGACAGGTGGAAATCTGCTGCCACTATATATCAGAGGTGCCATGGGGGCCTTGTGCAAGAGGCCTGGATCCCCTGAGTCTCTTTGTACATCTGTGACATGAGGACAAAGATCTGACCACTTACCAGCAGTCCAGAGTCAGTGGTGCAGGCTAGTGGCATGGACACCTTGGCCCTCCTGGTCTCCCACAGGAGTCAATGGAATGCTCAGCCACGTTCCCTTTCTCACATGAAACCTGCCAACTCTTCGTGAGGGTGGCACCACTGGATGTTCATGTTTCCATTCTGTGGGAGGACACACAGACCCAAGTAAGGATTCACTCAGGGCATCAGAAGACATGCAGCTCCCTCCAGGTGGAAGCCTCCTCTGCACTGACCTTGCCCCACAGCCCATCACCACTACAGGGTGTCTGTTTCTCCCAGCCTCTGAGTGTATATGTGTGTGGGGCCTTGTGTGGTCCCAGCAATGTAGCCCAGGAATGGTGTCCCTGGAGACTTAGTTGAGCAGATCCTGGCTGCCCCAGCTCACAGGTGTGGACAACCCAAAGACTGCCCAAGGCCATACCAAAGGTGTCCCCTCCCAGGGGTCCACTCAGGATATTCTGCCTGCAGAAACACCCCACCCTGAGGTGTCATGGCTTGGACCACATGTCCCTGCAGGACAGAACATTGAATTTTTCTTCAGCTTTTATGTGAAATCTTCTACTTTTGATCAGGATGGCCCCGCCGTGGTTTTGAGTCTCCCAAATACTTCTCATAGCTCTCTGACACATACTATTGGTAACGAAGTGCAGTTCTGAGGCCTCCATATGGATGGAGACCTCTCATCCTTCCATTTCATCATCTCCTGAAAGATCCCAGCCACCTCCACTGCATTTAAGAACCATGGCCTATGGAGCTACATCTGCCCACCAACTGCGAATGAATGAAACAGGTCCCTCTTCATCTTCATCCCAAATAGGCCAAACAGAATGTTTGCAATTAAACTGCCAGGGAAAAACAAACAAACCCATTTCCTGAGTCCTAACTACCCAAGCTTGCTCTTTAACTGGATGATCAGTTTGCTGCCCTTTGAGAAGTTGTTCCCTTTTGAGGAAATCTCAGATGGCATCTGACAGAGGTGGAAGATGTCCTGGGGGAGGGCAAGAAGGAAGGGGAAAGGTGGGGGTGTTTGGAAGTGACTAGGAGCACATCCACTTTACTTTTGTGGCTTGAGACCAGGATTGCCTGGATGGGTGGAGGTGAAACTGGGCAGCTCTGAGCCCTGCCGGACTTCGTGGACTTGGGAGCTGACCTCTAAGCTCAGCACAGCAGAGATCCCCACTCCTATTTCATGAGCTGCTGGTGTTAATATGCGCAGATTTCAACTGGACAGAGTGTGTTGCTGAAAAGCACACAATGGACATGTTCCCATTTGACTCAACTCTGTGGCTGAATGAGCAGGGACCTGTGTTGAGGCAGAACAGCTGACCTGAGGACTTGTGGAGTCCCAGCCTACACAGTCCCTCCCAAGGAGATCCTGCCTCCCAGGCTCCCTGTGGAGTGATGTCCAGCCTCACAAGGGGCCCTTGGTCCTGACTGGCATCCTGTGGAGGGAGACCTGTCAACCTGGAAACTTCCTCCCACATCGCCTACAAATGGCCAATCATGAGGCTTTCAGAGCAGAGAGCATGTCATAGAATGAGAAGTTCTTGAAGATTACATCCTCCTGGAGAGGGAGAAAGAATGAGAAATGAGGTGTGGTCTGAGTGTCCCCTGTTCCAGCTTTAGCCCCCTCAGCTGGCATCTCCCCCCTTGGATGAGAGGCCCCCAGGGAGTCCCTGAGGGCACACCTTGCACCAAGAGAGGGACCTACACTCAATCTGAGGGAGGAGCCTGTTTGGGATGTGAGGAGATGGAGGGCTGTGATACAGGCTATGGCAGGGCCTGGAGACTGAGAGAAGACAAGAGCACAGAGAGTCCCCAGGACTCCAGAGAGGGCCCCTGAGTTCACCCTAGGCAGGTCGATCCAGTGCACCACCACCCTGGCCCTGGCCATGGCCTTCATGGTGTGGTCCCTGAGGGAGCTGACAATGATGCATTTGGTCACAAGTTTGAACTTGGTGATGATGGCATAGATGGCGGGAGCCATATTTTCCTTGCCCTTCTTGTCTTACTGGGACCAGATGTAGTTCAGACAGTGATAGAGTACCACTTTCTCCTTCCTGGGAAGGAGGGGAACATGGCGAGCCACACCCAGCTAACTCAGATCCTGCAGTCCCTCAGGGTGCTGGCCAGGGTCATTGTCACAATGGTGCATGGGACAGGTACAGCTACTGCCCAATATCTACTCACTAGAAGGGGAATTGTGGGCTTGGGGTCAATAAACTCACCCAGGTTACAATGCTGGCAATGGAGCAGGGTCTTGACCCAGATCATAGGATTCTGGATCAAGGATGGAAAGTCTGGGGAGGCAGAACATGGGAGGAAGATTCTCCCAGCTCCACGCTCCTGAGCTGAGCTGCTCACCACATCCATCCTTGTCAACTACTCAGACACCAGCTCAGGAGGGAAAGCCAGGTCAGCCTCTCCTCACACAGACCATTCTGAGAGATCTCAGGAGAAGGGCATTAAGGATCTGTGGGGCAGCCCACCCTGGTACTGATCTGAGCTCTTTCCTGGCTTTGGTGCTGGTGCCACACTTGCCTCCCTCTCCAAAGCCATTGCTCTGAAGGTGACTTAACTGACTGTAGCTCCAGAATGAGCACTCCAGTGACTTATAAAGATGGCAGTGAGGGTAGCAGTGGGACCACCTCCTACTCAGGAAGTGCTGGCCAGTGTCTCCAAGCTGGCAGCAGGTATTATACCTGAGGATGGAGCCAGGTCTACCTCCAGAAGGGGCATTGTTGCTACCTCCATAGGTGGCAAGGGAGGTTGTACCAAGGCACCTTCAAGTTCTAAAGCCAGTGCTTCTGCTGCTGAAGGAGCAGGCTCTACCTCTAGAGAGGGCAATGCTGTTAAGTGTAGAGGCAGCAAGGCAGGTGAAGGTGGACTTGCTTCCAGCTCTGGAACTTTTGCTCCTGATTGTGATGTAGCTGCCTTCAGCACCTTAAGAGGTGCTCCATGTGATGACGTAGGATAGTCTAGCTCCAGGGAGGGCATGGGCCTTATCTCTGTGGTGGCTGTTGTGGTGGTGTTAGAGACACCTTCAACTCAGGAGCTGGCTCCAGAGCACACAGTGTGTCAAACTCTATTTTCAGAAAAGGCACTGGTACAACATGGAAATGGGCAGTAAAGGCAGTGATGGAACTGACTCAGGCCCTGGTACTGCTCTGGTGTCTGCCACACACCTTGGAACTTGTGCTATAGGTTGCACTGGAGGCATTTGCTGCCCTGGGGGATGGGGATGACAAAAGAGCTGGACAAGAGGCAGTTTCCCCACCATGAATGGCTCTGAGTGTCTTTCCAATACAGAGAAGATCCCAATACCTCTAGCAGAAGATCCAGCCCATAAAAGTGTTCCCAGCCTACAGGCACCCAAGTCATATGTCGGGCTCTTCTATGATCCCAGTCCAAGGGCAACCTCTGCTAGTTCCAGCCTCTGTGGTGCAATCCTGGCCCCCACCCCACAAGCTCATGTGCCCTACCCTGCAACCCCCTCACCCTCTGGGTCTGCCTCAGTGGGCTCTGGGTGGCTCATCTCTGAAAGAAGAACCATGGCACAGTGCTCCAGAGCAGAGCCAGTCAGTTACATGGGCATGGGTCACCAGCAGCTTGAGGCACAAAATTCTGGAGGCTGCAGGACATCTTCAGAGTACTGGTCCATCCATGTGCCCTGCTGGGAGCAGAAGGTGCTGAGGGCAGGTGGGGGCTACAAAGTCAGCCTCTGACCTTTCCCTCCACAACACACCCAGGGACCCTCCCACTGAACATAAAGTCCATAAGGACTGGCAAAAGTTCCGACTGTTCTGTTCATCGCCTGGTGTTGACACACAGTAGAAGCTACTGTGTGAGTAATGAGGGGTCAGGGCCTCCTGTGCCAGTCCCTCATGGCCCCCTGCCAGTACGCTTGGCCCAAAGAGCTGCCTCATCTTTTGCCATGTATTGTTTGTGTCTCCCCTTCCCACTGACACCGGCCTTGCCATGACTTGGATGCATCCATCCCTGCCAACCCTGCAGGAGGCAGACAGGACTGAGGTCGGCAGCAGATTCGAAGCAGGCTGCTCACCACCTCCTGTTCGGGGTCTGCATGAGGTGGTGTTGGTGGCCTGGGGTCTTTGAGGTTCCACAGGAGGGGGAAGGTTCTCTCATGGACTGAGTCCCCTGATGTCCTCTGCAGACAGTGCCCAGCATCTTTACTCCTCTACAAGGGGAGGGGGATGCCCTCTGGTTTGGCCTTCCAGGGGTCTCAGGATGTGTGGGCCCAGATCCGGCCCAGCTGTACCCTGTCACCCACCACCTGACTCCCCACGATTCTGTCTGGAGAGGAGAGACGCCCACCCCCACCCACAGTGTGCTCACATTTTCATTTCAAGGCATCCACCAGACCCACCCCTTCCATGGAAGTCATGTCCATATCTAGGTGAGACAGTGAGGGTGTCACAACTTCTTCCTGAGTATACTCTCTGCTGAAGATACTGCATCCTATTGCCAGCAGCCCCCACTCTAAAGGAACCCAGAAGGCAGGGATTGTTGTCTGCTTTGGTCACTGTATGAAGCTACAAGCCTAAGGAAGTGCATGTACCAAATGTTTACCAGGATGAGCCCTAAATCACACCTTCTCAGATATAGGGTGGGTCTGGACCCCTCTGGTGGACAACACTGATCCATGCTCTGATTATACCAAGGTCTGAGGTCCGGAAAGGGCATGCAGACCTCCTTAAGAAATGAGAAACCTGGTTCAGTAGGGGCTGATGCCAAGAGCCTCTTCACTGGGCAGAGGAAAATCCTGCCCAGGACCAGACCTGTCCCTCCAGCCACCCTGTCCATGAGCCAGGCTCAGGGCAGCCCTTCCTATTGATCCCCCCAGTCAGTCCTATATTCAAACTCATGGGTTGGTCCTTGAAGCACCATCTTCCCAAGGAGGAAACTGAGGCCAGGAGTCCAATAGAATTTCTGAGACTCAAGCACATTGGGGCAGATCAGTCCAGGTGATGGGATGGGGTGGGCATTCACTGGTGGAGCACTTGTCCAGTCATGCTCAGTGGAGGTGCACACTTAGGTGGCAATTGCAACTGAAACAAGAGGAACTCTGTCTCTCCCCATCAGCTGAGTCCCTCAGCCACATGGTGGTGGCTGCAGGGGTGGTGCTGCAGCCCCACCTTCCCAACAGCCACCATGTTCACTTGGCACCACTGCCCACCTGCCTCCAAGTCCCACTGTTCCTGAAACCTGCCTCCTCAGGGCACCAAACCTTCAACTCTCTCCCTCAGACAGGCCTTGTCTCAGGGCCCTGATGCCCAAGCTGCCCTGAGGAGGTGGAGGTCAGCGAGGAGGCTGGGGCTAAGGAGTACAATAAGGACAAGGAGAGGTATGGAGGATCCACCCTGTGAGGCAGGAGGCCTGGGGACACACCTTGGGCTGGCCTGTATCACAGTGTAGATTCTGCAGGAACAATGGGGGCAGCTCTGTCCCAATCAGCCCTTAAGCACTTGGGGTGGTAGGGCAGCATCACAGTGGTTTCCCATAATTCCCTCTGGCCACAAGACTCACCAGCACCTGCAGCCACAGGGCAGTAATCCTCTCTCCCTTTGGCACAGCAGTTGTCCCCATCCCTCAGCCCACCAATAGACACCGTGGTTGTGAACTCCCAGCAGGTCAGCGACTGCATGAGCTGTGCTCCTCACTGTTCAGCCCTTCTGTCCCAAGTCCCAGGCCTTCCAATGGGCTCCATCCAAGCTCATACATGCTGTGACTACTTCGGGCTGGCTCTTCTTCCCAACAGCCCTAGAACAAGGGAGGCCTGGGCAGATGGAGGGAAAGTAATGAGAAGACGTTGAAGAAGAGTCACTGCCTGCAAAGTCCTGAATGCAGCCCAGGAGGGACTTGCCAACATGGTACAGGACCACCTGCCCTAGATTTACCCAGTCAGGTGTGTGCTGGAGAGGAGGAATCTCCTTCAAGCCTGGACAGCCTTCTCACGACTTTCTGCAGGGTCTACTGTAGCCCAGAGGCCTGAAAAGGTGCAGAGTTTACATGCACTAAGCCCATTCCCCATTCACAGCAGTTTCGAGATCTGAGGAGCTGAAGTGAGCCATTTCATGTACTTCTAGAAGGGCACTGATACCACAGCTTTCTGTCAGGAAGAGCTAATGATCAGGAGACCCTCCTAGCTAAGCCTCCCCACCTGCCAAGGGCTGGTGACAGTTTCTGAGGGTACATTGAAAATGTAACACAGGCTAGTGCCAGAAAAGGCCTCCACCTACATCACCTGTTACCTGTGTCTTGTCCAGGTGACTGGGTCAGGACTTTAACAGCTTCAAAAAGTAATCCACCCAGCAATCCCAGGAATTCCCCACAGGCAAACCTGGATGACTTGCCCTGGTCTCTGGGTCTGTTGGCACCAACATGAGGCACTGACAGGATTTGAAATTTTTCCAAGGTGTTCATAAAATGAAGGAACAATAACCAGTATCCAAACAAGATCTGTGGTCCATCTTGGGGAAGAACAAGCCAGAGTCAAGTGTTTTCCATCAGTCAAAGTGAACATTAGAAAATGTTCGGTGGCATCATATGCCCTCAGGTGAGGGGCACAGAAAAGGGGTTTGGGTTGCACTCTAATAGGAAATTCCATCTGACTGGAAGGTCATGGCTTTAGAATTGTGACAGAAATTTCCTGGAGCCTTATCTGCAGATTGCCAGCTGAATGGATATAAGTCATAGAGAAGTTCCCAGAAGGCCAGACCTTCCATCAAAGGGGTCTGGTGTTCCCAGGAGGGGAAGAGCTCTCTGATGAAAAGCACTGCGTGGGAATGCTCCCTCCTGAGCAAGGTATCCAAGCTCTCCCCAGCCACAGGACATGGAGAATCTGCAGCCATGCTCTTCCCCAATAGCCCAGACACCTCTTCATTTTCTGCTCCCCTTGCACCCTTGACCCTCTTAGGCAAGCTCATGGGGACCACAGAGCAAGAAGGTGGCTCTAACCTTAAATGTATGCCCTAGGTCAGAAAGAGGACCTAATTCCAAAATTTGAACCATGATCTCTACTTAACTACTTTTCTACTATACTACTTTTCCAAAAAGTAAAAAAGAAAACCTAAAAAAGGAAAGAAAATATTTGGAAACTGTGTTTCTGCTAACAGTGTAATATACAGAATATAAAGAGAATTATTATAACTCAATAAAAGGACAATCAGCCCCATTAAGAAATGGGAAAAGGGCTTGAATAGACATATCTGCCAAGAATATATACAAATGCCCAAAGAGCATGTAAACAGATGCTCAACATCATTAGCCATTAGAGAAATGCACATAAATACCAAAAATAAAAATAAGGTGCGACTACACACATGCTTTAATGCTGGTATTAGAAAAAAAAAATGGTTTTGAGGATGTGGAAAAATGGACCCCTTGTAGATTATTGGTTTGAAATAAAATAAAAGTCACACAACCCACTTAAAAAATGGTCAAGAGATTTGAACTGACACTTTCTCAAAAAAGAATTCCAAATGGCCGAAAAGCACATGAAGGGAAGTGGACTTGGCCCAGTGGTTAGGGCGTCCATCTACCACATGGGAGGTCCATGGTTCAAACCCCAGGTCTCCTTGACTTGTGTGGAGCTGGCCCACACACAGTGCTGATGCACACAAGGAGTGCCATGCCACGCAGGGGTGTCCCCCCTGTAGGGGAGCCCCACACACAAGGAGTGTGCCCCATAAGGAGAGCCACCCAGCATTAAAGAAAGTTCAGCCTGTGCAGGAATGGTGCTGCACACATGGAGAGCTGACACAAGATGATGCAATAAAAAGAAACACAGATTCCCATGCCACTGACAATAACAGAAGTGAACAAAGAAGATGCAGCAAATAGACACAGAGAACAGACAACCTGGGCAGGGGGGAGAAATAAATAAATAAATCTTAAAAAAAAAAAAAGCATGTGAAAAGATGCTCAAAATCACCAGCTATTAGGGAAATGCAAATCACAATTTCTAGCAGATACCATGTTACTCCCATCAGACTGGCAGCTATCAAAAAATAGAAGACAACATGTGTTTGAGGAGGTGTGAAGGAATGGGAACATTCATCCAGTGCTATTGGGAATGCAGTAGAACTCAGCCATTCTGGAGGACAGTTTGGCAGTCTCTCAAAAACTATCTGTAGATTTACTATATGACCCAGCAATCACACTATTGGGTATATATGCAGAAGAACTGAAAACCAGGACACAAACCTATGCACACTAATGTTCATAGTGCCATTTTTCATTATTACTAAAATTTGGAATCAACCCAAAACCCATCGACAGATGAATGGATAAACAAAATGTTTTCTATACATACAATGGAATACTACTCAGCTAGAAAAAGAAATACAGTACAAACAAATGGGAAAACATGGATGAATCTTAGGGACCTTATGTACAGTGAAGCAAGCCATGCATTGAAGTACAATTACTACATGACCTTTCTGATATGACATAATCAAACCCAGCTGTCTCAGTGACTGGATGATAGGTTTACAGGAAATTGTGGGGAGAGGAAGGTTGTGCACTGATGTCTACATGAGTGAAATTGATGATAAAGTGGAGGTTAAGCAGTTGTACAGGGAAGGGATAAGATGGGGGCATAGGGATAATATTGGGTGGGTCTTTGCAGGTCTGAGGGGGTCTAGGGTGGGGGATGGGTCAGATGGCCTAAGGAATCAGGGGGAGGGCTGGGGGAACAATTGAACATGGGAGGGAAGCAGACTTGGCCCAGTGGTTAGGGCATCTGTCGACCACATGGGAGGTCTGCAGTTCAAACCCCAGGCCTCCTTGACCCGTGTGGAGCTGGCCCATACACAGTGCTGATGCGCGCAAGGAGTGCACTGCCACGCAGGGGTCATGTAGGGGAGCCCCACGTGCAAGGAGTGCGCCCCATAAGGGGAGCTGCCCAGCATGAAAGAAAGTGCAGCCTGCCCAAGAATGGTGCCACACACATGGAGAGTTGATGCAGCAAGATGATGCAACAAAAGAAACAAAGATTACCGTGCCACTGACAACAACAGAAACAGACAAAATTTAGAAGGACACGCAGCAAATGGGCACAAAGAACAGACAACTGGGGGGGGAGGGGAGAGAAATAAATAAAATAAAATCTTTAAAAAATTGAATATGGGAGATTGTTGGGCATGTGGTTTAAACTATAATGTTGAGAAAACTCTTTGGAAAATTTCATAAAGAAGGATTACCTGGTTAAGGTCCTCAAGGTGGGGGCATCTGGCACAGTGACAGGCTTCTAGGGAGTGTGTGAATGCTCACCTTGTCATAGTGGTATAGTGTGTTATATCATTAGTTGGAGACTCATACAATGAGTGGGAAGGTATGCCCACATCCTGGGGAGGCCTGATGTTCTGAAATAGATGGTATTGTGTCTGTCAAGAGAATTGGTGGCTCCCAAGGGGGGAGGACAGTCTAGTATGTCAAGCCCTCAGCATTGTTGTAAGTATCTGTAAATCTGGTCCTTTAACCAGTGAAGATTGGTTGTCACTGTGGGTCCTGAGGGGAGGGAGAGAGAGCAATAGACTAGATGGAAGCAGAGTAACTGGGGGTCAATGGAAGTGTTCCACAAGCTCATGCAATGATGGATATAGACATGTTAGATTACACCAAAAATGTATAAAAGTCTATAGGCTAAAATGTAAACCATAATGTAAAACATAAGGTAACTAAAAGTTTAGAAAATTTGGGAAGTGGTCTTGGCTCACCTGACAGAGCATCTGTCTACCACATGGGTGTCCAGGGTTCAAATCCAGCACCTTCTGACCCATGTGATGAGATGGCTCACATGCAGCGCTGATGCATGCAAGGAGTGCCATGCCATGCAGGGGTGTCCCCCGTGTAGGGGAGCCCCATGCATAAGGAGTGCACCTGTAAGGAAAGCTGTCCCTCATGAAAGAAAGTGCAGCCTGCCCAGAAGTGGCACAGCACATATGGAGAGGTGATGTAGCAAGACAATGAAACAAAAAGAGATACAGATTCCCAGTGCCACTGACTGGAATGCAAGCAGATTCAGAAGAACACACAGCAAATGGACACAGAGCAGACAACTGGGGGAGAGGGAGAGAAATAAATAAAAATTTTAAAAAACTGAAAATAAAAAATATAAGATTAGAAAAATTGTACAGTCTAAATTATTAACCATAATGTAATTCCAAATGAAACCGTGTTTGATAGCTATGTTTCAATATCTTTACATCAGCTGCAGTAACTATAGCATGAACATGTAAAAAGATCATTGGGGAAGAGGGTAAAGGGTTTGATTTTGGATATATGGGAGTCCCTTATATTTTATATGTGACTTTAACATGATCTAAAACTTTTTTGAAGACAAAATTGAAAGTTAGAAATAAAAAGAAAGGATGTAGACACTGAGGAAGAAATGAAAGAAACTGCCTTGCCACTGTATATACATGGCAACACCTATTAGAATGATGAAAGGCAAAATGTCAAAACAAAGTTTTATGATATTTTGCACTTTTTAATACCCCAATTTATTTTTACTTTATTTTAGTATTTCTAAATTAGTATGCATTCTATTACTAATCTTTAAACCTATCACTACTGCTTCATTTTCATATTAATTGAATTTGGCAATATATTAGGGTTCATTTTTGAAGAAGTTTTGGACCACAGAGGGGTCCAACTATATGGCAGGGGAGGAACTCTGGTGTGGGGTGTTATTGATGGGGGACACATGGTTGGGAGGGAGTTCTCCAGGGCATGTATATAGGGTACATAAAATGTTTGGATATATTTTGGGTATATTCATAGTAGTTACAGTTACAAATGACAACTGAGGGAGTGCTAAATTCCTAGCCAGGGAAGTGTGTCACATTCCCCAGTGAAACAGCAACAACCTCCAAGTGCAAGGTGAAGACCAGTGAATAAGAATGCTCCAATGATGAGCCCTTGATACTGAAGACTATGCTTATGAACCTGTGCACCTGAAGTTTGAACCAGGCCCAGAGCTGCAGGGAGCCTGAGTTACCTCCTGAGAACCTACATGTTGCTGAAATGTGGCCCCTCTCTAAGCCAAACTCACACAGGCTCATAAGCATAGTCATCAGTATCAAGGGCTCATTGTTGGACCATCCTTCTTTATTGGTCTTTGCCATTGCACTTGGGGGATTGTTCCTGTTCAATTGGGGAATGTGATACAGCTCCCCTTACTAGGAACTCAGCACTCCCTCAGTTGTTTTTAATACTACAGTCATTTTGATCTCACTCTCCCAACTTCATTGTCTCTCTCAGTGAAGAATAGACTTCTTTGGTGTCAGTGTAAGTGATGGAAAACCCTTAGCAGTTTACCAAATGTGTACCTTGCTTAGTTCCCAAAACTTGACCCTTGCAATTTGGCCATAGCACTAAGTTTTAAGAGTGAGTTCAATATGATTATAGTTGGAAACGGACTTTGGCCCAGTGGTTAGGGCGTCCGTCTACCACATGGGAGGTCCGCGGTTCAAGCCCCGGGCCTCCTTGACCCGTGTGGAGCTGGCCATGCGCAGTGCTGATGCGCGCAAGGAGTGCCGTGCCACGCAAGGGTGTCCCCGCGTGGGGGAGCCCCACGCGCAAGGAGTGCGCCCGTAAGGAGAGCCGCCCAGCGCGAAGGAGAGAGCAGCCTGCCCAGGAATGGCGCCGCCCACACTTCCCGTGCCGCTGATGACAACAGAAGCGAACAAAGAAACAAGACGCAGCAAAAAGACACAGAGAACAGACAACCGGGGGAGGGGAGGGGAATCAAATAAATAAAAATAAATCTTTAAAAAAAAAAAAAATATGATTATAGTTAACAGCTTACACATAGCAGGCAAAAATCCCATGTACTACCTAAAGGACAATGTCAACACACATCATTTCAATGTGGATGAGGTTCCAGTATCCTGCCTGGTTGCTTTAGAGAGATGTCTCATTACTGTTAATAAGACCCGTTTACTGCATTCCTATTGAAAGTCAATCAATTACTTAATTCTCATTCTGGTATCAAATATACACAAATTGTGTAAGTGAGGAAAAGCCCATCCTTGGCAAAGAAGTGTGTGTACTGGACCATTCTGAAAAGGAAACACAAGTTACTCAATCAAAGAACTAAGATTAGAGTATGGTAAGAGTGACTTTGAGTTCCTGTCATGCTAGGGTCGTCTGATGATGTAACTAGAAAATGACCTTGAATAAAACGGTCAACTTGGGCCAGCAGAATATCTCAATCTACATATAATACCAGGAGTTAAAAATGCTTTTTGACTTGAATCAAGGGGGAAATGGAAAGGACAAATGAGTTTATATGGCTATGAATCTTCAAAAAGAGCCAGGAGGTTATCAGAGGGGTTGCCCTTATGCACACCTGAGCAGTGTCCCAGAGACAGATAAAGTAGATACAACCCAGGTATTGGTTCTTCTGAGGGCTACAGAGGCCTACAGGTTCTATGGTCATGGCAGATGGAGTTCAGGGGAGCCATCTCAGTTCTCAGTTGGCCCTCCTTTGGAGTTTGTGTTTCTGTGTGATGGAGCTGGACTTAGATGTGATCTTCCTCCACAAGTCTCTTCTGTTACTTTTACTGGAACTGTAGTTGGTGCTGGGGTTTAATGTATACCCAGGGGACCTGAATCACTGGGCTGACCATGTGATAGCCAGGCCCTGAGCCTCAACAGACTTGCAATTCCTACACTCTGGTTTACTGGACTTACCCCACTCATCTAACATGGAGGTGAAGAAGGCCAACCACCACACCAGGGAGCCAAGAGTGCCTACAACTGAAAGCAGGAGAATTGCATCCAGCATCCATGTGGAATCTAACCCCCTCTTGATATAGATGTGGAGTGGACACAACCATTCTAAGGTCCACAGGATGGAGGAATAGAGTATGGATTAGAGTGGGTTTAGTGATATTCTATTCATGAACTATTGTGATTAGGAATCAAAGAAAATGTGGCATTGGTGTGGAGAAAGTGGCCATGGTGACTGCTGGGGGTAGGGAGTGGGAGGAAGAGATGTGATGTGGGGGCATTTTCAGGACTTCAAATTGTCCTTGGTGGCACTGCAGGGACAGTTACCAGACACTGTATGTCCTCCCATGGCCCACTGTGTGGACTGTGGGAGGGTGTGGGCTATGATGTGGACCATTGACCATGAGGTACAGTGGTGCTCAGAGATGTATTCACCAAATGCAATGAATGTCTCATCATGATTGAGGAGGTTGTTGTTATGGGGGGAGGAGTTGGGTGAGGGGGGTGGGGGGTATATGGGGACCTCATATTTTTTAATGTAACATTAAAAAATAAAGACAAAAAAGATAGCTATGGATGTTGGACAATGGAGCAAACATGAGGAAACAAAACGAAGTGGTAATCAGCTTTGAAATGCCAAGAGGCCACTAAATAGGATCCCCTACCTAAAAGGAACATTAACAACGACACAGAAAGGAGGTTGTGTTCCTTTCAGAACATTAGCTCACACAGTTGTGGATACAGAGTACAGCTCCTTTAATTAAAAATAAAAGTGCTGGAAATATATTTAAATCACAAGTCATAATTTAACCCCTAGAGAATATTGGTAAGGTACATTTCTGAACAGAAAATCATCTGTTGCCTGAGGCACTTTATAGTCAAATTGCAAATAAGGAAAAATGTCAACCATTGAACATCTGACATGACTGGCCCTGCCATGCAGTATTGAAAACAATCCCTTTATATTACTGTGGTAGAGCATAAAAGCAGTATGTGACTTCCTGAAACTTTCACTCATATCAAATAAGTACTCCAAGGTTCTTTTATTTTTATTTTTTTAAAGATTTATTTATTTCTACCCACACACACACTTTCTGCTTTCTGTGCTCATTTGCTGTGTGTTCTTGTATCTGCTTGTGTTCTCACTAGGCGGCTCTGAGAACCGTTCCTGGGACCTTCCGGAGTGGAAGAGGGGTGATTACTCTCTTGTGCCACCTCAGCTCCCTGTTCTATGTATTCCCCTTGTCTCCCCTCTGTCTCTTGTTGTGTCACCTTGCTGCACCAGCTCTCTGTGGCAGCTGGCACTCCTGCACAGGGCGGCACCCCTGCAGGGCGTGCGCTCCCATGGTGGCTGGCACTCCATGTGGGTGAGCTCCCCACACGGGCCAGCTTGCCTTCACCAGGAGGCCCTGTTCATCGAACCCTGGACCTCCTATATGGTTAATGGGAGCCCAACTGCTTGAGCCACATCCATTTCCCTTGGTTCTTTTATTTTTAAAATGATTTTGGCAATAACCATTTTTTATGGATATCTTAGGATTTTACTGAAAAAAAGGCAGTCTAGCTTCATACCTTGCACATAGGTATCCTCAGTAAATACTGAAAATTTTCATTCTATGAAATGAATGTAGCTGTGGCAGAGGAGATGACACCAGAATCTGGAGCCTGGGCTTGCCCCTCCATCTCTACATAGCTCAGTGAGGCTCAGGCTATGCAGAGATGGAGGTTTTAGCTGGTTCATCAGCAATATTAGGTGTTCTATTTCTGTATTGGACACCTTATTCTTTCCCAATGTTTTTTTTTAAAGTCCTTCGGTTTCAGATATCATTCCTATGGAAATACCAAACCATGCATAAATCTTTCATTCCAGGCTTTATTTCCTTTAACTCATATCAGACCCATAAATAGCCATGTTTTCTGAAGAACAAAAAATTCCTCCCCCTTTCTTTTAATTTTTAAGTAAAGAAGCCGTTTATCAAGAAAGTTTCCATTTAGTCCTCTTCAACTTTCAGAATTTAAAATAGGTAGATATAAGAGTTTTTGTTTCATTATTTTTTTTGTCATACTTATTTTCAATTAAAAGCTTTAGAAGCATATGAAACTTTAAAATTTCATTTGTAACTGACCCTTCCAGGGTATACATTATCCTCTATGTAAGGAAACTGGGTCAGCAATTTTGACCAGAAATCACTGCAAGTTTTTAAAACTACAAATTTTCCATGTTTAACACATGACACACTTAGATTTTTAAAAAAATAAACATTACCAGAAAATCTATCTTCCTATTGCATTTGCATTGTGGTTATACTTCACATCTCACTTCTCTTATCTATAAATCATACTCTTAGAACCACTTAACATCACTACTATCATTTTGTATTTTAAAGTAAAATGTTTAAAATCTGAACCACTATTAAACTAGAATGGAGATCCAGTTATATGTGCTATGTAGATCCAAATAATTATTTTATTTCATTCTCTTAGGCAAGGTAAGATATTTATGGTCACAAAAGTAAAAGATATACCACCAAGCTTGGCTGAGTGTCCTCAATTTTTATTCATACATTTGATCTTCAGGCCAAATTATATTGTTCAATATTATTCAAGATGCACTTACACTCATGGAGGTATCAGGAATCAAAACGTGCAAATAAGGGAGCAGAGAAGGCATGTGATTCTCTTCATTTTAGAAATTTCTATAACATTATTTTCAGTGTGACACTTGGGAGTCAGTGTAAGTACCTTTTAGTCACTTTAAAAATCTCATATGGTAAGCATAGATAATAAAAGATCAAACTCTAACCTGGTTCAGATGCAGGATCAAGCAGAGATAATTCAAATACACATATCCCAAAGTTTTGCAAACAAACACCAAAAACCCTAGCAGAAAAGGTAGAGAAAAAATATTTTAAAGTCCTCCCAACGTTCAAAATATTCAAGATGATGAGAACAATGGGCACATACTTTTCTGACTTCTCCGTTTCCCTCACTATATACATATCAGGCATGCACTTGCATATGCTCTATCTTTGGCTTCATGGAAAGGAATGTTTGAGTACAGTCATTGGCTTACTAATGAGCAAACTGAAAGATAACATAGATAGCGACCTACCATTGTCACTGTCCCCTGCAGATGGAACACTGTCGCTAGAGCTGTCCCATGTTTATGCCTGCATAAGTTTGTTGGAAGAGATAGGAGGAAGAGTGAGGGCTGAGTCTGCAGGAGAGCATGAGAGCCAGTCCACATTGTGTTGCACAAGGACCAGGACAAACCAAAGGGGCAGCAGCATGTCACAAATGGCATAAGGGTTGTATGGAAATAAAGCATATTTCATTGATATGGAGTTCATTTCAAAAGTACAATACAGAAGAATGGGAGATGGTGCAAGAAATAAAAAGAATGATAAAAACTTAGCGTTAGTACTTATCAGTCATTTACTTTGCATGCTGTTAGTATCGTTCATCTCAACAGAAAGCCCAAAGACTTAAAGTTCTCATGAAACATGTCAGCAGGAAGAAAGTACCCATAGGTCATGCAGAAAAAAAGCAAAAGACCTACCAGGTAATTTTTTTGCAAAGGCCTTCCAAATAATTAATGCTCTTAACAAATATTAGTCACAAAAAATCTGGTTGCACAGGAAAAGCTTAATAGAGGTGTGGATATATCTATTCTTTAGAAACTCAACCATCGATTACAGGATCAGTATTGACCAGGTGTGATTTTTCCCCCCAAAGCAATGTAAAATTTCTTTTTAAAGGCAGCTGTAATTCTTACTGGCACACTTTATTGATAATTGAATCTAGCCAACTCTTTTCTCAATCTCTGACACACTTCTCAATATTGTCTTTGTATATTGGTCAATATAAGAACAATTTTGGACCCTAGTAAAAGTCTCTTTAACAACAAACCCAATTAGCCAATAGAGGTCTGCGGCGGCTTGCTCGGTCGGTAGAGGTGGGGTCTGGCTGCAGACGAGGGGTCAGTCCAGCTCTGGACGAGGGGTCAGTCCCGCTTGGGACGAGGGGTCGGTCCCACCTGGGACGAGGGATCGGTCCGGCAGCAGACGAGGGATCGGTCTCACAAGGGGTTGCGCGGTTCGGCTGACGGAGTCGCCCGGCGAAGCCGGCGACGAAGGGGTCGCCCGGCGAAGCCGGCGACGAAGGGGTCGCCCGGCGAAGCCGGCGACGAAGGGGTCGCCCGGCGAAGCCGGCGACGAAGGGGTCGCCCGGAGAAGCCGGCGACGAAGGGGTCGCCCGGAGAAGCAGGCGACAAACTGGGGACAAGGGAGGCCAGGCCCTTGTCGGGGGCTCTCAGGACTGGAGGGCGCACGGCAGAAGAACCACCGCGGAGACAAGGTAAACACGCAAGTCCACTTTACTGAGGGAGAGGCAACAGTTTTATAGGGGCTGGGGAAGGCTGATTGCTCGAAGCCACGCCCTGTTCTGATTGGTTGCCGGCGAAAGGTCAGTGGGCGGTACTGGACGGGGGAGGGGTGGTGGTTAGAGATTGGCTGTCGCTGTTGCTGGGGGAAGGGGCAGGGTTTAGGGATTGGTGGCTGCTGTTGCTGGGGTGGAGGGCAGACTTGAGTTTCCCGCCCACGCCTGGCTGTTGCTGCTGTCGGGGGAGGGGAAAAAGGCAGACTGGATTTTTCCGCCCACGCCTGGCTGTTGCTGCTGTCGGGGGAGGGGAAAAGGGCAGACTGGAATTTTCCGCCCTGCGCCTGCGCAGGGAGAAGGAAGAAGAAGGGTGCCGCCCCACAGGCATCATGTGGCGCCACCCGGGAGGAGGGGCGGCCGTGGAAGCATGGCTGCCGAGAAGGGGAGACCCGAGGGCACTCTGCGCCCATGCCGAGCTCCCTTCAGGGGTGGCGGTGAGTCCGACCAGCCACCCTATTATGGGGGCAGCGGCTTGGCCTGCCGCGGCTGCTCCCCCGCCAGGCCAGCAAACCACACTTCAGCCCGAGGGGTGACCGCATTTCCCCCTTCTTTTCAAATAAGGACCAGGATGGCAGCAGCAACAAGTAGCTGAGGCCCAAGAGGCAGTAAGCAATGAGGGAAGCGGGGCTGAAGAGGGAGGTGAGTATGACGGGGATATAAATGTACAATTTGGGGGGCGGTATCTTGCCGTTGCAAGCAAGGGTGGCCAATGTCCAATTCTTGTTGATCTCGGCGGCTATAAGATCCATCTGTTGTTAAAAGTCCAGGATGACAGCGCGTTGCAGGTAGTTGATCTCTTCTTGGCGGCGAAGAGCGGTAGAGGCAGACTGTGTGATGGTCTGGAGGATCGCAGCGGTGAGGACAAGTCGCGTCAGGGCACCAGCGATGGTGGTGGCGGCAGCGTCGGGAGTGGTGGAAATGTAGGCGAGGACAATAAGAAGGCCAAAGTCTTCACGGGCGCGAGAGAGGCCGATGTAAATGGGGCGGGCCGACATGGGGCGGCCCAATCTGCAACGCAGTAGGGGTTCAAGCGAAAAAAGGAGGGGGGCGGGGGACGAGAAAGGACGCTTTGGATGGCTGAGAAGAGGAGTGAGGTCGAGACAGGAGGAAGCTCCGCAAGCTGCGGGCCGGGGAAAGCGGGTTGCGGGCCGTTTAGCGGGGCTGGTGAGAGGGGTTAGCTTGGCCAGAGGTGGCGAGGGAGAGCATAAGGAGAAGGAGAGAGACTATGTTAATTGGCTCGGCAGCATGGCGAGGGTTGCGGCGTCTGCACTGACGGTAGAGTGCGAGCAGTGAACGGACTTCAGGGTTGGATGGTTGCCTCTCGGGGTGGAGGGTGAGCTGGCTCAGTTGGTGCTGGATCACTCGCATCTGGCGCCATGCCCTGTGGGACATCCGCTGCTGAGGTGGCGGGTTTGACGTATCTCCCGGGGACCCAGATTGGCTGAGCGGCATCCTGCGGGAAGACACAAGCGAAACCTCGGCCCTGGGTAAGAAGGGGGCACGGGCCACGCCACTGACCTGTTTGAGGGTCCTTCCAAAGGACCAGGGGGGCCTGTGTGGGGCGATACGAGGGGCCCCAATGCCTATGGACTGCCGAGAGACCATCCTTATCAAAGGTCAAGAGATTTAGATGGATTAGGACAGCGGTGATGATGTCTCCGGGAGGAGCGTGAGGGAGGATTTCCCTCTGTTTTTCAATTTCTTGTTTCAGACTGCGATGGGAGCTCTCCACAATGGCCTGTCCTTGTGGGTTATATGGGATACCAAAATGGTGGGCGATTTGGTAGAGCTGAAGGAACCTCGCAAAGGACTCACTGCGATAAGCAGGGCCGTTATCCGTCTTTAGGTCCCAGGGGACCCCCATGAAGAGAATCCCTTGCCGAAGGGCCTTAATGCAGTGCTTAGCAGTCTCCCCAGGCAAGGGGACTGCATAGCACATGTGGGAGAAGGTGTCAATTATAACGTGCAAGAACTTAAGGCGTCCAAAGGACGGGACATGCGTGACATCCATCTGCCACCTGGAATTAGGCCTAAGGCCGCGGGGATTCACCCCCTGTGGTTGCAGAGGCCCCAGAGGCAGGAAGGGGGCACAGGTTTTGCATGTCCGCACTAGGTGCTTACAAGTCTCAATTGGCAACTCAGGCAAAAGGTGGTGGAGTGAGGCGGCAGAAAAGTGAAACCTCGAATGTAAGGACTTAGCCTGATTGATAGCATCTCCGACCGAATCAAGGGCAAGGGCAGAGACCGTCTGATCCGCGGTGTCGTTGCCTGCCGCTAGGGGGCCAGGCAACCCGGAGTGGCTCCGGATATGAGCAATATACCAGGGTGCCATGCGTTTTTCAAGAAGGGTCTTAAGGGCATCCAGTGCCTCATCAATAGGAGAGGAGGTCGGGAAGAATGTAGCTAATGCCAAGACCCTGCAGACTTGCAGAGAATAGAGGCTATCTGTAAAGATGTTAACGGGTTCACAGGGGAAGGCGCGAAGCGCTTCTACAATAGCCAAAAGCTCTCCCGTCTGGACGGAGTGTAGGTTAAGATGTGTAAAGACTTTCGGCTCTGCGACTCCATCCAGGTACACAACCATGGAGTACTTAGTTCTAGACGCATCCGTGAAAATAGTGACGGACCTCGGAAAGGGGGAGGAAGACGGGAAGGGGAAAAAAGGACTTCGGAAGGGAAATTTGGACACGCCTTGGAGTAGGCGGTGACTAGGGAAATGGCAATTGAAATCGCCTGCAAATCCCTCACACAGCACCTGCATTTGCTCATTATCCCTAATGAGGGAGGTGGTTTCTTTCGCATTAAGCGGCCAAACAATTACGGCAGGCTGAGTTTCAAACGTATGGATGGACAGCTGCACTAAATCGGCTGCGAGAGCGATCCATAGTCTTACTGCGGGGCAGATCTTTTGCATCTTGCTTTTAGAAGGATGGAGCCAGAGGAGGGGCCCGTCCTGCCAAAGAACTCCAGTGGGCGTTCCCTTGGTGGGGAGGACCAACGCCTGGAGAGGCTGCTGGGGATCGAACCGCTGGAGGCAGCAGTTATTAAGGGCCTTATCTACAGCGGTAATGGCGGCTCGAGCTTCGGGTGTGATGGCTATCTTTGCGGACACGGCAGAGGGGGGTTTATGACTGGTTTGTAAGAGAGCAAATAATGGCTGGAGCTGTGCCGTGGTAACAGACAGAGCCGGACGGACCCAATTGATATTCCCACAGAGCTGCTGGAGCTCTGTGAGGGTGACTCGGTCTGGCACATTTAGTCGCACAGCCATTGGGGTTACATGCTGGGAGATATGGAACCCCAGGAAGGTTAAGGGGGGTTCAAATTTGACCTTGTCATTCTGGATTGTTAAGCCAATGGCGGACAGATTATGCCGAAGTTGAGAGAGGACATACTGCAGCTTCTCATGGGTCTCACATGCGACCAGGACATCATCCATATAGTGAATGAGGTAGCCCAGATCTCGCAAGGGGGCGACTGCCGCGTTCACATACAGCTGGCAGATGGCCGGGCTATTGCGCATGCCTTGTGGAAGGACTTTCCACTGATACCTATCGGCTGCCCCTCGGTGGTTGGGGACAGGAACAGTAAAGGCAAAGCGCGGGCGGTCCTTTTGGTGAAGCGGAATGGAAAAAAAGCAGTCCTTAATATCTAGAGTAGCCACAAAAAAATGTTTAGGAATGGCCACTGGGTGAGGGAGTCCCGGTTGGGGAGTTCCCATGGGGAGGATATGCTTATTAATCTCCCTCAAATCATGTAGGAGGCGGTATTTGCCAGTGGCCTTCTTTTTAATAATAAAAACGGGCGAATTGTAGGGACTTGTGGACGGTTCTATATGTCCAGCTTCAAGCTGCTCTCGAACCAACTCACGAAGAGCTTGGAGTTTGTGGGATGGCAAGGGCCACTGCTCCACCCAAATAGGCTCCTCTGTATCCCACCGCAGAGGAGTGGGTGTGGGAGGTGTTAATTGAGCAGTGGCGCAAACTATTGGGGGGGCTGAGTGGTTAACTGAACACCACACTCCTCCAGGACATCTCGCCCCCAAAGTATAGTATCAAGGGTGCTAAGGAAGAGGGGCCGGAATGTGCCCACACGTCCCTCACCGTCCTCCCAGGCAATAGGGTGACTGGCGCGAAGGGAGGTAGAGGAGCCAGTGGCCCCTTGGACGGAAGGGCCTTCTTGAACAGACCACTGGGCGGCGAAATGAGCAGGGAAACAAGAGACCTCTGCACCCGAGTCGAGGGTCCCAGAATACCAGTGGTGGTGAATCTTAAACCTCATGGTAGGCCTGGTGGACGTGATGGGGACTGTCCACATCAGGGCTTTGGAAGGTTGGGACGGGGAGCCTCTTTGGGGTGGGGCTGAGGCCTGCCCCTCCTGGAGTTTAAAGATGGCTGTTGCCGCTGCAGGGGAGGCTGCATACGGCAGTCGCGAGCCCAATGGTACCCCCGGCCGCAGCGGGGGCAGGGGGTAGAAGGGCCCCGTCGGGGCGGTGGGGGGGGAGGAACAGGAGGGCCCGGCGGTGCAGAGACTGCCGGGCATTCACGGGCGAAATGTCCTGGCTCGCCACATCTAAAACAAGAGGAGTTAAGTGCCATGGCTGTCGTGACAGCCTTGGTGAAAGAAGCAGCCTGTTGGTCAAGGCCGTTACAGGCAATCACCCAATCGTCTATCGACTTTTCTCTCACGGGAGCGATCGCCTGTCGACAAATGGGGCTGGCCCCTTCAAGGATAATTTCACGGGCGAGGGCGCACTGAGCCTGTTCATCGTGGACCCTGCGCTCACATGCCCGGAGGACTCTGGAAACATAGGTAGAAAAGTCCTCATCCTTGGTCTGTGTGAGCTTAGTGAACTTGTCAGCACTACTGGCAGTGCAGGCGCGAAAGGCCCGTAGGGCTACCTCGCGAATCTGAAGCCAGAAGCCAGCCGGAGCACGGTAGTAGGCCGCAGCCTGGCTAAACTGACCGGTGCCGGTGAAGGCTTCTGGTGGGTGATTAACACCCCTTGCGACGTTGGCCGCAACCTGCTTTTCAGCCTCGGCATGAAAATGGGCGCGCCAATTTATAAACTGGCCAGGCGTGAGGATGGCACGGGCCAGTTGGAGCCAATCGAGGGGGATGCACAGAAGGGTGGACATCTCCTCTAACAGATGCTGAGCATAAGGGCTGCCTAACCCGTCCTCCTTAACGGCCTTGCGGAGCTGTTTAACACTTTCCGCATCATGTGGGTACCATGGAAAGGGGCGCTGAGGGGTGGGAGTTACATTAAGGGGAAAGCAGGTGGTAGGAGGCGGCAGGGAGGTAGGCGGAGGTGCCCCGACGGGGGAGGAATACGGGTCCAAAAATAGGCTAGAGGGGGCCACGCATGCGGCAGCTTGCCACGGATCAGATGGAGGGGGCTGCCAGGGGGAGGCAGAGTCGGGGGGGGCCGCTGGCGCGGAGGGCACGAGAGGAGCCGTTGCCCATGCGGTGTTACAAAATGGCTGCGGGCCGTCCCCAGCAGTGCTACAAAATGGCGGGGAGGGAGCTTCCGGCCCACCCAGGCAGGAAGTCGTCGGGGGGAGGGAGGGGCTAAGGGACCTCCCCTTTATGAGCGAGGAAGAAGGCAGAAGTTCACCATCTTTACCGGCGCTCGGCACTGCTAGATTACATTGTTTAGGGGGACAATTTTTGAGCGCGTTATTAAGGCGCTCAACAAGCGACTCAGAGTCGGAATCGGAGTCGGTATCAGAATTCCAATTAGGGTCCCTGTTAAAGTCGCCGTCCTGACAATCACGGCAGCGGCGGTGGCTCGGCCGGGGGGAGTCGATGGTAGGGGCGCCTTGAAGGCAGGAGCGGATGGTAAAAAGCGCCGGTAATAAGCCAGGAGGGAATCTTTTACCTTCCTGCTCCACAGCAGAAGTGACCCTATCTATAAGGCGAGTATAGGTGTCTGGGTCCCAAAGCTGACACGTGGTTAGCCATGGATTAAAGGGGAGAAGAAGGTCCCAGTACACTTGAAGCTGTTTCAAAGAGATCTTACACCGGTGAGTGTCTAGGAGACCGGCAAGAGCCCGAACTTGTGGGGCTTGCTTAGCAGATAGGATGTTACCCATTGCTAATGGCCTTTTGGAGCCGATAAGAAAAGGGGCCCTTACCTTGAGAGCGCGGCGATGGGAGCCGAGGTGCGCAGTGAGACAAGGGGTCGGAGCCGGTGGGGCTCCGACGGTGGTCGTGGGCCAAGAGAAGGCCCCGACGAGGGGAGGGCAGGACGACGAGCAGTGGAGCAAGGCAAAGGGGAGCAAGCGTGAAGGGGAGGAGGCAGAGGTGAAGGCAGGGGTGGAGGTGCTCAGGCACGTGCTCCTGAGAGTTTTATTGGCGCCTCTTAATCATAGCAGGTCGGTATAAGCCCCCGACATGGAAGGAGAAAGCCATCCAGCGATTCTCCCAGACCGCCGTGGATCATATGAGGTCACCAAGGTTCAGGAGCAGCAATGCAGAGTGAAAAGATAGGGGTGAGAAAAGAGGAGGGCGTAGGGCTGTGGTAGGGTTACTTCAGACATGCAAGCGCGTGCTCCCGAGAAATCCAAGGCTCCTCTTAATCATAGCGGGTCGGTATAAGCCCCCGACATGGAAGGAGAAAGCCATCCAGCGATTCTCCCAGACCGCCGTGGATCGTATGAGGTAGCCAAGGCTCAGGTAGCAGCAATGTTGCACGAGAGAAGTCCCAAGGTGAGAAGAGAGGAGGGGGTAGGGCTGTGGTAGGATTACTTCAGACGTGCAAGCGCATGCTCCCGAGAAATCCAAGGCTCCTCTTAATCATAGCGGGTCGGTATAAGCCCCCGACATGGAAGGAGAAAGCCATCCAGCGATTCTCCCAGACCGCCGTGGATCATATGAGGTAGCCAAGGCTCAGGTAGCAGCAATGTTGCACGAGAGAAGTCCCAAGGTGAGAAGAGAGGAGGGCGTAGGGCTGTGGTAGGATTACTTCAGACGTGCAAGCGCGTGCTCCCGAGAAATCCAAGGCTCCTCTTAATCATAGCGGGTCGGTATAAGCCCCCGACATGGAAGGAGAAAGCCATCCAGCGATTCTCCCAGACCGCCGTGGATCATATGAGGTAGCCAAGGCTCAGGTAGCAGCAATGTTGCACGAGAGAAGTCCCACGGTGAGAAGAGGGGGGGGGGCGCCAGGTTATGGAGTGAGGCTGTGGTGGAGTTGCCTTGCCCCACGTTGTGCTGTGGTGGGGTTGCTTTGCCCCACGTTGGGCGCCAACTGCGGCGGCTTGCTCGGTCGGTAGAGGTGGGGTCTGGCTGCAGACGAGGGGTCGGTCCAGCTCTGGACGAGGGGTCGGTCCCGCTTGGGACGAGGGGTCGGTCCCACCTGGGACGAGGGATCGGTCCGGCAGCAGACGAGGGATCGGTCTCACAAGGGGTTGCGCGGTTCGGCTGACGGGGTCGCCCGGCGAAGCCGGCGACGAAGGGGTCGCCCGGCGAAGCCGGCGACGAAGGGGTCGCCCGGAGAAGCCGGCGATGAAGGGGTCGCCCGGAGAAGCAGGCGACAAACTGGGGACAAGGGAGGCCAGGCCCTTGTCGGGGGCTCTCAGGACTGGAGGGCGCACGGCAGAAGAACCACCGCGGAGACAAGGTAAACACGCAAGTCCACTTTACTGAGGGAGAGGCAACAGTTTTATAGGGGCTGGGGAAGGCTGATTGCTCGAAGCCACGCCCTGTTCTGATTGGTTGCCGGCGAAAGGTCAGTGGGCGGTACTGGACGGGGGAGGGGTGGTGGTTAGAGATTGGCTGTCGCTGTTGCTGGGGGAAGGGGCAGGGTTTAGGGATTGGTGGCTGCTGTTGCTGGGGTGGAGGGCAGACTTGAGTTTCCCGCCCACGCCTGGCTGTTGCTGCTGTCGGGGGAGGGGAAAAAGGCAGACTGGATTTTTCCGCCCACGCCTGGCTGTTGCTGCTGTCGGGGGAGGGGAAAAGGGCAGACTGGAATTTTCCGCCCTGCGCCTGCGCAGGGAGAAGGAAGAAGAAGGGTGCCGCCCCACAGGCATCGTGTGGCGCCACCCGGGAGGAGGGGCGGCCGTGGAAGCATGGCTGCCGAGAAGGGGAGACCCGAGGGCACTCTGCGCCCATGCCGAGCTCCCTTCAGGGGTGGCGGTGAGTCCGACCAGCCACCCTATTATGGGGGCAGTGGCTTGGCCTGCCGCGGCTGCTCCCCCGCCAGGCCAGCAAACCACACTTCAGCCCGAGGGGTGACCGCAGAGGTCAATTTCAAGCACTCTTTAGTGGGTCATTAATGAAATGAAGCACTTTCCTCTTTTTTTTTTCCCATTAAATATCCATATAGCAATATAGCAATCTCATGTGTTTAGGAAATAGCTATATAATTTTTTCATTCAATCGTAAGGCAGGACCAGTAAAATAAATGGACTGTTTGGGTACATGCAATTATCTTTCTTTGAGGGAAAAAATCAGAAGGCAAAAGAATATGAAGAAAACTATCAGCTGACTTTAAGAATCTAAGGTCTTATTCCAACTTGCTGATTTGAGCAGTCTGCTTTCTTTTATTTATAACACACAAATCACATAAATTCACATACTTAATTTTAAAATAAAAATTCCTTGGCTTTTTTCCCAGAGCTACTCAATCAAAAGGGTTTCTTTTTTAACCATCTGACTTTCAATTAAGATTACTAGATATATTATTTCCTAGAAAATGTGATAATTATATACTGTAATATTTTTAAACTAATAAATTAAATGGAAATAAATTCCCAATATGTAATGCTTGTTTTATAAAGTTCAAATGTGCCGGATGTTCCTGAGATAAATTACTATTATTTACAGCAACCAAAGTCAGAGAACTTTCAAAACCTATTTCCTCATTGACTAGTCAAAATTATAAAAAGGTAGAAACCTTGGAGAGGGGATTACTTTTGTTTCCTCCTACTAAAATATAAACAATTCATTAAAAAATTTTTTTACCACCACAAAGAATTTGAAATGATTTAACAGTACAAGTGGAGGGTAAGCTCTAACTTTGATAAGGTGAGCATGGATGCCCAAAAAAGGAATTTAAAAAGTAACTAAAAACAACTTGACAGCTAAAGTGCAAAGCTGCACTTTCAAAAGAACACTGTTCTGGGGAGCGGCTGTAGCTTCCCATGTATGAGGTTCCAGGTTTGATCCCCAGTCCTCCTAAAAACAAAACAAACAAATGAGATAACCAGCTCTCATTGGGGAGCAGATGGAGCCCAGTGGTTGAGCATCTGCTTCCCATGTACGAGGTCCTGGGTTCATCTCTGGTACCTCCTAAAAAATTTATCTTGATTTGCTCAACGTAAAAATATTTTAAAATTGTGCAGAACTGACCGCAAAGCTTAGGAGAAAGCTGTTTTTCCCTGGGGTCCTTGGGTGCTTTCCATGCAGGCAGAGCTGAGCCATGCCCTGACTGGCCTCCATTTTCCCTAGCACATGTCTGAGCCTGGGAGGATGGGAAGCCCAGAGCCCATGGCTCAGAGGTGGCATATGCTCAGAGCTCCAAACAAGGGCCCAGCGAGGGGCCAGCATTTGAGCCTTATTTCACGTACCATTCTGCTCTCCCTAAAGCACCACTAACCCTTGCCAAGCCCAAGCATTTTGTCAAAGGGCTTTGCCTCCCGGTCCATCTGAAATGCTGGGAAACCATTACACCTGGCCAGCCTGCTCAGAAATGAAGGGCTCCCCTGTGTAAAAGAATCATCTTTGTTCTTTTTTCTACAGGTGCCCTCCCCACCCTTTTCCCAAAATATGCATATGTAGAACTTAGGCTGTTGCCAAAATGCTTCACTGGAAAACCCAAGAACATCTGAGCTAGTTTTTGCTTAGAAGTGTCTAAGTCATCTATCATTTTCTGAAAAGCAATTGTAGGGAGTGGATGCCAAACACCAAAGAATCAAAAATATGAAAACAAAGAAGGACATGAGAGAAGGTATATGGCACCAGACCTTTAGATAAACAGAGAAATCAGAACATTTCTAGCTGTAGCTCTTTTAAAAAAATCAAATATTTTGCACATTGCTATAATTTACTTCTGTGATATACTAATAGTAAATGAAAATAAAGGAGGTAGTATAAGCAGAATGCTTTCAAGAAAGGCTTTTTTAAAAAAAATGATTCCTGGCCATGGAGAGAAATCTTGAAATGACCGTCCTATTAGATGAGTAAATACATAGAACCTGCCAGACTCAGGAAGCAAGTGCAGGCTGTGGAAGAAGGAGCTCCTCCCCTAGAGGCAGCCCTTAATCATGGACTCAGCAGAGCACCAGGTACCCTTGGGGCAATGGAATCACTGACAGATAATCCCTGGGTATCAAAAAACTCCAAACATCATTTCTTCTCCACTCTACACATACCCATCACCACTTTACTTTTACTCTGATTTGGAAGGAGGCAAGCCATGCATGACTGAAAATATGGATTTATAAGCTGATTACTTGGAAGCAAAACTCTGAAGTCTAGGCTTCCCAGGTGGTAGGCAGATTTTGAGGTCAGGATTTATTATACTCGCAGGGTTGATAAGGACATTCACACTGACAATGTATCATTTTAAAAGGCTAATGAGAGAAACTGTCTGAGCATTCTGTTTACCTGATGGAGGCTTCAGGCCAAAGGGAGTGGTGCTGTCTGTGGTAGGAGATTCTGCAGGTGAGTCCTCTCCCACCTGTGGTGTTAGAAGGAAAGGCAATTTAAAAGTCAGAAGAGAACTCAGCAGGCATCTCTATGTTCAAGGACAATTATAAAACCACTGGCCTTTTGCATTTGCTGTTGTGAGATAAGGGCCTGGCTAAAATATATAATAATAGATGCATCTTCACATGGCAATTTTAAAAAATGGTACAATCAAAAGAATATTGTTTGGGGGGGATTCACTCAATTTTTTCTTTGTTCTTTACAGAAACATTTTCGTCATGGAAAACTGGCAATCATTTTGTTTCCCAACACATCCAAAATGGGGCATATCAGATGAAGAATCCCATACTGCAATGAAATGAGGAACCAACACTCACTGAATAGATGTCTACAGGAAAAGCACACTGAATCTTTATGGATAACAAGATATGCCAAAGGTGGTTTGATTCGAGCTGGTTTCATTCAGTTTAGGACACAGACAGTCTATAAAGAAGTTCCCCTATTTGGTTTTTCAAATATATTTATATCACATAAACAATCTTTAATTACAATTAGGGTGAGGTAAGGCTAAGATAGCTAATGCAAGTGAGGTAGAGTTCCCAGAGAATCTGCAACACTCAGTTAACGCATTAATCATACAGTCTTAGATGACCTCTTTCTGTAACAAGGGGTTCTTAACCTTTTTTGTTCCATAGACCCCTCTGCCAGTCAGGTGAAAACCATGGACCCCTTAAAAAGTCCACTGTATTGTGTATTATTTAATAAATATTTCATGCCCACTCCAGCACATCCCCACAAGAATAATGTATTTTTGAATTTCACTTCAAGCTTACAGACCCCTGGTTAAGAACAACTGCTGTAAAAGGTGCTCCAATTCAGGCTTTATGAAAGGCCTCCAGTTCCATTAACCTTCAGGAAATTCACCTCATTTGGAAAATACTGACTGCCATTACTCTGCAATGTGAGATCGTTTTGCACCTTAAAGAAGAAGAAAAAGAAAGCATGGTATATTCCACTGGACTGTAAAATTGCTGCGGTAAGAATGCATCTTTCTTCCTCCTACACTACATTAACTAATGAGTGTTTTAAGTCAGGCATACACACATTTCCTAAAACCATGCAGGTTGTATTCCTAGAGGAGTACATATGAACTGGAACACAAGCTAAGGTGAGGAACCTCCCAGCACAAAGTACCTGTCGACATCAGCTTGTCTGTTTACCTGTGTGGTTACCAGCCATGCTGCCTTTGGCTTCTTTCACATGCAGCCCCACCCCATTTTAATTACAGTCTTCTAGAAAGGGTCCAAGCCAGCAGTTCCCAAATACACAGAATCACATGGAGAGCTGTTAATAAAAACTTTTGCCTAAACCCAAAAGCACCTGGGCAAATCACATGCTGTCAGTTCAACATCAATTTGCCTTGGCAATCATGGTTCAAAGAAAGTTTTCAAGAAAAAAAAAAGCTCAGTTAAAATGTGCAGAGCTTGGAATTGACCATGGGTGACATTCTGGCTTCCAAGAGGAGCGGCTCAGTGGGTGCTGGTACCTCTGAGACCCACAGAGAAGACACTTGGAGCAATTCCAGAGGGATGCTGACAACTAAAAGACAACTCCATGAAAAAATGGGCCCAGGATGTGAATGGATGTTTCTCCAAAGAATATATACAAATGGCAAAAAAGCAAATGACAAGATGCTCAACATGACTGGCCATCAGGGAAATGCAAATGAAAACCACGATGAGATACCAAGACACACCCACCTGAATGATTACTATTTTTAAAAATGGGAAGTTACAGGTGTTGGAGAGGATGTTGAGAAATACATCCTCGAACGTTGTTGGTGGGAATGTAAAATGATGCAGTTACTGTAGAAAGTTTGACTGTTCTGAGAAAGTACAGAATTACCATATGGCCTAGGTATATGCACCAAGGACCTGAAAGTGGGGCCTCCAGCAGATATGCATAGCAATATTCGTACTAGCCACAAGGTGGAAGCAACCCATGTCCTTCAAGAGAAGGAGTGTACAAACAAAATGTGTTACACACAACGGAAGACTACGCAGCTGTAGAAAGAATGGAGTTCTGACTCATGCAACGGCATGGACGAACCTTTTTGAGTAGAAGAAGCCAGGCACAAAAGGGCAAACGTGGCAGGATCTCGGTGATAGGAAATAACTAGAATGTGCAAGTTCATAGAGGCAGGAGGTAGACTACACGGTTGGGGTAGGATGGGGGTGAGTACAGAGTTTCTGGGTGGTTGAGGAAAACATTTTGGGAATGGATGGTTGTGATGGGGTTGAGAGCACCACACTGTGAATGGGATTAAGGCCAATGAATTGTATGTGTGAAAGGGGCTAAAATGGGAAATGTTATGGTGTACATATATGACCACAACACCTGTTTGTTTGTTTTTTAATTAAGGAATTTGACAGCTTCACTTTAGCCATGTAGAGAATGAGAAATGTGAGGCCTGGAGATGAAAAAGGTCAGCAGTCCTTTGGATATACATATTTGAATTTTGGGGGGTAGAGATTGGGGCCTGGAGTCACTCTTATTCAAGGGGCACCTGAGCCTGTAGCATACCAGGAAAACCAGGGGAGAGAGACGCACGGAGATGAGGGGCCCCACAGGGCACAACACTAGCTTATTTCATGATGTTCTGTCTTCTTTTTTTAATTTTATTTTTTAGGAGATGTCAGGGACTGAACTTGGTACCTTGTATATGCAAAGCAGGCACTCAGCCACTGAGCTACACCACTATGCTCTACCTTCTTTTTTCTTTTTTTTTTATGATAATCAAGAACCCTGTAGATCCACCCTAATGAAAATGCTGGTAATTGCTAATATAAACATCTTCATACATTTCACCAAGTTCATGCCAATCTCTATTCTTATCTTGAATTCACTGTTGAGTAATGCTATTCTTAAAAATCTTAAAAATAGGGAAGTGGATGTGGCTCAACTGATAGAGCATCCACCTACCATATGGAGAGTCCAGGGTTCAATCCCCAGGGCCCCCTGACCTGTGTGATAAGCTGGCCCATGTGCAGTGCTGCCACATGCAAGAAGTGTTGTGCCACACAGGGGCACCTCTGCATAGGGGTGCCCCACATGCAAGGTGTGTGCCCCACAAGGAGAGCCACCCCACATGAAAAAAGCACAGCCCACCCAGGAGTGGTGCCACACACATGGATAGCTGACACAGCAAGATGACACAACAAAAAAGAGATGTGGTTTCCCAGTACCACCTAATAATGCAAGTGGATGCAGAGGAACACACAGCAAATGGACACAGAGAGCAGAAAATGGGGGGGAAGGAGAGAAAAATAAAATAAATAATAAAAATTAAAAATATATTAAAAAATAAAATAAATAAATATATATATATATATAAAAATTATGTTCTAGCTTTGGGTTTATGTCAAAACCAGAACATATTTTTAGGGGGGAAAATGTCATTAATTTCCCTATTCAGTTAAGTGGCTTTGTTAGAACTTCCGACAAGGAACTTGACTTCTGGGCTGGTTCTTGTGATAAGCAATGCCTTCCCCTCCTATGTCCTGTCATTCCCCCTAACTCTTCAGCTCATTCTCTATTATTTATATACAGAAAGTCATTTGCAGTTCTCCCTGAATGGATGCTAAGGCTACCCAAACTTCCTGTGGAAAGTCATCAAACATGAATATAAAATCAGAGAAAGCAATGCCAATGACAGACAAACTGCCTCATGCTCTTGGCCTCCCCGTATCTAACTGGGCCCCACACCAGTACACACAGTGCAGCTTCCTGCACACGTGCTCAACACAGCTTCCAGTTACCAATCCAAGCCCACTCCACCCCACCAGTCTAGTTTACTCCTCTCTCTGTAAACTCCTTATCCCATCATCAGCCACCAAAGTGCCTAAGACAGACTCAGGATGACAATTTTATTGCCTTCATATTCCAGTCCTCTACACCAAAACAAGGCTGAAGCCACTCCAGGTTACCAAGAGATACTGGTTAGTTGACTTAAGAGTATCCTGGAAGGTTTGCTCTCTTCCCAAATGGGATGAAAGAGAGAATGTGAAAATAGCCAGATCATAAATGAGAAACATATTTAAGTTCTGCATAATCATTATTGCCAGCCTTGCCAAGGCACAACTTCCTTTTCTTTTTCCTGCTCTGTGTGACTTCCTTTTCCCACCAGAGCCAGCTAATCCAACCTTCCTTTTTAAAATCGTGAACGCGCATCTAGTCAAAGATGGTGAATTGCCCTAGAAGGAAGACAAGGAGTAAGAATTTCTTACTCCAGTAGGAGGACTCCTCATCCAACCAAAAAGGATGGGAAAAAACACCTTGAATTAATTAACTTAACACAAAACATTATACAGAAGAGATGGACTCAAGGTATTTTTCCAGAGGGTTTGTTTCCCCCAATCTCCTGAAGTCAGGTACACAGGTATATCTCTTTTTGAGACTCTATGAGATGGAAAGTTCAAGGACATTTCAAGCAGGTGCTTAAACAAAGCGGGGAGTGGGGCGGTGACCAAACGGACTGAAGGATTGATACATTACTTGGAACTGAAATATCATTCTTTGGGGTGACAACTAGGATTCTCCACATAATAAAATGATGGCAAACAGTCAAATTTTGGGAAAATCCCATGAAGCTTTATGGGCAAGTGGAAACGTTCCGGATGCATTTCAATTTAGATAAGCATAAGGAACTGCATTACAAGAATAGAATATAAATTGTGCCTAAATGATGGAGTACCTTCAGCAATCAGTTAAAACCCAGTGGTCTGTCCACTGAATGGGCAGGACATTGAAATTTTCCTTCCCAAAGTCCATTCCTTATCATCGGATCCCCTTTCTCTCCCTTCTGTAAGCCCTCAGGGACTGCTGGCTGTGTGCCAGCCACTGTGCATGACCCTACTCAGAGGGGAAGCCCTAAGTGTCTGTGCTTATGTCAAACAATGGGAGAAAAGCAAAGAACAGGAAAAATAAAGAGGAGATCAATAGAGAGAATGAAATTCCCCTGGGAAAATCTAGAACTGACTGCAGAGAAACAGCTCACCTTTGCTGATGGGAAAATGAGAAGAAGTTCAACATTAAGAGAATCTTGGACAAATATTAAGAGAATGTGACACTGAAATATTCTTTCCTAACCACTGAGATGTCCAACCTTAGTAGAAGTTCTTAATAACTATTGGAATTGACTAGTACTTCACGGCATCAACAAAAAGCACTCAAGTATAGAGCTACTTGGATTAAATGATGGGATGAAGACTAGATCAAGGCAAAACTTGACCTGGGATCAGTCAGTACTTAGTCCAGGATATACCCACCCCTGTTCCTTCCATTCCCCATCTGCATTCCTGGTGGGAGGCAAAATGCATCACCATGGACACACATGCTCTCTACCCCTGCTGATCCTAGTTCAGAAAAGGATTGGTCTATTTGGGTCCTACTAGGTTTCTAAATATGACAAGGCTTAGTACATCACCACTAGTCCACATCGTGCAGAAGCAATATGATGTAGTGGAAAAGCAGGGACCAGCCATTTACCACCTAAGTCATTCGGGCCAGCACATGACCTGCTGGCAGCTCCAGGTTCTGCACCTGTAGACTGTGCCTCATAACGCCCACCTTTCCCTAATACCTTATCTGGATCCCGAACGCCTGAGGACATGACCTTGGCTTAGTTCACTGATAGTTCTTCGGGTGCCATGGTATGTACTCAGTAAGTATGTGCTGAATGAAAGGAGTAACAATGACACGTGTCAAACACCTCACACAGTGTCCGGATGAAGTAAGGCCTCAATACATGGCAGGTTTCACGATCAGGAAGACCTGCATTTCAGCAGAAGACACTGGAGATCCTGGGGTGATCCTCCAATTGTACACTGAGATGGAGTGGACACACTGTTTCCCCTAGAGGCTCTGAGCCCTGCTGGGACTCCTGATGCCATGCTCATCGGTGGACATCTGTCTGGTGAGGTCAAAAGCATGTCTGCAGCAGGACACTACCTTGGTCTGGAAACATCCCCCCGTAGACTGATGAGTTGCAAGGGAGGATTTAAAAAGCATTAATTACCCAGTGGGGACATCGGGCCACACCTTTGCCAGGTGAAGGAATTACTACCACCAGGGAGGGGTAGATTGGTGTGGCAGGCCTCCAGTTCAGGCACTCCAGGGCAGTTTTCCAACCAAGAGTGCAGAACCCCAATCTAATTATGAATCATCAGGAAACCTCAGACGAATGTAAAATGAGGAACATTCTATTGGAAAGGGGGTGGGGGAGAACAGGGACTGTGTCCTTCAAAATTTCAACATCACAAAAGTTAAAGAAAGTTTGTAGTATGTTCTTCTGATTTAGCTTGTGCATAAATTCAAAATTGTTTCCAAGAGTACCTAGTCCCCAAAATGGTCAAATAAGTAATATAGGCCCTACAGTCTTTGAACGTTCAGAAAGGATGTGAACTGAACGCGTGTTCAGGGTTGCCTCCAGACAGAATGTGGAAGATATGCTAATCCAAGCTGGCTTGGATGTGGAGAATATGTAACTCACCTGGAGGTAATAACCTATCTGATACTAAGATCAAACACTGAAGAACCTAACCAAAGGTCTGTTTGCATACCATCACCGTTAGTCTCCCTAATCCTATATCCTCTGTATAAAAGGGTCTGCAAAAGGCTATTCGGGGCTCAGTTTTTATTAAGACAAGAGTCTGCTGAGTCCAGCCGATCAAAATAAACCAACTTCCTTCTCGGTACTCTTGTGTCCTGGCCTTCGATACCGCGCACACCCGATTTCTCTACAACATTTCCAGATCAAAGGAGGCTGTAGCTACACCCCCAATAAATACAACACCAATTCCTAGACTAGATCCAGCACTGGAGGGGGCAAGGCTAGGAAGGACCTTCCTTCCTTATGGAAGGAAGATTATATGGAAGTATTTTATCAATGCAGATGTATGAAGTTAATATTGAAAGGTAGCTCTCTAAGATAAAATGCCTGTTAGTAAAAAACCCACACTGAAATGGTGAGGAGTAAAGGCTATGGTGTAAGAAGCATACCCTCTAATGGTTTAGAAAAAGAACTCTGTGTGTATGTGCTGTGGGGGCTGGAGGGAGGGGAAGAGTAGAGAGGGAAGGGGGAAGTAGAGATGGAGTAAATGGCAGTACAAATGGAGTGCTTGTTAATAATAGGCAAATGTGGGTAAAAGAATAAATGGATAGTGGGGAGCGGGGCATATGGGAATCCTGTACATTTTTATGTGACAGTTGCATAATCTAAGTATCTTTAAAAAAAAAAGAATAGATGAATGTTGCTTGAAATGGCTTTTTTTTTTGGGGGGGGCAATCTTTCATAAGTTTAGAATGATTTCCAAATAAAGTCCTTAAAAAATAAAATGTGCCTGTGCAGAATCAGCAGCAGCAGTGTCTGGAATGGAGAGCTTGATGACATGGGCCCAGGGCAGCCTGCACACGAAAGGCTTCCTGCTGTTCCACGATGGGGTGATGCAGCAACATCTCCACCAGGAAGGCAGTGGTGCCTGGATTCTGTCTAAGACCACCCCCCTAGCAATAACAGACCAGGAGAAAAATAACAGCTACCATTTATGGCATGTCCTGTGTTGCAAGACCTTTCTTGCATCATCTCATTCCATTTTTATAACAGCTATTATTCTCACTCCAATTAACAGAAAATGAGGGCAATTAACTGGCCCATGGTAAACCCTTGAGCTGGGAATGACTGATACCCAAAGCAATTGCAAGCAAGTCACTCTGCTCGACAACTAACCCATACTCCCAGGGGACAAGGCTCTGACCTTTATTGTCCCCTTTTCTCCTATTTCTTTAGCACAGAGACTTAACAGTGTGAGACTGCACACAGACTGACACCTCAGGGATATAAATTGGCTTGTGCACAATCCTCCCTCAACATTGACCACTCTAAGTCCATTCAACAAGAAGGGACTTAAAGAGTGTTCCTCACTCAAACCTCTCTCCCTATGACCAGGGTAAGTTCATATTTTTAATCCCCTCTAGGTTCATTCCTACTTCACATCAAAACTGCCTTCTCCACAGCCACTTAAATTTTACTTCATGTAACTCTACCCAAACCCCCCTTTCCCTGTTCTCAGATAGTTCTGGTAGTTTCTCTTTGATATATTCTTTTCTTTTCTTTTAAGTAATAATAAACTTTATTTTCAAAGACGTTTTAGGCTTACAGAAAAACAACACGAGAAGGACAGGCCATTCCATACGACCCCACCACCACCACCCATGAATCTTCAGGGAACATGGTGGCCAGAATCTGTGGCAGGCCCTGGCTAGTCTGAGAGCACCCTTACCTCACACCCTGGCAACGTCTCCAGCTGAATCTGACCACTGTAGGAACAAGGGAAGAAAAAAGATAGCAGGGGAATTTAAAGCACAAATGCTTCAATGTAAAAAGGAGGAGTCTGTTTTTGTTATTAAAAGGTAAACATACTTCAGTGCAGAATCTTGTAATTCTAAGGCTTCTGCTGATTTCATGGGATAAAGGTTTACAACACTTCTCTTGCTAATATCTTCACTTAATCTAAAGGGTATGAGGGGAAAAGATGTAAGCAAATTTATTAAGCATTTATTTGTAATAAATTCTACCACTTTGGGTCATCTTTACTTTCAAAAGTTAGTATCTCTTTAGGATTAGATGATGAAAAGTTTATGATAAAATTTCAAACTACACAGTATTTTCCTACCACATGCCAAAATATAATTTTCCATTTGGTATATCTAAATCTAATTTATTTGCTACCTAACAGAAATTTCTGAGAAAGCCATTTTCATAGGTATCATCTACTAAATTTTATTCTAGAATTTTATTAGTTTACAGAAGCAAGTTAAGTCATTGAGAGTATTACATTATGGAATATGCATAAGGGAATTTGGTTTTAATAGGATGAACTCTGATTTACACTAATGCTTTCACTTCAAATATAAGAATTCATAAATAATTTGTGATGCATTTTTATTTTTGAAATTTTCTAATATTTAGAATCTGAATGTTAACCAGTGAGATTTTTTACAAGAGCTATAAAACCAGAAATCTCAGAAAGTCATATAAAAATCACAAAGCCATTTTAAAGGGTAGAAATGCATTCATGTTATACATGCCTATTGGAAATGCTATCAAACTAATGATCAGAAATCCTTGAGAGAAGAAACCAAGATAAAGGCAAACAGGACATCAGTGTTCCACTACATGTTTGAATGTTAAGGTTGTATAAAATCTAAATCTTTGAAATGTAATACAATAATCAGTGCTTAACAAAAATAAAATAAAAACAATAATGCCTGACAAAGTTATTCCCAATAAATAATAATTTTTTTAAAACCCACACAAAACACACACACACAATCTGGAATATCCAATGCATATATAAATGTTTTTGATTAATTTTCAGCCCCATGCCACCAGAAATAAACAACTTCCATCTCTTGAAATGCCTTCTCTTTTTAAGAAGCAACAGGTGGGCTGGAAAGTCTCCTTTTCTAGTTGTTTTTTTTTTTTTAAACCAAACTAGGTTTCTGGAAAAGTGTGGGTGTACTGGGTGGCTTCATGGGATTGGATCCTGAGACAGGATGGTTTGTGTATTTGGGCTAGGGTTTTTCCTAACTGCTGGAGGGTAGAATCCTGGCCGGTTTTTCCTAGGAGTCCAAGATTTCCCTTGAAGGTTTGAGTAATTGGATGTGGTCCTTTAAACAGAATTTCAAAAGGTGAATAACCCCAGGACCTGGGGAAGCCTCTGACTCTAAGGAGTGCTAATGGGAGCAGATTTACTCAGGGGAGGCCTTTTTTTTTTTTTTAACAGAACTTGGCTAGGGTGGTTTTGAGAGTTAGGGTTTTACTTTCCCTGAGCTCTGGGGCTTATATGCTGTATGGGGTTTTCACTTAATTGATAACATTTTGCTAGCTCTTGGATGATGGCTGCTATGACAGTCAGGCCACTGTTGCTGCTTACGGATAAGGGTATTCTGTGCCATGAAACTACTTTTCAGAGTGAAGCATTAGTTACTTTTTTGCTTTTTTAGTGTGGTGGGAAAGGCCTTGACCCAGCCCGAGAAGGTGCACATTATTACTAATGAGTACCTATACCCTCGACTTGGTTTTGTTTCTGTAAAGCCCATTGCTAAGTTTTAAAAGGGGCAGTTCCTGGGTGCTGGATGCCCACCGGGCCTGGGGACCTTGGGAGGGGTTGTTCTTAGGCAGGTTTGGCATTGGCTACTAACGGTAGTGCAGGGCGAGGCCAGCTGGGCAATGTAGTAATATTTTCTGAGCAGGGCTCTTAAAGCAGCTTTGCCCAGGTGCGTGAGCTGGTGCTATTGTTGAACAAGGGTGTGGGCAGCCCCCTTTGGGATGAAGACTCAGCCACCCAGGAGTAGCCAGTTTCCCTCTGGTGCTTTTTGAGATGATGAATTTTAGATACCAAACTTGTTGCTGGCAAATCTGAGCCTATTTCCATCTCTGAGAAAACTGCTGCTGTCTGTGAATAGGGTTTGATCTGGGCAAGAAAGTGGCCTGTCCTGGAGGTCGGGGCACCTGGCATACACTTTTTTTGTTACTTCTGCACAGTCATGTTCAGGAGGTTTTCAGGAAACCTCGGTCAGCAGGAAAGTGGCAGAATTCAGGAAAAGGGGTGGGGGAGTTTTTGAAGCCCTGTGGGAGTTGAGTCCAAGTTAACTGAATTTTTTTGTTGAGTTTTGGGATTCTCCCATTCAAGAACAAATAGGGATTGGTTCTGGGGAACCACCCACAGGCAGGAAAAAAAAGGATTTTTTTAAGTTCAGACAAGAAAATCAGGTGGCCCCAGGCCATAACTGTCCCATTAAGAGGTACTGGCAGCAGTGGGAGTGTTTCAGGGTGAAGTATTCCTCCCTTTTCAGGGTGGCCTTTTGCGATTGGTTGGGTCTGGATTTTTTAAGGCTGCTGTTAACAGGGAGATTTTGTCTCGATTGACAAATACTGTTTGAGACTTTGAGGAGCTGGGAGATGTTTATTTCTGTGAACCCATTTAGCTTTCAAAGTTTCCATTTGATGTCTGATGCCTCCTGGGTGATGAGAGATGCACTGACCATTCTCTGGCTTTCCAGGGCTTCTGGGTTGAAGGGAGTGTAGATCCTGAAGGCTTTGCAGATCTCCCAGAGTTTCTTCAGGCTGTTGATTGATGGAGGCCTTTTAGGATATGTTTGTGGGCTGCCTCGCTCCTTCTTGTTCCATTCTGAGAAGGGCTTTTTGATACCACTGAAGAGCAGCCTGTCCCTGATTCGTGTTAAAGTTCCAGACTGGTTGAGCTTTTGGTGCTGCTTCTGGGGCCCATTCCTCTGGTTTCAAGACAGTTGTGGGGGTCTGTTCTCACAACCAGTTTCTGGCTTCCATGAGGATCTGGCGTCTCTGCTCCATATTGAACAGGGTTAGGAGGAGATGGAGGCAATCACCCCAAGTGGGGTGGTGGGCTTGGAAAATGAACTCCATGAGGTGGATAAGAGCCTGAGGCTTTTCCAAATGTGAAGGGGTGTGGTGCTTCCGGTTTAAGAGATCTGCAGTTGTGAAAGGCTGATGAAACAGGAGTGGCCTCCTGGGTTGTTCAGTCCCATCTGCACTGATCTGGGTGGACCCTGTGTTTTGTGGAGGGGCTTCTGAAGCACAGGCTGCACTGACTGATGTCCCCTTGCCAAAGGGGTTTCAGGATCCCCCTCAGGGCTGACAGGCCTGGGGGCCTGAAAGTGGAGTCGTCTCTGGGAGATCTGCCTGTGGAGGCTCCAGGGCAGGGAAATATTCTGGAATGGCTGTACTATACAGCAGGAATAGTGGATTTCCTTCTGGAGATTTTTGTAGAATAAAAGGTTTTCAAAGTCTGGCTGTTTGTGTTACTAGGACCCTACTCTGACCCTTCCTAAGAGAGCAGGGTTTGGGCAATTTCTAACCAGGAATTGAAGTAGGGAAACTGATTGGGGTGGCTGGGGGCTTCAGTGACTGTCTGCCAAACAGACTCTGAGGGCTAATTAACACTAAACTTAGGCCACTCAATTTTGCACAGAATCTGGATAGTTCTGGAGGACATACCATAATTCCTGGAAAAGGCCTTTTTGAAATTTTTTTTATTGACTTTGTAATAATACTACACCAAAAATATATATATATGAGGTCCCATTCAACCCCACCACCCCCACCCCACCTCTCCCCCCCCCCAGCAACACCCACCCCCATCATTATGACACATCCACTGCACCTGGCAAGTACATCTCTGGGCACCTCTGCACCCCATGGTCAATGGTCCACACCATGGCCCATACTCTCCCCCATTCCATCCAGTGGGCCCCGCGAGGATCCACGTCTGGTGATTGCCCCTGAAGCACCATCCAGGGCAGCTCCATGTCCCGAAGATGTCTCCACCTCTCATCTCCTCCTGCCTTTCCCCATACCCATCAGCCACCATGTCCACTTTTCCCAATCCAATGCCACCTTTTCTATGTGGACATTGGATTGGTTGTGTCCATTGCACCTCTATGTCAAGAGGACATACCATCTAAGATAGTGAGTTTGGATTGTGATGATCCCATCCCTTAGCTGGTGTCACAGGTCAAACAAAGGAGGGGTGTCCCTCACAAGGCCACTCAGATGCCTGCTTGTCCATGTTTCTCAAGAGAACTTAGCCTCGCCTTAGCTAAGGCATTATGTAGAGTCTGGATTATCCATTATGCCGTATGACATAGCCGCTGAGTGCAGGTTGGGACCCACTTGGGTTCTGTAGCACAGGCCATGGCCACAGACTAGATCAGTAGAGGCCTCTGCAGTCCCCAGTCATTCACTCAATCACTCAGAGCTTACACAGTCCCACCCAAGGGAGTGCCCTATTCTGGAATCTTGAATCTCAAGATTTTAGGAGGTGATCAGTCTGCACTTGTATCTGGAGATGGGCCTGACTGGGTCTCAGAGCCCTGGGGCCTTACCTTTCCAGCATCTTCTTATGTTGTTCAATCCACCCCTCCATGGAGTCAGGCTGGGTCAGAGGACATGGCCCACAGGGATCCTTTCCCCAAAGGAGGCCCCATCAAGGGGACAGGTGGTGCTGCCTCGTTCATGTGGAGATCTCCACCAGCCATGCCTGCCAGTCTCAAACCAGAGGCTCAAAGGGCCAGCATAGTTGGGTTTCCCAGTCAGGGAACCAAATGTTGCTGTAAAGCTGGGAGTTCTGAGTGGCAGAAAAGCCCAAGTGGTACTCAGATTAGCAGAGGAACAGATTTATAACATACAGGCCCAGAGGAGAGTCAGTCTCCAAATTCTGAGCCCTGTTTTTCAGTTTTCATAGGTTTATATAAGATTTTACGTGGGACTAGCATGGCTCTCACTCATTGGCTAATGCATTGCTAGGTGGAATTTTGCAAGTGGGGTTACAGAGGCAGAAGGTAGGTGCAAGGTCATGCTTTTGCAGGCTGATTTACAGAAGCAGAGGCAGGAGTGGTTTGTTAGATTACAGAAGTGGGGGGGCAGGCAGGAGTGGTTCATTTGATAATCTCCTGCAAGGCCATGTTCTCATGGGCTGATTTACAGAAGCAGGGCACATAATTTTAGATAATTTTCTGCAAGGTTATGCTTTTTATTTCATAACAGCCAGGATACAAAGGAAAGAATTATATGTAAATCAGAAGGTAATGAGATGCAACCCTTTCTTTCTACCAAATTCCACTTTTGGTGGTCAAGATTATCCTACTGAAGCAATCAAGTAGGAAAACCAGCTTTTACCAGTTGGCTGGGCCTGCACAGAAGAAGCCCCTGGCTGTCCTCACTTCAACTTGCTGATTAGCATAGTAAATTTCCCACCCAGGGGTGGAGTTATCTGCCCCTTTCTTGATCACCCAATGTATGTGCAATCATGATTTCCTGAACATACTAATCATGCAATTATATAACCAGCTATGTGTGTTCATCCATAAGCAGAAAAACTAATGCATAATCAAAGAAAATGCTAAGTAGTAACTAGGCATTGAAGCAAGAGAGAAACTGCAGCATGGGGAGTTGGGTCTGAGTCACTTTGGACTGGCCTTGGCTCCTTACCTCTGCAGATGTAATGAATGTAGGTTTGCCTAGCTCTCATGTGAAAGTTTTCTTCATGTCATCTCTGCTTATCCACAGAGGCCCTTCTCTGAGGCCTAACAACTATATCTTTCACTATATAGGAAAAAAGAATAACTGAGAAGTATTTAAAATGACTAAATTCATTTACAGAAGCCAAAACATTAGAAGTACAGACTAGATCTCCTATTTGTTCAATCCCCAAATGTAATGTGTTCACACACACCAATTCAAGTAAACCTCATACACCGAATATGTCAATCTATGTAAAAGATACTCCAGGAACTTATTATTTCAATTTAAAAATCCACAAAAAACCATTCATAAAGACTATTTCATTTATTTAAAAAACTGACTGAAAAGGAAGGAAATATAGTTTCTGAACTGATAAGGCCATAATTATTCAATTAATTATCAATGATTAGTAGTAACTCATAAAGTTTAGTTTCAACAAATAAATAGGTTACTAGTTAAAACTTCTTTACTTTCTGACTTGGGGTATTTGTGGGAAGGGCCAGTTATCTATCTTCTTCATGCTTAGCAGTATTGCATACCACTATAGTTATTTACATTAAACTTCACAGATAAAACCCAAACAGATTAAAAAACAAATAAAACATTGGTATAGTCTCTTGTAATAATATTAGCCACCATTTATGCAATGGCCCCTATGTGTTAGACATATGTAATCTCAGTTTATTCTACAGACAAGAAAAATGGAATTTAGAGAAATGTAGTGATTTCTGAAGGATGCACAGGTATTACATGAAGAAACTGGGATTCAAAATCAGGCTTTGTGATTTCAAAGACTCCTGCTTTTAACCACTCATTATGCTTAAAATGTTGCTTACCAAAAAGAAAACAAGAGTCAGTCACCAACTGCTTCCACCTCATCAAAACAGATTATTCAAAATTGGACCTGTTCAACATTTATTTAGCACTTAGCATACATCTCACACCCTGCAAGGTTCTGGAGATCTGGCCTCTGTCATTGGGAGGCTCACAGTCTATCTGGAAAGATAGGCAATAGAAATGCTTTGCTTTGTTTATTGAAGGAAGTAGAAAAAGATGGCAGACAAAATAACTTTAATGCATTTTAACAAATAATTTTCAAATCTATTATAATTGGGAGGCTTTATTGTCAGATGTAATGACTGAAATGAGTTTATGAAGTCTTTTGTTCTATACACAGGTTCATGTGGGAATTGTGGGTGCAAATATTAAAATAAATGAAGCCAAGAGTTTCAAATGAATTGAGCAAGTGGAGAACCAAGAAAAGAAGAGAATATAAATTTAGGTTACCATGTTTATTATTAAAGCTTTAATAGCTTTGATTTAGATATTTCCCTAAGCATTTATTTAATCTGAATTCCTCAATCACATTTGTGATAATGATAAAGTAAGTCATATGTTGCTTCCTCAAGGGAGTCATTCTGGATTCCCAGCATGAATAAAGCAACTTTATTTGCACAGCAGGATGTCCCAGAAAACTTTAAAAATCACTGAGGAGAGGTAGGCCTTTTTAACTATGTAAAGTCTCCACCACCAATTAACATTTCCACCCTGAAAGGATCACAAACTAAGAAAGTCTCCTTTAACAAATTCTTTGGTCTTATTTCTCTGACTTCTTGGGGATTTGTAACTAATTTAAAGTTTTAGGATATATTCCTGAATATTCTATAGCAGCCTTCAAATTCTGACTGTGACGTTTATTCATAAAAGAAACTTTCTAATAAGCTTCAATGAGCTTTGTATTACTACAGTGATATGTGTAAATCCACACTTTCCTGAGTTTAGGATGCTAGCTGAAAGTGGAAAGCCGGCTGTTAAATGTCATGCCCTGGATCCTTGCGTGTGATATGGAAACCAGGGTCAGCATGTTCTGGAAAAGTACTGAGAGCTGCCACAAAATTGTAGCCTCAAAGAAAATCAAAGTTTGGGTACCTTAACTTCTGGCCAGTTTGCAATAAAATGGTGTCATATTTTCTTTGTTAAAAAGGCCACAGATGCTGTATCCTGGCCTCAGGACTTACTACAACTCAGTTTCAGTCAATTATGTGTAATTGGTTGCTTTCATCTGTGGAGCTGATTCCACCTGAGGAAAACAACTCCATTTCCTGGATACCGGATTTGGGGATCCAGCTTCACTTTGTAGGGGGGCCCAGTGTGCCCTCTCAGGGCTCACCCCAACCCTCCATGGTGCTCTCCAGCTCCTCACGGGACCAGGCCTGGAACCTGGAGCCTCCGGCTCCCAAGGCGCCTTCCTCCTCACCCACGGGGCCCACGAGCAGGGGGGAGAAGGTGAAGGTCACGAGGGGGCCTCCACCCGGAGCCACCAGAGGGTGCAGCAGAACCCAAAGACGCACACTGAGCTCTCCAGGCCCCGAGGGGGTGCTGCAGGGTGAGGCCAAGCAGAGACCCTCTGGAAGAGCTGAGCAGCTCTGAGGGGCTACACGACCACCTGGGCCACGAGGACCGGCCTCTGTGCAGGACCAGGAGCCCAGGACCGTGTCCTCTGCAGCCAGGAAAGTGGCTGCAGTGCTGCCAGTGGCTGGTGTGGTCCAAGACACGACCACCCCAGGGAGCAGAGGCTTTGGGGACCAGCCCAGGTGCTCCCAGTCACCTGCTGGCAGCCAGGGCTCTCCTGCTGCAGAGCAGAGGCTCCTCCCTCAGCTGCCCTGTGCTCCAGGGCAGCTGCTTTCCCTGCACCCTTATCTTCCCACAGGCTCCTCCCACCTGTAGCCCTCCCCACCAGGTGCCCCTGAGTCTCTGACCCACCTCTGACTTTTGGAGACATGTACCCCCTAGGAAGGGCCCCACCCCTGCTCTGTCATCCTTGCCTGCTTGTGCTGGACCCCACAGTTCCTGTCCCCCTTCACTGTGACTTATCACCCTCATGATGTCCTACATACCTTATCTTGTTTCATCATGGAGGAAAATTTAAGCCTTTGCAGAAAAACATGGTTGTTCCTGAAGATAATTTCTAAAGAACAGATACAGAGAAGAGTTACACTCACAAGACAATCATTCATGTCATTACCAAACTACCAATTTAATGCAAACCTAAAGCTGATTCCATGAGTGTCCATCCAAAGTACCATTTTATTCTTAGACTTGTACATAGAACAGTCTCAAATAATGACAAAAGGACTCTGCTTTCCACCATTCTTTCTTCTGTTTGATCAACCATAAATCAAAGCAAAAATACAGCTCCATAAAAATGACAACACTGACTTTTTTTTGGAAATCTTAGTTCTCAGGAAGTGCCAAAAAGCTTTGTGTATTTCATTGCATATATTTCTTAGTTCAATACAAATATATAATCTCCCAGACTATACTCAAATGTCCATCTTTCAAAAAGGACCTGGTTTTCTGGATTATTTAGACAATTCACTGCCTTCTTCAGGTAGGGAGTAGAAAAGAGATGACTCCCTTCTGTGCTCCAGGAAAGTCGCCTTCCAGTGGCTTATAAAGGATGGCTATCACAGCCAGCAAAATAGATTCAGTCTGCAACTACAACCTTGTGCACACACCCGTACACACACACACACACACACACACACACACAGGAACACACAGTTAACACTCTCATCAACACTTGACAAAGCAGAAAGCCTAAATACATTCAAAATTGAATTCTTAAGGAAAAATGACTTGAATCTAATTTTTAAAAACTTAAGCCTTCAATATTGAATCTAGTCCATAAGATCATGTTTCCATTTAAAAAGTAGAAAAGTTAACTCAAACAGAAATGAAACAGAATAATGTGGTGTTTTAGTTTGACATGGAGCTCCCAATGCAAAGTACCAGAAAGGGGTTGGCTTTTACAACCCATTTATTAGGCCAAAATCTGACAGTTCTGTGGTTGTGAAATAGCCAAATTGAGGCACCATCAGAGATGCTTTCTCACCAAATTCAGCTCCTGGTGACCCCGGCGCCCTGCCACGTGGAGGGACAAGCAGCAGCAGATCTCTGCCTGGTCCCTGCATTTGCTCAAGGCTCACCATTTCCCAGTGCTTGGCTGTGGGTGATCAGGCATGTGGCTCATCTCTTCAACCTTGAGCTGCTCCATGAGCCCAGCCTCTTGGGGGCTTCAGGCTTCAGCTTCAGCTGCTAGTGATCCTTGAGGCCTCTCATATGGCAGGGTCAAAATGGTGATTTCCTTTCTCTAAGTCTCCTCCCTGTGTCTCCATTTATGTAAGGCCCAGGAAGAGGGAGGAAACCAAGCCTGGGTCATGCCTCACTGATGGAGTCCCATCAAAATGAACTGATCACTCAAGTGATTTATTCAGGGTGAGAACAAAATCAAAGGCAATCAAAAGGTCTCACCACCATAGGAATGAATTAAAAAACATAAAATTTGGGAAGGAGTCACCAAATTCAAACTCTCACACCTGGACATCACTCTCCTACTAAATAGGTTTACAAAAAAACTAGAGAAAGCATATGTGGGGTAAATAAGCCAATAGAAGGAAAAATCTACATTTACGAGGTTGCTCAGCACACTATTATTTCTAATGAATAGCTCTTGGAAACAATGCAGTGTCCAGAACTAGAAGTCTCTCTGTTTGACAGGTGAACTTCCACATAGCCCCTTGTTTTAAGTGGCATCTTACTGCACACAGGGGTGAATGGTCCTTAGTCCAGGGCGTCACTGAATCCACACCTCTGGAAAGTAAACCCCAGTCTTCTGCAGTGGGCAGGAGCTATGGGCTGCTGATCATTCTGTCCAGACTCCCCCTCTCCTGACCTGCCTTTCTCCCCACCTGTTCCACCACAGGGTCCCTGATGTCTGCAGTGTCAAGTCCTGCAGTGATCAGAGCATAAATGAGCAGGCCTGTCCTTCTGCCACTGCTTCTCAGGTTAGGGTTCTCTACTTTTGCCAACAAGTTACTAGTCCTAAGTCCACACTTTACTTTCAATATTTTATTATTCTGTTTTCCTTGTCTCCCTGTTGATCCTTGTGGTTCAGTCCTTTAAATTAATTACTTTATCATCATTTAAGTTATGTGAGAAACAGAGGTGTCAATGTTCATTTCTCAGTGACTATTGGGAAGTGTTTCATAAAATTCTTACATTAATGTTCATACCCTGTTGAATCTAATGTTCTAGAACCCTTTAGAGGATACTATTGTGTGTATGTGTTGTGTATTGAGGAAAGAACACTGGACTCAGATTCCTGGTGGAGTCTAAATTTTATGCTTATAAAATATTTTGTATCCCATATATAATTTTCCTTATTCTTTTGCCCTTGTATTTAAATTTAGTTAAGGAAGAGATGTGGCTAAGGCAACTAAGCTCCTGTCTACCACAAGGGAGATCTGTGATTTGATTTCCAGTGCATCCTAAAGAAGACAGTGAGCTGGTATGATAGGCAGGAACAGCGACCTGATGCAACAAGATGACACAAGAGACTGAGAAGAAAAAACATAATGAGTGACGTGACAGGGCAGGGCACGCAGGGGTCTTAAGTGATTACACATCTCCCTCCCATATCCACAGTCCTGGGTTCAGTTCCTGGTGCCTCCTAAAAACAGCATGTGGCAAGTGCAAACAATGAGGGAGTAGGGAGAAATAAAATCTTTAAAAACATAAATAAAAATTAAGTTTTCTTAACTTTTAAGATCTTTCTTTTGCAAGTAACATTAAATTTTTGTCAAATCAAGTGTACTTTCAAGGAATGAATAGAACCAGCCTTATCTAAACTTAAAAAATGATTTTTCCACATACAATAGAAGTATATCTTCTTTTTGTCAAACATGGTTGTGCCCCACCTGCACACTAGAAGTAAATCTTCAAAACTAAGGAGAATTTTGAAATGTAGATTTTTTTTTTACCTTTTGACAGAGGATTATAAAGTTGAATATAAAATCATTTGTTTTTATCTGACATTTCCTTCTTATAGTACATATACATATCCTCACCTATGTACATTTATGTCTATAATGCAAAACATAGATCCAACAGATATTAAGTGCCAAATGTATTCATATAGTTTTTTTATTCCATGCAAAGGTGAATGACAGAAACTCATCATAAACTAACTGTAACCAAAAAGGTAATTAAATTTTTTGAATACCTGGGATTTCTAAGACTTAGTTCAGCTCAAAGTACAATTGGATAGAATAGGGATGTCAAATGATATTTTTAGGGTTCTATCATTTCCTCATTCTTTCTCCTTACATATATGTATACATGTATATATGAATTTCTGTGTATGCATATAAGTATATATGGTTATAGTTTATCATATAAAAAATTTGATCATGCTTTTAACAGTATTTCTTTTTTTTTAAAGATTTATTTCTCTCCCCTTCCCCCCATCCCAGTTGTCTGTTCTCTGTGTCTATTTGCTGCATCATCTTCTTTATCTGCTTTTTGTCAGCAGCATGGGAATCTGTGTTTCTTTTTTTGCATCATCTTGTTGCGTCAGCTCTCCGTGTGTGTGGCACCATTCCTGGGCAGGCTGCACTTTCTTTCACGCTGGGCGGCTCTCCTTACGGGGTGCACTCCTTGCGCATGGGGCTCCCCTACGCGGGGACACCCCTGCATGACTCGGCGCTCCTTGTGCACATCAGCACTGCGCGTGGGCCAGCTCCACACGGGTCAAGGAGGCCCGGGGTTTGAACTGTGGGCCTCCCATGTGGTAGACGGACACCATAACCACTGGGCCAAGTCCAGCATCTTAAAAAAGCATCTAACAAGTGCTTTTTAAAATCATAGTTTTTAAATCATAGTTTATCACAGTTCCCTCAGGCTAATTCACAGAATGAAAGAATGGAATACTTTTTTTCTTTCAGAACATCCTTCTATTAGTGTAGATTAGAGCCATGAAAGGAAAACACTGTTCATTTTATATTCAAAGGACGTTCACTGCTTCTGCTCTGATAGACTTCTCCTCCGGGCACTTGTGACATGTCGGCTGCTCAGCCTCTACAAGGCCAGGCAGGTTTGGGATCTCCCAACTTTTTGCCCACAGTGGGAGGCAGAGAATGCCTCACCTAAATGGGGCTGAAAGTGCCAGGCACCTGCTTCCTGGACTCCTCCCAGTGAGGGCCATTCCACGATCAGATGCAGCCACGGAAGCAGAATCGATGAGTCAGACAGCTGGGGACCTGGACCCTTCATTCAGACTGGATCCCCAGGGCAGCTGTGGTGGTGGGTGGGCATGGTGTCTGTCTCCAGAGAGGGGTGTGCTGTGCACAGCTAGAGTCTTGTGCTTAGTGGGGTGGGGTGGGGGTACTCACTAGAGGAGTTGCTCTATGGGCTGTGGCATGACTCCTCTCTGAATTTATCTTCTGGTCTTAGCTGGAAACAGAGTCAGGGAGAAGGGGTGGAAAGAAGAGAGTGTGTGACCTTCCTGACCTGGGGGGCAGAGGTGCATCATCAGTCTGGCAGCTCATGGGCAGTGCACACTCCATGCTGCTTCTGTGACAAGAGGCCAGTCAAGCAACCCTGAGTATGGCAATGTTCCCAGTGTCCACCTCCTTCTGCCTTTGTCCCCCACCACTTTCTATAAGCAGGAATCCCCTTAAAGCATATGTAACATTGTGTCAGTTATTGGCGAAAACCCTCTATGCTCCCCGTGGTTTTTCCTGCCACAAAATTCTGATTTGTGGTTTATTTGCTCAGAGAAGCTAGTGCTCGATGGGAAGCTGGACAGAATGGGCCTACATTGTTGGGGTCCTACTGACCCTCACCTCTTGAGTAATGCTGGGCCTTTCTGGACCCTCAGGTCATCACAAAAAACAGAAGGGAAGTAGGGGTGGCCCAGGAGAGTAGGAGAGGAGGGATAATATTGGCAAGGCCACCTGCACATTCCCAAGGTCTTGACTATCCTCAGAGCCTGAAATGAGACCAGGGGAGGTGGCAAATGATGGGTGGTTGTGGACTTATCATGATTCCATAAATTTGTAAATAAGCCCTCATAAAAAAACACAGTCCAGGCGAGAGCGGAAGCACTGTTGTGTATAGCCCCCTTGCCCAATATCTCAAAGGTTCAATAGAGGGGAGAAATGAATCAGGACGTACTGCCTGCCTCCAGCTAAGTGCCCATAAACACCTGCTCCCAAAATGGCCTTGAGGAGAAGGCTGGAGCCCCGTGGTCCTGCCTCTTCCTCAGCCACTGCAGGACCTCACTGTCCATGAGGGAAGGCGGGAAGCAGAGGAATGGCTCAGGGAGGTGGGGAGGGGGCAGTCACTGTGACAGGAGCTGCGTGGGTCACAGCAAGGGCACCCCGAGGGAAGAGCAGCAGCAGGTGGGTGCTGTGGGGCAGAGGCTCTCCTGGAGGGTGAAGCCTCCGTGTCCCCTCACCAGGGAGAGGACCCCCGGGGCAGCCTCCTGGGGACTGGGGGCCCAGCAGCCCACAGCCCCTGCTCCCTCCAGGCCTGGGGCAGCCCCTCTTTCCACCTGGAGGGCTGGGGGAGGTAGGAGCACAGGCTCTTTGGAGGACAGGACCTGATAGCAGCTTGGGGAGGAATATGCCTGACTCTGGGGAAGTGGACAGCATTTGGTGTGGGGGGTCACCAGCACCCCTCACCCTCACCTCTGCATTCTAGAGCAGCTGCCGGCCCCTCCTGTTCAGATCTGCACCAGGGCAGGTGCACAGATACCCAGGCATGGGTCCCAGGGTCCTGAGGTGAGGGGCAGGCCATGGGGTGGTTTGCTTGAGGGGAAGGAGGGAGGAGAGGGTAGAAGCCTAAGTGGGCTTTGCAAGGGCTAACAGGGAATCCCGTCACCAGGGCAGGACCCAGGGATGCAGTGTCCACTTCCTGCTTGGAGCTGGAGAAAAAGGGGACCTCTGAATTTTATTTTTTGTTGTTATGCATATTATTGTCCTTTAGAGGCAGCCCCCTGTGCTGCCTGTTTTGTGAGAGAGCCCTGTTGCATCTTCCCCTCCTCCACTTCCTTGGACCACTGTAGAGGACAGGGTGGGAGAGGGAATTTCTGGGCAGGGAAAGAACTGAGACCCTAAAACCTCTGTAAGCATCAGTCCCCAGAGGGGAGGAATTTTGTCATGACACCCAGCCTCCCTGTGTTCACCCTATGGAAGTCACCCATTCTCCCAAATAAGGACCTACCAGGGGAAGCCAAATGAGCTCCCCAGTCACATAAGCTGCCTCTCAGGTGGCCTTCACTGCCCCCCACCGGCATCGGGAGCCCCCCGAGCCTCCTCGCTGCTCACTGTGATGCTTCCCCCTGCTCCTGCCTACCTGGGGGTCCCTTCCCAAACTAGAGCTCAAGCTTTGAATAAACAGACTCTGCTCTCTTTTGAACTCTCTTTATTTCTCCAGAATGAACTCCACTCTCCTACAAAGAGGAAAAGATGGAGAAGGCAGGGGAGGGGTGCAGGACCCCAGGGGACACAGGTCAGTCCAGTCTCTGCAGCACCATAGGTGGGGCGAGTGGCCCCCTGGCAGCGAGGCTCTGCAGGCCGTTCCTCTGGACCCCCAGAAGGTTCCCTTCACCTTTGGAAGCTGAAGCCCCTGGATCTTAGGAGCCGATGCTTGGAAGGCCTTGTGGATGAGGATCTCCTTCGCAAGTGGACCCACTGAGACCTGCCCAGCACTGCAGACCCCCATCCTCCACTGCCCTAAGCCCTCCAGCACACGTGGTACTCGTGCCCAGCAGCTGAAACTGTTGTTCAGGTCCAACTACAGCTGCTGTGTCCAGCACCTGCTCATCTCCCCCACTGTCCTTTCAGGCTCCGTGTGGCACATGATCTTGTTCCTCCACACAAAGTCTAGGGAGAGCAGCCTGGACTTTTCCCATGGTTTCCATTTTGGTCCCTGCCTCTGCTTCTCACCACCAGAGGTGGGAGCATCTCCATGTGCTTTTTGCTTTCAGGTTCACAACAGATTTCTTATTTCACTGCCATCTCCCAGACTCACTCGCCAGGACCAGGAACCAAAGACAGCTCAGGCACAGCTGGCAGCAGCCCCTCAGGCTCTCTGGACTGGGCCCCACAGATGCTCAATGGAGAGGCCAAGAACCAGGAACACTGCAGCATGGCCTCGTGGCCTCACCACCCCACAGCTGCAGCACGGATGTAGTCCAAAAACAAAGCATCTTCCCAAGCTAAGTCAAAGAGAGCTCTGTCCACATAGGGCAGTTCCCACAGCAAGGCACCTAGGAAAATTTTCCCTGCATTGGGTCCCCAGCCTCTTGTTCTAGCAATAGCCAGGCTAGAACACACCAAAAGGGAACCTGTTCAAGGTTAAATGAAGATATAAGTAGGTCAGGTTTGCCAGGAGGTCATTGAACCTCAGCAAATACCGAGGGGAGAAACCAAGGTCCACTCAGTAGACTTACCATGGAGGATGGAGACCAGGAGCCCCATGGAGCCCACAGAGGAGATACAGGAGACAATCACCAGCATCCATGAGTGGGACCACAACAGCCAAAACATGCTGCTGTGGTGTGTGTCACACAGGGCTGGGGGATGTACACAGGGCAGGATGGGGGTGTGCAGAGGCCATGGCGGGCTCACAGTGGAGGTCCACTGAGGAGGATCCCAGCACCTACATGGCATGCAGAACATTACCAGTAGCTAAGGAGCTTCTGCTTTATTGGGCTCCCAGGAGATGTGGGGTCAAGGGGTAGCCCCTGGGCCTCACCACCAGCCTGGGAGAAGGACAGGAGAAGGGAGCAGGCCCAGCACACAACCAGTGCAGCCTCTGGGGTTCTGCCTGGGGTGTGGGCAGTGGTCACCTGGGCAGCGAGGGCCTGCCCCCCTTCCCTGGTCTCCCAGTGGGTGCCTGGGAGTGCTTTAAACCTGAAGCAGATTTATTAGTCTGGCCACATGTCTCTAAAGGCCCCAGAGCTCCCAGACACCCTTTTGACCTGCACCCTGTGGAGCCTATGCCATGGCAGCCTGCACACCTCCATCCTCCACTGGAGGAGATCCTCCTGGCCTGGCGTGCCACACATGCACAGCAGCCCATGGCACCCCTTCAGGGCCCACTCACAGCCAAGTACATCAAGCACCCAGCAGATCTCCCCCATTATTTCGTGTGGCTCCAGGGAGCTCGTGACCTTCATCCTCCACTCTGGGTCCCATGACCAGGGCAGGACCCCCTGAAGTCCACCTGGTTGTTCCTCCCCTGGTGCTGCTCCTTGCAGGCTCACCCTAGGCACAGGCGATGCTTCAGGAAAGTCCAGAATTGCCTCCAGGTGCTCAGCTGGCCCTGGCTGTTGGTGGGAGGGGAGGTGGGCCTCCCCATGCAGGGAAAGTTCTGCTGCTCACCCCGACTTGGGGTGTTCCCCCAGGGATGGCTTCACCCATGCCAACAGTGGGCAGAAGTGCTTCCTTGAGGTCCTCCATCCCCGCCGCAGATAATGTGGGAGGAGGCAGTGACCACAGGGCCAAGCAGGGGGCCCTCCTTATGCTCCTTGGGGCAGGGCCTGGTGGCCTGACCAGGCTTCACCCAGGCCATCTGGGGCTGCTGGTGCACATGAGGCAGGGCCAGGGGCCCTGTGGGTGAAGCCAATGTCTTGGAGGCTCCTGTCTCTGGCATGTGCTGGCTCTCCCAGCCCTCGTCCATGAAGGCCTGGCTAAGGCTGGTCCTTTGCAGGACAGGAGAGCTGCAGGGTGGACTGGGACAGAGGGCAGGCTCTGGTAGGAGGGTAGAGAGGTGGGCTTCTCCTACTCCTGGCCTGGCAGGGGGCTGGGTCTGCAGGGCGCTGGTGGAGGTCCCCTACTCCCATCTGCTGTGACCCAGCAAGAGATAGATGGCCATAATTTCATCATGTTTGCCATCTCTCAAGGACGCCTGTATCTCCTCCTCTTTGTAGCCCATGGTAATCATAGCTGCTGTCCGGTGGGGGTCCTGGCAAGCTGGGAGGGGTCCCATATACAGCTTCAATTCTGTATGCTCATAGCCTTTATTGACCCATGGGTCAGTCATTATGTCTGGGAGGCTTGACCTCTTACAGGGATCCACTGTCAGGCACTTTTTGAGGAGATTCCTACAGTCTGCAGACAGGTGGTCTGGGATGCAGAGCTCCCCGCTGAGCACCTGCTCCTGCAGATGCTTGAAGCTCTGTGCAACAAAAGGGACCTTCCCACTGATCATGGTGTACAGAATCACCCCCAGCCTCCAGACGTCCACGGATGCCCCATCAAACACGTGCCCCTTAAGTATTTCGGGGGCAGTATAACAGGGAGTGCCGCACAGGGTTTTCAGCTTTTGGTTGATGTCAAATGTGTTACTCAAGCCGAAATCAGCAACTTTCACATTCCCAGCAGCATTCAAAAGGAGGTTGTCTGCTTTCAAGTCTCTGTGCGAAATAAACTTCTGGTGACAGTACTGGACAGCAGATATGACTTGGTGAAATTTCGCTCAGGCTTCCTCTTCTAATAGAGGGCCATGGGCCACCAAGTAGTGAAAGAGATCACCTCCATGGGTGTACTGCATGATGAGGTAGAGCTCCTCGGTGTTGTCAATGATTTTAAAGAGCCGGGTGATGTTGGGATGGCTCAAGCTCTTCATTACACTCACCTCTCTGGAGCACATGCAGAGGCTGCTGGGGTCGTCATTCTTGCGTATGATTTTCATGGCTACCTCATGGCCGGTGAGGACGTGCCATGCTAATTTGATGACAGAAAAGGCACCCTTGCCTATTGTTCTCAGGAACTGGTAGTTCTTGAGGTGGGTTTCCTCCTTAGCCCTCAAGGCTGCGAGAGGCCACAGCATGCTGGAGTTTATGCTGGGCTGGAGACCCGGTGACTCTAGGCAGACTTTCCAATGGGAAAGACTGAATAAGTGATCTAATAAAAAAAAATCAAATGCTAGAAAAAAATGAAAATAAAAAATACAAAAATAAAAAACAGGAGTAAAAGAAAAAGGAAAAGATAGAAAAACAAACAGGAAAAATTAAAAAGCAAAATAATTTTTTTAAAAGGAAAGAATAAAGAAAACAAAATCTGGAAAAAAGAATTAAGACAAAAAGAAAAAATAAGAAACAAAATAAATGAATCCACAAATGAGAAATAAGCCAACGAAGAGCAGTTCTAGTCCACAGGTCATCAAAAACAGCTTCCTGGGTAAGTGGACCCTGAGCCTCAGCTGTAGGGCCTTATATAGAGGTGGCAGGCCCTGCACAATGGCTCCTTGTGAGGTCATCCAAGCAATGGACCAATCCAGGCTGTGGTCATCCTCAGGGGTTTCTCCTCACTTTCTGGTCTCAGAAAACCTCTAAACTTCTCACAAAATTATGGAGGATCCCACAGAACTTTGGGTTTCTGTGGGTTCTAGCTCTTCCTAGTTCCTTATCAGAAATTATAACCTAGAATGCCACAGTGGCTTCTACATTTCTAGTTTGAAAACCTTAATGATATCTGGTTTTGAAAGAGCTCAGAATATCTACAAGGGAAATATCCAATTCTTTTTCTATAACTCTACATGATCTGACTCAAAGTGATCCACAGCTCAAGTGATAGCGTGGTTCTCTCTGAAAATGTTCTGTTGCTTAAAGCATAGTAAGGTACATTATGGGCATCTATAATGCTGAGAGAAAGATGGCTTTCATCTTATTTTCATTTTGAAAGAATGAAAGGTTTTACCCAGGTTCTCTGTTGTAGCTGTCTCCCTTCCACAAGCCAGAAAACTCACTGGAAGACCTCCTTTTTCCTGTCTTTACAAGTAGGGAATGAAGTTGTGCATGAAGAAAGCAAGTCTTCTACCTTTTCTTCTCCAAGTCAACGATCTGTGCTCTGTCTCCCGCTTACTCAGCATGGTGGTGGTGTCTGGGAGGTGCACATGGCACTGACACCTCATGGGAGAGAATGGTAATTCCTACATGATTCTTAAAAACTTCTCTGAAATATAATATAGCCATGCCACTTGGCTTTGCAAGTCTTCAATCTTTTTGATACCTCAATTCTTTCATTATTGCTTACTTTCATACTGATTTATGAAGTGAACCATTTTTAGTCCCTTCTCAATTCTTTCTCTGTATATTTTTCAGGTGATTGCTTTGTGGATATAGGGGGCTTAAATTCAACATCCTAACTCAACAATAGTTTGATGTGATAACTTAACTGCAACTGTTTATCAGTCAGGGTTTTCTATTCATGTGTCCAAATTCCACAGGGCAGGCACTGTGTTTTGTCTGTGAAGTACAGTGGTGTAGTGGAGCCAAAGAGATACACACATTATGCAAGTCTGCCATTATTCTTTGCCATCCCATTAGCATGTCGCATTCACAACATCCCATGAGCATAAAATTACAATGACTAAGATGGGTGGAAGTTCAGCAAGTCTCTGCTCTAAAAGACCATATTTTTCTTTCAAACTAGAGATACTTCCAAAACAGAAGGTAGAAAATTGGTCTTCAAAGAAATACAAAACCACCAAGGATTCCTATCAGATCCTTTCTTCCTCCTGTAAGTCAACCTCTTACAGTAAAAATGATGACAAAAGGGAAGGGAGAAAGTGGACTTGGCCCAATGGATAGGTGTCTGTCTACCACATGGGAGGTCCACAGTTCAAACCCCGGGGCCTCCTTGACCCATGCTGATGCACACAAGAAGTACCCTGTCATGCAGGGGTGTCCCCAGCATAGGGGAGGCCCCATGCACAAGGAGCACACCCCATAAGGAGAGTCGCCCATTGTGAAAGTGCAGCTTGCCCAGGAATGGCGCCACGCACATGGAGAGCTCACACAGCAAGATGATACAAGAAAAAAAGAAACATAGATTCCTGGTGCCACTAATAAGGATAAGAAGTGGTCACAGAAGAACACACAGAGAATGGACACAGAGAGCAGACAATGGGGGGGGGGTTGGCAGGGAAAAGGGAGAGGAATAAATCTTTAAAAAAAAAAAAAGGGAAGGGAAAGATAGGGCAACTAATAGTTCCTTTCCTTCTAGGCCTTCCTGATTAAGCAAAGGGGGAAGCGTTGGCCAAATGTGTACATATCAAAATGTAAAACAATCTGTGCTTCCAAAGACTTTGTCAAGAAGGTGAAAAGGACTCGGTGACAAACCCTGCGTGAACCGGCTTCTCCTCACTCGCTGCTCGCTTGGCTTCCTCTGCAACCATGTCTGACAAACCTGATATGGCTGAGATTGAGAAATTCGATAAGTCAAAATTGAAGAAGACAGAAATGCAAGAGAAAAATCCACTGCCTTCCAAAGAAACGATCGAATAGGAGAAGCAAGCAGGCAAATCATAATGAGATGGGCACCACCAATATGCACTGACCATTCCACAAGCATAGCCTTCTTTTTTTTTTTTTTTTTAAAGATTTATTTTTATTTATTTAATTCCCCTCCCCTCCCCAGGTTGTCTGTTTTCTGTGTCTTTTTGCTGCGTCTTGTTTCTTGTTTCTTTGTCCGCTTCTGTTGTCGTCAGTGGCACGGGAAGTGTGGGCGGCGCCATTCCTCCGGCAGGCTGCAGTTTCTTTCGCGCTGGGCGGCTCTCCTTACGGGGTGCACTCCTTGCACGTGGGGCTCCCCTACGCGGGGGACACCCCTGGGTGGTGCAGCACTCCTTGCGCGCATCAGCACTGCGCATGGGCCAGCTCCACACGGGTCAAGGAGGCCCGGGGTTTGAACCGCGGACCTCCCATGTGGTAGATGGACGCCCTAACCACTGGGCCAAAGTCCGTTTCCCTGCCTTCTTATTTTACTTCTTTTAGCTGTTAACTTTGTAAGATGCAAAGAGGTTGGTCAAGTTTAAATGACTGTGCTGCACCTTTTCACATCAAAGAATCAAGAACTACTGACAAGGAAGGCCATGCCTGCCTCTCCCACCTGCCTGTCTGGCTAGCAGGGAAGGAAAAACTTGCATGTTGGTGAAGGATGACAGTGAAATCTAGAGTAAAAGCAAAAGTTGGCCCAAGGTGTCCTACAGGCTGTAAAATGCAGTTTAATCAGAGTGCCATTTTTTTTTGTTGAAGTGATTTTAATTATTGGAATGCACAATTTTTTAAATATGCAAATAAAAAGTTTTATAACCTAAAAAAAAAAGGTGAAAAGGCAGCCCACTCAATGGCAGAAAATATTTGGAAACCAAATACCCATTAAGGGTTTGATTTCAATGCTTTATAAAAAGACACTACAACTCAAAAATAAAACAGCAAGGAATCCAATTTAAAAATGGACAAAAGACTTAAATGGCCATTACTTGAAAGAGGAAATACAAATGCAAAAAAAGCACATGAAAAAAATGTTCCATATCACTAGCTATTAGGGAAATGCAAATCAAAACTACGAGATACAATCTCACAGCTCATAGAATGGCCATTACTAAAAGAGGGAGAAAACAATAAGTGCTGGGTGAGGATGTGGAGAAATAGGAACATGCCTTCACTGTTGGTGGGATTGTAAAATGGTGCAGCCTCTGTGGAAGACAGTTTGGCAGTTCCTCAGGCAGCTAAATATGCAACTGCCATATGATCCAGCAATTCCTCTGCTAAGAATATACCCAGAAGAACTGAAAACTGTGATGCAAACAATTGCCCACCGATGTTCATAGCAGCATGATTTGCAATTGCCAAAAGATGGAAACAACCCAAGTGTCCATCAACCAAAGAATGGATAAATGAAATGTCATATATTCATATGATGGAATATTAAGAAGAAATGAACAACCTCTTGAATGGCCTTAGAAGTGGACTTTCCCTAGACCCTCCAGGAAAAACAGCCTTGCACATCCTGGATTTCTACCTCCCATATGGGAGGTCCTGGGTTCAGTTCCCATGACTCCTAAAAGGAAGATGAGAACAAAATAGACATAGCAAGTGCAAACAAGGGGGTGGGGAGAAATAAATAAATAAAAATAAATCTTTAAAAAATAAAATAAAGAGTTGAGGTAGTTTTGTTCAGGTTTCCAATATTCTGGTAAAAACTAAATATATGCACAGTGAAATACAGCTTTGAACCAAGAATTGTGTAATTTTCATGATTCCACATACAAGATAAAGGCTCTTGTATTTGTATTTATAAGTGACACTGCACAATATAAAGAGCAACAGTAGAATTCATGGTAATTAAATTTTAAAATTTTCTTTAGTTAGAATGGTATTAAGTAGTAAGTAAAACATACCATGAAAAGTAGAGATATTGTGGAGAAGGAAAAAAGCCTTATATTTTTTGCCCTTTTAGAACAAGTGTCCTGCTATCACTTTTTACTGGGACCTGCTGATTAAGTAGTTGGTCTTCAGGTGAATTTGTGTTTTCCAATATATATAGATATAGAAATAAATATAGATGTAAACTTACCCATTTACATATATACATACAGATATATACATACACAGTATAAATATTCATATATTCCTTAGCTCTGTCTACTGAAAACTGTAATCAGTGACAACCCAAAAGCACTGAGCTCCCTATCACCTAGATCTTGGTATCTAAGTATCAATCTCCACTAAAAGCACACATCCCTTTTTGAAAAATAGCTGGTTCCAGGCTGGGGCAGGGAGAGTACTTCTTGAGCCTTGAAGACTTGGTTTTGTCATAAATTAATGAAGGAATTCTGTCAAGAGGACATAGAAGACAGTTTGAAGTGGATTCTACTGATCAATCTGAAACATTTTGAGTATCAAAATATATAATGATAACCCATTGAATATAATAGGAATATAACAGGAATTCATGAATCCATACCAAAAGAAATAAATGAATGGGTAATTTGAAAGTTTGATGAAGAGAATATTTGCATGGTCTCTGTATTAGTCAGTCAAAGGAGTGCTGATGCAAAATAACAGAAATTGATTGATTTTTATAACGATATGTATTTGGGGTAGGAGCTTACAGTTACCAGGCCATAAAGCGTAAGTTACTTCCCTCACCAAAGTCTTTTTCACATGTTGGAGCAAGACGGCTGCTGAAGCCTGTGAGGGTTCAGGATTCCTGGGTTCCTCTTGGGCTCAGCTCTTCTGTTAGCTCCACAAGGTCAGCTCTAGATGATGAGGCTCTCTAGGCTTGCCTCTCTCCCTGGGGCTCCAGCTTCAGCATCAAGCTCCAACATCAAAACTACAACATTAAAAGTCCTCAACTCTGTCTTTGCCATGTCTTTTATCTATTGGCACCCTATGAGCACAAGAGGTTTACATGATTATTTAATCAAGGAAATCTATGAATCCAAGATAATCTGATATGCCCAGAGGAAAAGATCAGTTTACAAACATAATCCAATATTTCTTTTTGGAATTCATCAATAATATCGAACTGCTACAGTCTTGGGTTGAACTTCCTGCTGCCTACCTTTCTTTCTTGTAATTCTTCCACCTCTAGGCTCATGTATTAGGTCCCTGTGACACCATTCCATAAATTTTAGAGAGACTATTGCATATACCTCTGCCAAACCCCCTAGGGAGTACATGCTACAAGATCCTCAAGGTGCAGATGAGAAGGCAGTTTGATATTATTTATAAATTCCAAAAAGAAATAGAGTATGTTTGTAAACTGGCCTTTTCTACTGGTCATATAACCCTTTGATTATATTATATTAGATTCAGTAGAGATATCTGATTGAATTACATTAAGATTAGGGCTCTGATAGAACCACATAGCCCCCTCGGGCTGATAAAACAGACTTTCACAAGGTAGCAGACACACAGGAGGAGATACACAGAGAATCCGGCAGCCTGGGAAAAGAGATGAGCCTGAGAGTTAGCGGCTGAAGAGAACGGAGCATCTAAGCCCAGATAGAAATGAGTCAAGGAAGAGAGGCGAGCCCTATGCCAGCCTCCAGCTGTGATCAGAAACTGGGACCATGAGGAGCCTGAAGAGGAAGAGGGAGGCTGAGCCCTCACAGACACCAGCAGCCGCCCTGCTCCAAAAGGGAGCAGCAGGCTTTGGTGAGAGAAGTAACATACTCTTTATAGCCTTGTGACTGTAAGCCTCTACCCCAAATAAATACCTCATAGAATAGGCAGCAGAGTTCTGGGACTTGGCATCAGCACCCCTTTGGCTGACTTATAAAGATGAGGAGACTGGGAAGACCCAAGAGGCCCAGTCACTTTCCAGGGCCACACAACTGGGAGGAGGAGGAGTGAGGCCTGATGGAGCTCCATGCCCTCAATACTGGGGTCTTGAATTTCCCAGGCCTTCCAATGCCCATAGGGATGACTGAGTTGATGTAAGTGTAAGTCTTTCTGGCTATTTAGCAGGAGACACCCCAAGATAACACAGGTGATGCAGGGCACTGGAGACCAGGTGGCAGTTGTGACCATCTGGGCACCCTCCCAGCAGTTCTCCCTTCTAGCACGTGTGTGGCCTGGAGGATATTGGGTGGGCAAGCCCTGGCAGGAGCAGGTTCTCAGTGGGAGGGGGTCCTGGTGGGCCTCTATGTCCACACCCAGCGCATGGCTGGCAGGGTGGGAAGGGAGTGCTGGGACAGCTTCATCAACAGCTGTCACCTCCTTACTCAAGGGCTGCAGGTCTGTGAAAACAGGATTCTGTTTCTGATCTGGGAAGATGGACATCATGTGATGGGCAGGCAGGAACCAGATGCCTCCAGGCCTGGCTGCTGGGCACTGTCTTAGCAGAGCTCCCCCAGTAAATGGGTGAGAGGCTGGACAAGACAGTCATCTACACCAGGTCATCATGCAGGGAGCAGGCAAAGTACATTGCCCAAAGGGCCAGTGCAGGCAGAGGTGAGAGTGGCTGCACAGCAGTCTCCACACTCATGGTAAAAGCCAGTAAAGGCTTTAAATCTTTTTTAAAAGAAGAAAGAATAGGTGATTCAGAAGGCAGAAGAGCTAAAATTAGAGAGACAAAAGAACACAGAGAGAAAAGAATGGAAGGATTTGAACAAGAGCTCAAAAAATTGAATAGCATGAAATGCAACAACATACATGCCATGGCTGTTCCAGAAGGAGAATATAAGGGAAAAGGAGCAGAAAGAGTATTTGAGGGAATAAGAGCTGAATATTTCCCAACTCTCATGAAAGAAATGAACTTACATGTCAGAAGCACAGGGTACCCCAATAAGAATAGATGTGAATAGACTTACTCCAAGACACACACTACTCAGAGTGTCAAATGTCCAAGATTAAGAGAAATTTCTGAGGGCAGCAGTGGAGAAGAAAACCACATACAAGGTATGCCCAGTAAGTTATATATGCAGAAAACTACACAGCAATGCTAAAAGAAATCAATGAAGACCTAAACAAACAGAAAGACATTTCACGATCCTGGGTTGGAAGACTGTGATGATGTTAATCCTACCCAACCTGATCTATAGGTTCAATACAATACCAATCAAAATTCCAACAACCTACTTTTATAGAAATAGAAAAGGCAAATACCAAATTCTTTTGGAAGGGAATAGCCAAAAGCACTCTAAAAAAGAAGAGCCACATGGGAGAAATTTCATGCTTGACACTGAAACTTACTACAAGGCTACAGTCTTCAAAACAGCATGGTATTGGCATTGATCAGCGGACTAGATCAAGAGTTCAGAAATAAACTCTCACCTCTACAGCCAACTGGTTTTCAACAAACCTACAAAAGACATGCTAATGAGACAAAACAGTCTTTACAACAAATGATGCTGGGAAAACTTGGATATCCATAACCTGAAGAATGAAAGAGGACTCCTATCTCACTCCCTGTACAAGAATCAACTCAAAATGGATCAAAGGCCTAAACATAAAAGCTAGGAACATAAAACTACTAGAAGAAAATGTAGGGCAGCATATTAGAGACCTTGTGGTAGGTGCTTTTTCTTGGACCTTGCACCTGAAGCACACACAACAAAAAAAAAAATAGATAAATGGGACCTCTTCAAAATTACTTTTAAACCTCACAGGACTTTGTGGAGAGGGTGAAAGGGAACTATCTCAGTGGAAGAAAATATTTGGCTCTCAAGCATCTGACAAGGGTTTAATATCCATGGTATAACTCAACAATAAAAAGACAATGCAATGAAGAAATGGGAAAAAGCTTGAATAAATATTTGTCCAAAGAGGAAATATAAATGGAAAAAGAAAAAACAAACCACATATGAAAAAATATTCAACAACACTAGCTATTAAGGAAATGAAAATAAAAATTACATATGAGATATCATTTCACACCTACTAGAATGGCCACTATTAAAAAGACAGGAAAACAAGTGGAGAGGATGTGGCGAGTTTGGGACACTTACTTACTCTTGGTGGGAATGTAGAATGGTATAGGTCACTATGGAGGACTGTTTGGCAGTTCCTAAAGTTGAATTTGCCATGTGTCCCAGCAATACCACTACTGGGTATGTACCCAGAACAACTGAAAGCAGATATTTGCACACCAATGTTCATAGCAGCATTATTCACAATTGCCAAAAGTAGGAAACAACCCAATGGATAAACTGGTGTATTCAGATAATGGAATATAATGCAGCTGTATGAAGAAATTAATTTGGAGGAATTGTGGGAACAGGCCATTGGATTAGGGAGGTAAGACAGAGCTCTCACTAAAACAATGGGAAAAGAGCCAAAAGCTACCTTGAAGACAGCTTTGGGGTACGGACACTGCTTCACAACTCCCAGGAAAGTGGGCAACAGAAAGACAAAGAAGCCCAAACAACACACTGCATTATTAAACCTCCCAGTGGCTGGGAAGGGCTCCCTCCCCCACCCCTGAAATATTAAGCAAGGATAAAACTTCTGGTGAATTGCATCTGAGAGGAGAGCAGACATCTTCCTCCCTGCCAGCTGCTTTGGATATATAGAGAATGGGAAGGGGCTATGAGTCCTCTAGGAGGGTACTGGAAAGATAAAGAAGCCAAAGGAAAACTGTGATACTCGCCCCTGTGGCTGGGCAAGCAGCCAAGGTGGAGCCAAGCTTCCTGGGAGGAAGAGGGGCCTGGAGTGTGGGGAGTGGATTCTTGACAGTGAGTTTGGCCAGCTGAGCCCACCTTTGAATATTGGAAGGGAAGCCAAATCAACAGGGAGAAGGGAGGGGGATCTCCTCAGGCAGGCTGTCATGCCCAGCCACCCGGGTAAAGAGAGGAATTAGATTAGAGAGGAGGCAGGGACAGACAGGTGCCTCATCAGCAGGACTCTGGCTAAACTGCAAGGAATCAACCCTGCCCAAGGGAAAGGGGACAGACAGCCTTGTGAAAGGCTAACTACCCAAAGGAGACAGGTTGGCTCACTGGAAGCATTCCTGCCTTAAATATATGAGGTCCCTGGTTTGAAACCCCACTGGGTTACCAGGCATCCAGCTGAAACTTCATGACAGGGATCCTACAGACATTCCTTTGATATTAGCTTTTCTTGGCTCTCTCTCTTTTTAAGTTCCTTTTAAATTTTTCCTTATTTTATTAACTAAAACCTGGTTCAAAACTTGCAGAGGGCAGACTACAGGCTGATTAAATGAACACCAGCAGCCTGAAAAGATTCTTAGAGGTTTAAGAGGGAAGGCTGTTTTTCTGTTAATTTTTGTTTCTTGTTCTTTTTATTTCTTTCTTTTTTAAAATGTGTTGCTGCTGTGTTATTTCTTGTTTGTTGTGTTTCTCCTTTGTTTCCATTTCTTTTTTGTTTACTGATTTTTTTTAACCTACACTATTTCTTTTCTCTCCTGCATCTTCCTGTCTTCTATTTTCTGTTGTTCTTTCATTCAAATCTTTTGTTTGGTCTTCAATTTTTCTTGTTTTTATTTCTCCTTTTCCTGTTTTCTTTTTTTTCTCTTTTCTCCATTTTTTTCCTCTCTTCTCATCCCAGCCTTTGACTTCCTTCTACATATTTTTCTTAATTCTGTTACTCATTTCATTGTTTCTATCCTACTTTTTAATTCTTTTTCCTCTGTACTTTTTACTCATGTTAATTACTCATTTTCCTAGATGTCAAAGTGAAACCTTACAACACACACAAACAACAAAATAAAATCCCAGAGTAGAGAGAGAACCTAATCAACTGAATAAACCTATCAAAATAAACAGATGCCTAGATGGCAACAAAAAATTACAAGCCATCATAAGAAACAGGAAGACATGGCCCAGTGAAATGAACAAACTAAAATTCAGGAGGAGATGCAGAATATGGAACAACAATCAGACATGTCCAAATAAGTATCATGAGCAGCTTAATGAAGGGAAGGAAGAGATTAAGGATATTAAGAGGACACTGGGAAAACATACTGAAGGAATTCTAAATACACATTAAATAGATAACGGATATGATGGTGATGAATGACACAACCCAAGAAATCAAAAATACAATGGAAGCACATCAGATTTGAACAAGCAGAAGAAATGATCAATGATGTGGAACACAGTACATCTGAAATGAAGCAGATAGTAGAACAGATAGATAAAAAAAGAAAAAGAAAAATATCCAGCAGGGATGTAGGAATTTGAATGACAACATGTAATGCTCAAAAATATGTATTATAGGCATCCCAGAGAGAGAAGAGAAAGGAAAGGGGACAGAAGGAGTATTGGAGGAAATGAATGGCTGAAAACTTCCCAAACCTATTGAGGGAGATGGATGTACATGTCCAGGAAGTGCAGCACACCCCAACTAGTACAAATCATAACAGTCCTACTCTAAGACATACACTTGTCAAATTGTCCAATGGTAAAGACAGAAAATACCAAAACAGCAAGAAAAAAGAGATCCATCACACACAAGGGAAGCTCAATAAGATTAAGTGCAAATTCTCATCTGAAACCATGGAGGCAAGAAGGCCGTAGTATGGCATAGTTAACATGCTAAAAGAAAAAAGCTGTCAGCCAAAAATACTTTAAACAGCAAAACTGGCATTCAAAAATGAGGGAGAGTTCAAAATATTCACAGATAAACAGAAATTAAGACATTATGGTCACTAAGAAACCTGCCTTTCAAGAAATACTAGCTTTCCTTTCGGCGCTGCTGCCGCAGCCATGAGTATGCTCAGGCTTCAGAAGAGGCTTGCCTCCAGTGTCCTCCGCTGTGGAAAGAAGAAGGTTTGGTTGGACCCCAATGAGACCAATGAAATCGCCAATGCCAACTCCCGTCAGCAGATACGGAAGCTGATCAAAGATGGGCTGATCATCCGCAAGCCTGTAACTGTTCATTCCCGGGCTCGATGCCGAAAAAACACCTTGGCCCGCCGGAAGGGTAGGCATATGGGCATAGGTAAGCGAAAGGGTACTGCCAATGCTCGCATGCCTGAGAAGGTAACCTGGATGAGGAGGATGAGAATTCTGCGCCGTCTGCTCAGAAGATACCGTGAGTCTAAGAAGATTGACCGCCACATGTACCACAGCCTGTACCTGAAGGTGAAAGGGAATGTATTCAAGAACAAGCGGATTCTCATGGAACACATCCACAAGCTGAAGGCAGACAAGGCCCGCAAGAAGCTCCTGGCTGACCAGGCTGAAGCCCGCAGGTCCAAAACCAAGGAGGCACGCAAGCGCCGTGAGGAGCGACTACAGGCCAAGAAGGAGGAGATTATCAAGACTCTGTCGAAGGAGGAAGAGACCAAGAAATAAAGCTCCCCTTCTCTTGTCTGTATATAGTTGCCTCAGCAGTTATATTGATCAGTCATTCAATAATAAATCAAGCCCTTATCTGCTTATCAAAAAAAAAAAAAAAGAAAGAAATACTAAAGGGAGTCCTCAGGTTGAAAGGAAAAAAACAGGAGAGAGAGAGAGTTGGAGGAGAGTGCAAGAGCAATAATTTCTCATTTTAAAAAGAGAAATAAAAACAATATGTAGCATATATAAAGTTAAAGAAAATATGGATAATGTAAGTAATTCCTCGACAGTAATAAAATTGAACATTAATGGATTAAATTCACCCATCAAGATACACAGACTGGCAGAATAGATAAGGAAATATGACCTCTCAATATGCTGTCTACCAGAAATGCACCTTAGACCCAGGGATGAAAGGAGGCTGAAAACGAATGGTTGGAAAACAATTGTACAATAATAATAACCAAATAAACTGGCAATAGCTTTACAAATATCTGACAATTAGACTTGAAATTCAAAGTATCGTAAGAGACAAAGAAGGACACTATATATTAATAAAAGGGACACTCTATCAAGAACAAAGAACAGCCATAAACATATAGGCATCTAACCAGGGTGCATCAAAATACATGGAAAAACTAAATGGAGATATAGATGGCTTTACAATTATAGTGGGGGATTTTAATACACCATTATCACCATTAGACAGAACATCTTGACAGAGAATCAATAAAGAAACAAAGACTTTGAATTATACACTAGTGGATGTGGACCCAATACACAATTTTAGAACATTACACCCAAATACAACAGGATATACATTCTTCTCAAGTACACATGGATCATTCTCTGGGATAGACCACATGCTAGGTCACATAACAACTCTCAATGAATTCAGAAAGATTGAAGTTATACAAAATCATTTCCCTGACCACAATGGAATGAAGGTGGAAATCAGTTAAGGGCAGACAACCAGATTAGGCACAAAGATATATATTTTAAATGACACATTCTTAGACAAGCAGTGGGTCAAGGAGGAAATCACAAAAAAATTAGTAACTACCTTGAAAGAATGAAAATAACAACACAATGTATCAAAACCTATGGTTTTGCAGCAAAAGGTTTACCAAGAGGGAAATTCATAGCCATAAATGCCTATATTAAGAAAGAAGAAATGGTAAGTTGCAAAACAATAGGAAATAGCCCGAGGAGTTCTGAAAACCAGAGAATGGAGTTTGGACTTGATCCAATAAGCATAGATTAAGCTACTAACTAAAGATTTTGGGCTAAAAGGAAAGTCATGAGGAGTAAATGGTCCACACTGAATAGAACTGTTACAGACTGAAGAAGGAAGAAATGGAAAGTGAAAAGGTCACTTACTTTTGTTAATGTACAGTGGTGATGGTAACACAACATTGTGAATATAATTAGCACCACTGTATTATATATCTAAATGTTGATAGAAGGGGAAATTTGGGGTGGTACATACATTGATAGAATAAAAATTAAAAGTAAACAACCATAAGACTACACAATACAGTGAACCATAAAGGAAACTAGGGTCTATAATTAATAGGACAATTATATTATTCACAATTGCTAAAAGATGGAAAAACCTAAGTATCCATCAACCAATGAATTGATAAGCAAAATCTGATATTTTCATACAGTGGAATATTAATCAGAAGTAAGAAAAAATCAATTGGGGGAGCAAAGACAATGTGGGGGAACATTGAAGATATTAGGTTGAGTAAAAGAACCAGACATAAAAGGGCAAATATTTTATGGCCTCACTAATATGATCTAAATACAATGAGTAGACTTATGGAGTTGGGACTATGAAATGAATTTTGGTGGGAGATGGAATGTGGATGAAAGGGGAAGATGATTCTGGGTATGTATAGAATGCTTAATCAGGTAAAATGTAAATATATGGTAATGCTTGAACTTGATGGCAACACATTATAATGAATGTAACAAACACTGATGATTTATGAATGAGAACGTGGCCAAAAATAGTGTCTAGGAAAATTAACGTTAGTTGGAGGACAGCTGGAAGATAATATTGGGAATGTAGAACAATGATTTTGACAGGAGACTGTGGTTAATAAGATAGAGGAATGGACTTCTACTACATGTTAAGAATGTGCTGATACAATGGAAAAACAAATTATTTGGAACTATAATTAAGAATACCATTGTAATGATTTTCTAGCAAAAGCAAGGTTGATACTACATTAATGCTCAGGGTGAAAAAAAGACAGGAGTTTGGTTTTGTGAAATCTGAATAGGATTAAGCAATTTTTCTCTTCCTTATTTTTTCATTAATATTGCATAATTATGTTATTTAACTAATCTCTGTATCTTTATGAATACTACAGGAACAACTGAGTTAGAATTTGCAATTAGATGAGATAAAGATGAGAAAGAACTTTTTAGGAGGAATGTATCCATAACTTGTTGAGCTGCATTTTTGTTATTTTTTTCTGATTTGAAATAAGGTTATAAAAAATAGTACAATGATAATATTTACTCATTGATTGTAACAAAGGTACCACACTAATGTAAAATGTTTAAAATGGGGGCTGGAAATAGGAACATTTTATGCATCTTTCTGGAAATCTACAACCTCTCAAAAAAATCTTGAAGGCAAAAAATAAAGGCCTCTTAATACATGAGGCAATGAAGTGGTACTAAGAATTTTAAAAAGGACAGAATTTGCAGAACACAAGCAAATGCTTACATTTTTCAAGGCGGGGATGAGGTGAAGGATGACATATGAGTTTTCAATCCTAGAAGAGACTTCAAGATCAGTTCCAAAAGGGCAGTTGGTTTCACAGAAAGATAAGAAATTACATTTTAGACACAGTACATCAGACCTGAAGACGGGACATTCATGTAAAAGCTACCAAAGAAAAAAGGTGGATGCTGGATTCAAACAAATTGATGAAAAACTAATGCTTCATTTGCAAATTTGTGGGTAATTGTATAAAAAGCACAAGTAAATGTGGGTAAATAAGAGATCTGCAAAGGGAAAAAGAGTGGAGGGGATAAAAAGCAAAAATAAAAAGGCTTAACTGCTAATATGAAACTGAGAATATGAACGAAGTGTAAAGGAGGGAGAAATAAGGTCCCAAGAGGATCTGAACAATGGGGCTGCAGAAATGAAGAAAGAGCAACGATTCAGGAAGAATCTATATCATAGTGATGGAAGTGGCTTTTTATGACTTTGAAAGTCTGTGATTTTCTAACCACTTTGAGAAACAATGTGATACAGTAAGAAGAAACACTGGATTTTGAATCACTGTTTTGACTCTTAGTCCATTAGAACTATGGAATATTTTCACCAAAAAATATTATGTAGGTATAGAAAAATGGATGACCACAACTTACAAGTGCATGTAGAAAGATTTACTGGATCATATCAAGGCTCAATATTGTAGCCAAGGGATACTTATTTCTTCTACCACTATTTTTCCAATAGAAAAATTCCAAGTCCTCTAAATTCATTCTGAGCATCAAAAAAAAAAAAAAAAAAAAAAAAAAAACCCACAAAAATACATTACTTAGAAAGAGTGAGAGAAGTGTGGCCCTTCAACTATAACAAAAGAAGGGTGTCATAATAAAATATTACTAATTCAGAATTAAAAGCATTTCTTTGAAGGTATAAAACTATAATTAACATTATACTTTTAAATATATGTCCCAGAGACTTAACTCTTTGGTCTGTTCATGTGCTGGTTGAGCCCTGAGTTTCAGCAGAGTTGAAACAACTACTCACCAGTTCACTGGACTCACCCAGTACAACTAATGAGGAGGTGATGATGGATGACACCCATCCCAAGGAATAGAGAGTGTGTGCGGCTGCAAGTAAGATGCTTCCATCCATCTGCCCCATGGGATCTAATCCCCTCTCAATTAGAAACAAGAGTGGGCATCACCATTCCCAAATCCTCAACATTGGGAGTGAACAGTGGACTAAAGTAGACTTAGTAGTATACAATTAAAGACTTATTGCTATTTTATTCTAGCAATGGAATTTCTTTTATCATTGTAAAGGCAGTGGCCACCAGAGATTCTGAGTGGGAGGGAAAGAGAAGAATAGTTTCAACATGGGTGCATTTTCAGGTCATTGGAATTGTCCTGCATAACACTGCAATGGCAATACAGCCCTCTACACATTTTGTCATAACCTATAAAGTTGTGGGGAGCAGAGTGTAAACTATAGTCCATGCTTAGTAGCAATGCTTCAATATGTGTTCAACAATTGGAACCAATGTACCACATTAATGAAAGATTTTCTTAATGGAGGAAAGTGGGGGAGAGTTTCAGACTCTTGCTGCAGCCAATGATGGCTCAAAATGGTGAGATGTACAATGATAGCACCTCCAGACTGGCACGGTGTCATGGTGCTGAAGGGCACTATGCACCAGGCTGGTGGAATACTGGAGCCTACCTTCCTAGCTTTTCTCTAGGGTCAATGGTGCTGCAGTATGCTGGCTGTATGAAGGGCATACCAAGTGGAGCAATGATTACCAGAGACATGTAAATAGAACTTAAACACAATTGGCACTATAGCCTCCTCCCATGGAGAGATAACATGTATAGTATTGTAAATCTGGAGCTTAGATCTATTAATTGCCACTCAAAAAGAAACATGCATTAGTTGGTGCATTAATTAGTATTAAGTACAGTACCTATATGCCTAACAATTATAATGAGACATTTCTGTTCTAGATCATATGCAGAGGGATATGGAACATGTCAAAAGGTCCTGGTAAGCTTCATTTTCTAAGTAGTTAATGAAAGGCATGCTTAACCCAGGTCTCTTCCTAGCCCTTATTCCAAAACCTGTCCCACTCATATCCTGGGGCTGACTGGCAAACCCACATGCCCTCCTACCAGGGCTAAGCATTTTCCCACCAGGAAGGAAATGGCAAAGAGGCAGCTACCACAGTGCGGACTCCACAAGGTACAGGTCAAAAGGCTATCTGGGAGCTCCTTTAGAGACATTGCACCCACACTAACAAAATTGCTTCAGCTTTAAAGCAATTTCATGTTCCATCTATTCTTCCCTACTCCTCCTCTCATGACCTTTGGTAACTACTTTTTTATATTGATTTTACAATTCTTCAGTTACACATGCTAATAACTACAATAGCAATACATCTAGAGTGGTCCATGGTTGCACTCCCCACTTAGTTTGTTTATCCCTCAGTCTTGAGGTATTGGGGATGACATCCAGTCTGCTTAAGGATGAGAGGAGACTTAGATCTTATTTGGCAGAGAGAAGGAATTGTCTTGCTTGAAGTTGTATATACTCTTTGGGTTTTTTTGGATGGGGGTTGTCCATCCAAAATTTGAGATATCAAATTTTTTTTTAAAGATTTATTTATTTAATCCCCCCCCCCCGTTGTCTGTTCTCTGTGTCTATTTGCTGCATCTTGTTTCTTTGTCAGCTTCTGTTGTTGTCAGTGGCACAGGAAGTGTGCGCAGCGCCATTCCTGGGCAGGCTGCATTTTCTTTCACACTGGGTGGCTCTCCTTACAGGGCACACTCCTTGCGCGTCGGGCTCCCCTACGCGGGGGACACCTCTGCGTGGCGTGGCACTCCTTGCGTGCATCAGCACTGCACATGCGCCAGCTCCACATGGGTCAAGGAGGCCCAGGGTTTGAACCGCGGACCTCCCATGTAGTAGACAGACACCCTAACCACTGGGCCAAGCCCATTTCCCGAGATCCAGATTTGATAACTGTCATCTGTGTAGAAGTTCCATCACCCAAGTTAAAACTTTTTAAAGTTTCTTAGTGGCAGGACAAAACAACACCTGTATCTGGTTTTATCCATTTCTAATCCTGGAAAGAATTTCTGAACTCTCAGCAGCCCGTCCCTACTGAGAAGGCTGCACACTGACAGGTGCTCACTCTGCTCTCCAGCCCTAGCTGCATACTCTGCTGCCTGTTCTGCAGCAGACTGGTGACACTTGCCTCATGGATACACATGAAGCCAGAGAAGGAGGGAAGCTCCCCATCCTGTTTGCCTTTATAACCCAATTTCTCCTATTAGAAGTGGAGGTGTCTTCAAGGATACTGCAAGAGACGGACTATAGATTCCATGTGAGGTCACTACATCCCACACCATTTAAGAGCTAACCGGATTCCTTCTTTCCCAATATCCTTTTGATGTATGGAGAGAAACCACTAGCTTTATCTTCCTATCTCCTATTGCCCCACTCAGCTCTAGTTACATTTCACACACTTATATAATTATATATAATATTTTACAAGCAGAAACAAAATGTCTGGCTTTCCTACAGGTTGAGAGTTGCTCACAGTCATGCAATAAATTTAGGACCAGGTCCTAAATACTACCCCAGCATTCCAAACTTACAATCATGTCTTCCTTTTTGTTTAAGTTTCTCTCCAGTGCTTCTCAAAACAAGCGAGAGGTTTGCTTCTGAATGAGGTAAGTGCTTGCAGAGCTCAGATGAAAATATACCAAAATGAATGCTCTTGAATAATCAGAAATGCAAAGAATCATAAATAGAAACTGAAATATTCAACTGATATTGTATGAAGAGTTACAAATAAACATAAACAACTGATCTATATATCATTCACTAGAAGGAATTTATATATTTTTAAATATTTTATGACCTATGTATGTGGATTTGGGTTCCTTGACACTACATGTCTAACATGAGTAAAAACTAAAATATAAAAAATTAAATGCACATCACTCCTGTAATGATACCAAATGAACCAGGCACATTTGAGATATACACATAAAGAATTACATAGAAAAATCCAATATTAATTGGGTAAAAATAAAAAGATACATGCAGAACTTTAAGAGACTCATATCTAGCCATTTTTTCCAACTAAGTATTTAAAACATTTACTAGAAAATAAGGGGAAACGGACTTGGCCCAGTGGTTAGGGCATCCGTCTACCACATGGGAGGTCTGTGGTTCAAACCCCAGGCCTCCTTGACCTGTGTGGAGCTGGCCCATGCACAGTGCTGATGCGTGCAGAGTGCCCTGCCACGCAGGGGTGTCCCCTGCATAGGGGAGCCCCACACGCAAGGAGTGCGCCCCATAGGAAGAACCGCCCAGTGCAAAAGGAAGTGCAGCCTGCCCAGGAATGGCGCCGCCCACACTTCCCTTGCCGCTGACAACAACAGAAGTGGACAAAGAAACAAGATGCAGCAAATAGACACAGAGAACAGACACCTGGGGGCGGGAGGAATTAAATAAAATAAATAAATCTTTAAAAAAAGAAAATAAGGTATTTCTTAGTAAATTGTTGTGTTAGTTTGATATAAAAATAAAAATACATATTTATAATAGCAGTGAGTATTATATACTAAAAGGTACTTGGTGTCCAAGAAAATTTCCTTATTAAAACTTATTAAAGGCAAAAGATTTATCCCTTTTTTTCCTATGAAACTCTGGTCGGTGTTCCAAGACTACAGGCTAGATTTGTACAAAGTCATTTCAAAATGATACCAAGCAGTGATTTAAATTGCTTGAGGCATTTTCTTTGGTCACACTCCTGACTCACACCTTCCTCCAAAGCCAGAGATATATTTATATATGAGTAAAAACTATAACATGGAAAATCATCATACAAATAGCTTATAGATACTTGAAAGTGTCAACTGTGACCAAAAATAATTGGACTATTTGTAGTATGCAAAATAAATTCAGTAAAAGATAAATCCACTTAAAAGTATTCACAATTTTTACAAGTTTAGAAGTCAGATCACATATTACTAGATCTACCATTCTATTTTATTGTGGTAAAAATAGTTATGGTAGGACCATGAAGACTTAAATCTAAGAAGAATCACAGAACTATGAACAAAAGTCACTGTGGCAGATAAGATCAAAGAACATTTCAAAAGTTTCATCCTTAGATATAAGAACTAAACACAGAAATGCCAAAAATAATTCTTTAAAAAATAAGATTTAACATAAATTAGTATATTATAGCTTTAAAATAGTTTGCTTAAATAAAAAATATTGATTGGGATAGCATTGATTAGAATGTTTCTTGAATAGCTATCTCTGGGATCCTGCTAAGGTGTGTGTAAGTGTGACCCCTCTGATGACCTCCCAACTCATTTTGAAGTCTCTTAGCCATATAAACTCATTTGTCTTTACCATTTCCCCCTTTCATTCAAGGTCTTTTTCTACTTGCATCACCAGCTGCTGCTTGGGAGTAATTCCTCAGTGCAAGGAAGGCTCATCCCCGGGAGGCACATCCCACACTGAGGGGAAGGTTAACACATTTACATGCTGTGTTTGGCTTAGGGAGAGGCCACATCTGAGCAACATGGAGGCTCTCAGGAGGTAATTCTTACCCACCCTGCAGCTCTAGGCTTAGTTGGAATTTCAAGTGCAGAGGCTCATAAGCATAGTCATCAGTACCAAGGGCCCATCATTGGACCATCCTTCTTCACTGGTCTTTGCCCATGCATGAGGGCAACTGTTGCTGTTCCACTGGGGAATGTGACAGAGCTCCCCTAGTTAGGAACTCCATACTCCCTCAGTTGTTTGGAAAGTTACCTACTATGACAATACCCAATGAATATCCAAACATTTTTATATACCCTATATACATGCCCTGGAGAACTCCCTTCCAACTATCAGTGACACCCCACACCACTGTTCCTCCCCTATAATAGTTGAACCTCACTGTGATTCAAAACTTCTTCAAAAATGAAGCCTAATACATTGCCAAATTTGATTAGTAAGAAAATGAAATAGTAATAATAGGTTTCAAGATTACAAGCAAAATTAATACTAATTGAGAAAAACTGAGATAAAGTAAAAAATAAACAGGTACTAAAAAATGAAAAAATCATAAAACTTTGGTTTTGATGTTTTGCCTTTCATCACTGTAATAGGTGTTGCCCTGTATGTACAGTGGCAAGGTAATCTCTTCCATTCCTTCCTCGGTGCCTACACCCTTTTTTTTAAATTTTTAATTTTGTCTTCAAAAAATTTAGATCACAGTAAAGTCACATATACAATATAGGGGACTCCCATATATTCAACATCAAACCCTTTCCCCCTCTTCCCCAGCAAGATCTTTTCATATCCTCTTAAGTATGGGTCTTCATACTCCTTTTCTCCACTGTACCTGTCCTTCTCTAGTTTGTTTCTCAATCTGATCATTGATTATTGCTCCTTATTTAAACTCTTATTTTGGAAGGGAACAACTGCCATCTTGTCCAGGTACTACATTTAAATGTATATATATTTTCAGAATCAATTATCTTTAAAGGTGTTTTCAATTACATGTCTTCAAATGAATTTTATTTCTGAACTTAAACTTATATTTATGAGTATTTTATTCTTACAATTAAATTTTAGTTTCTCATTATATTTTAGTGCTGCCTTTTCAATAATTATCATTCACATGAGGCACTTGATTTCAGTTTTCTTTTTATTTAGTCTTTTAATTTGGTTTTAGTGGTGGCAGTTCTTTTTAGATTTTTAAAAACTTTATTTCTATTGCTATAGATTCCCAATCATATAGGTTCAGAGCCATTTTAATAGGACCTACAATTTTACCAACAATTGGTTTTCCTATTATCAGGCATATAAAAGATCTGCCAAAGTAATTTATGTATATCACATGGTCCAAAAACTCATCAGCAACTTTTGTGCACACTATATTTAAACACTTTATTTTAGAAATAACCTCTAGCAAGAAAGAATAGATATAATTTTGTTTACTGATATTTTAAATTTTTCCATCTATACATAATAATCCTGCCAGCCACAAGACACCTTGATTCTTAGTGAGCATCTTGAAAACATTGACATTACTAGGAATTGTGTGGATTGAAAGCATGAAAATGTTGGTCTCCTACTAATGGGGTAACATTCTGGGATTTCAGAATTGCACATTCAGGCTTCCTGTACCCTGGGGACATTCTGCTGCTAAATGGACTGTCATTTGTGGAAGTCACTAAACCCTATTCACAGCTCCATCTGTAACATCTATTGTGGAATCTCTCTTCTTTCTTTCTTTCTTTTTCAGTCAGGCCAGGAAAAAGATTTTATTTGGTAATGGGAGAAAGAAGAGAACTTGCTGAGAAATGGACAGGATGGAAATAAGCACTAATATTGGTGTCGGCTCCTCTAGGCAGAGAAAGTGAGTTCTGGCTTGTGTGGTCACCTTCAAAGCTATTAATTATTCCTCCCCTTACAAATGCTAATGGGTGGGGCCCAAGCTGCTATTGGGTTATCCCACCAATAGTGGGGGCCAAAGGTGAGTAGTCTTTGGAATATGCAGTGCCTCCCCTCAGCCCAGGAGAGAGTCTCAACTGGAACCTGAAAGTCAAGGTCAAGGACTCAGTAGGGTCTCATGGCCACATAGTCTGTTGGCCATGTTGTGGCTCATCTCATTTCCCTGTACTAAACTGTCTGAACTCGCCCTCAAAGAGTTCATGCCATTATTCTTAAAGGGGTGCTGAGGGGTCAAGGTCATTCTTCTGTAGTTGCTTCCTGCTGTTTAGGGCAGTAGTCCCTGCCTGACAAGGCATGACCTCTCTCACTATTCTATTGTGTTTGAGGGAAGATGGGTCCACATCCTGGTTGGAACTGGATGAAATCCCCACACGATTAATAAGCCATTGATTCATTAGAAATAAACAATTCAAATTTTGAAAATCCATGGTCCCAATAAAGAGATAAAGAGGATGGTGGCAAACAGACCCAAAAAGGGTTGTAGTAATGATACACTAGACCACAAGAGTGAGAAAGGCCAGGTACCTTCAGAGGCTGCTCCCTCCCAAAGTTGATGGAAACAGCATTCTTCCTTGAATTCTTTTATGCTGCTGGTTAACTCCAGGGAGAGACTGTAGTAGACCTGCTAGGTTTCAGTATGAACTTCAATCTTAGTTCCTACAGCAGTGGTTATGCTTAGGACAGCTAGGAGAGGTGTGCCCTAGACATAAACTCACAGAGACAGTATAGGCAACAGGATAAGCACATGACAAAGAAAATAAAGATAGTACTTCAGAGAAGCATTCCTTTATCTTACAGCTACATTCCTGGAATTAGTCATTTAAATGCTTCAGTTTAAAAGATGTTTTTTCAAACTCCATATAATTTACCCTAACCACATGGAATGGATATTTCACATTAAAACAAAGCTTATTAAATTACAATTAAGGAGGTATATGTAGCTCATGTGACTGGGCTCCCATCTACCATATAGGAGGCCCCAGCTTCAATTCCCAGGGCCTCCTGGTAAAGGCAAACTGGCCTGAGCACCATAGAGAGCTGAAAGTCCACTGACATGGAGAGCTGATAGCCCACATGGCAGAGAGCTGACAGCCCATGCTACACACAGCTGGTGCAGCAAGGTGACACAACAAAGTGAGACATAGAGGAGAGACACTGAGAGAGGCAGCAGACTGGAGAGATGAGTCAGTGTGTGAAACTGAATGCCTCTCTCCCACATCAGAGGTCCCGGGATGGGTTCCCAGAGCCAAAGACATGGGGGTGGCAGACTTGGCGCAGTGGTTAGGGCATCCATCTACCATATGGGAGGTCCGCGGTTCAAACCCCGGGCCTCCTTGACCCATGTGGAGCTGGCCCATGCACAGTGCTGATGCGTGCAAGGAGTGCCGTGCCACACAGGGGTGTCCCCTGTGTAGGGGAGCCCCAGGTACAAGGAGTGTGCCCCGTAAGGAGAGCCACCCAGTGTGAAAGAAAGTGCAGCCTGCCCAAGAATGGCACCACACACACGGAGAGCTGACACAGCAACAAAAAGAAACAAAGATTCCCATGCTGCTGACAACAGAAGTAGACAAAGACGATGACACAGTGAATGGACAGAGAGCAGACAACCGGTGCATGTGGGTGAGCAGGGGAGAGAAGAGAAATAAATAAATAAATCTAAAAAAAAAAAAAAGAAAGAAAAGACACGGGAAGCAGGTGCAAGTGCAAAAACCAAAAAGTGGGGGAAATAAATAAGTCTTTTTAAAAAATTACAATTAGCAACCAATGAAGTTTATTTTATTCATTGAAGAGAGGGCAGATCTACATTTTCTCCTTTTAACTTAATTCCATTAAACATGAATTTACAATATCATTATCTTAAGGACTTAATATAATATTAATTTATTTAATTGGCATTCTATAAATGTAGGGAAATTACACCTAAGTTAAATAAAATTGAAATCATTATAGTTTATTCTAGGAATGTCCTTTTGCCCTCCTTTACATAAGGTTTAAAACTTCTCTTCTTTAATAAAAGTCTAAAACTGTGAATAATTTTAAAAGCATACTGAATGCTAGGTTCTGGAATATATTACAATTATTTAATTTGTTTTAATTATAATTTAGAAAAGATCTTCCATAGCTTTCAAGGACTTTTCATTTGCTTCCTGGAATTCATTAATAGGATTATTTATTTTGTCTTTATTTTTAATGTTACATTAAAAAATGAGGTTCCCGCATCCAGCATCCAGGTGGAATCTGAGCCTCCTCTTGACATAGAGGTGCAATGGACACAACCAATCCAATGTCCACATAGAAGAGGTGGCATTGGATTGGGAAAAGGGGACATAATGGACAAAGGGTATGGGGAAAGGCAGGAAGAGATGAGAGGTGGAGGCGTCTTCGGGACATGGAGCTGCCCTGGATGGTGCTTCAGAGGTAATCACTGGACACTGTAAATCCTCACAGGGCCTACTTGATGGAATAGAGGAGAGTATGGGCCATGATGTGAACCAATGTATAGGAGGTGCAGAGGTGCCCAAAGATGTACTTACCAAATCCAATGGATATGTCATGATGATGGGAACGAGTGTTGTTGGGGGGGGGGAGAGGGGGGGTGGGGGGGTGGGGTTGAATGGGACCTCACATATATATTTTTAATGTAATATTATTACAAAGTCAATAAAAAATAAAAAAATTAAAAAAAAAAATGAGGTTCCCATATACCCCCCACCCCCCTCACCCAACTCCTCTCCCTATAACAACAACCTCCTCTATCATCATGAGACATTCATTGCATTTGGTGAATACATCTCTGAGCACCACTGCACCTCATGGTCAGTGGTCCACATCATAGCCACTCTCCCACAGTCCACACAGTGGGCCATGGGAGGATGTACAATATCGAGTAACTGTCCCTGCAGCACCACCCAGGACAATTCCAAGACCTGAAAATGCCCCCACAACACATCTCTTCCTCCCATTCCCTACCCCAAGCCACCACTATGGACACTTTCTCCACACAAATGCCACATTTTCTTCAATTACTAATCACAATAGTTCATGAACAGACTATCAGTAAGTCAACTTGAATCCATACTCTATTCCTCCATCCTGTGGACCTTAGAATGGTTGTGTACACTCCACATCTATATCAAGAGGGGGCTTACAATCCACATGGATGCTGGATGCAATGTTCCTGCTTTCAGTTGTAGACACTCTTGGCTCCATGGTGTGGTGGTTCACCTTCTTGACTTCCATGTTAGATGAGTGGGATGAGTCCAAAAAACCAGAGTAGAAGTTGCAAGTCTGTTGAGGCTCAGGGCCTGGCTGTCACATGGTCAGTCCAGAGATTCAGGTCCCCTGGGTATACATTAACCCACAGCACGAACCTTAGCTCTGGTAAAAGTAACAGGGGACACCCAGGACTACGCTACTGATGGCAGGTGGCTCCGGGCCTCAGTGCCCTGCCAGTGGGCTCTGCTTTGGAATCCGTGCTCTTGCACGGGGTGTGAGTGTGGGGGGGAGTAGGTTGCAGGGGGGCCTCCCTACACATGCCTCTTCTTCTGCCACTTTGACTGCGGCTGAGCCTGGCACTGGGTGCGTGCATGCTCAGGAGACAGGCTTCTGCATGTCTCTGGACAGCCCCCGTGCCAGCTGGGACCTGAGCCCCAGTGCAGGAGCACCACCTGCGCTCAGGTTCGTTGGACCGACCCGGGTCAGCTGAGAGGGAGGAGAACGTGGTCCTCACCTCGGAGGGAAGCCAAAATGCCGACAACTGCCAGCGGGAGAGCCGCATCCAACAGCCCTGTGGGATCTAAGCCCCCTCTCGCTCCATCCGCTGCCTCCGCCTGACCCCCTCCTTTCGGGGCGCTGAGACGGCGCCCGGGGTGGCGGTGGGGGAGGGGAGGGGCAAGCGCTAGGCCTCCCGCGCCGCCGCCGTAGACCGCTCTCTGACGCCCTCAAAGCCGGGACCAAAGCGCAGGCGCCCCGGCCCGCTGGACCGGCCGTGTCCAGCGCCGCCGTGGCGCACAGCGCCACTCACACCGCCCCCGGGGGACTCGTCCCGACCCCGCCCGTCCTGGTTGCTCTGGAGGAGGTGGCCACTGGCGGGAGGTGCCGAAGCCCGGGAGTGGGAAGACAGTTGTGATGGATTGGGGGGGGGAGGGGAGGCGTTTTCTGCACTCGGGAATTGTCCCCGGTGGCACTGCCGGGACAGATGCGGCCAATAGGCATCCTGCTGAAACCCACCCGATGCACTTCGGACAGCGCGTCCACTGCCATGAAAACCACCAGCGCTGGGGGAAGCGGGGTTCCAAAATGTATACACCGAATGTCAGCAGGAGGCCACGGGGCACGGCGGAAGGGGTGGCCGACGTGGGTGGAGCCTGCTGGGTGGGGACTGGGCCAGGAGAGAAGCTCTGCTATGCTGTCCTGGACAGTTGTTCCCTCCCGTCTGTCTGGCGAAAAGCCAGGAGACAGAAGAAGCTCCAGGAACAAGAGAGCGGCTCCGTTGCCCAAAGTCAGAGGCAAAACTTCCACCGCTAGGGGCCACTGTAGGATAGGAATAGTTCCTTCCTCACACTTGCTGGGGGGGCAGAGGGCTGAGTTCTAAGGCAGGGGGAGGGGCAGGGCCCCTTGCAGAAGGGGCTGTGGGGGAAGGGACCCCTGGGCCAGATCTGGGGCTGCTGGGAGAGCCCCCTCTCCATGCCATAGCTCACCTGACCCAGGCCAAGGGTCTGGGTTGGGCCAGGCTGCCAGCCAGACCCGTCTGAAGACGGTTTCCTTGCCCACCAAAGTCCCCGAGGCCTCCTCAAGCGGGGGCCTACCTAGGGCCGGCCGGCGTTGCCCTGCAGGTCTCTCCCACGGCCATGGTCACAGACATGCTGTCTCCCATCGCCGTCACCTCCACCTTGTGTCAGGGGAACCCCGGCCTTTCCCAACGGTGACCTGCGGGCTTCGGCCTGGGCTCCCGGCCAGGCCTGCAGAGGCCTGTCTCCCGGAGAGCACAGGCCCAGAGTCTTCCCTCTCCCTTGTCAATGACCTCTCTTTCTCTGCGTTTCTTTGGTGGGACGAGAGGGGCCCCAGAGCACCCCGACGACTCTGAGCAATCAGCCTGCCCTTTCTCCTCTCGCCCACCTTTTTGGGACCGTACGAACGAACGAGCATTTCTCTCGGCTCTGGGGCCGGGGGACGCAAAACGAAACTGCTTACCTCTTGGGTGGTGAGACACTTGCGTGGAAATCATTTCTGCTCACTTGAGGCAGGCACTGCGGTCAAGTGGGCTTACAGGTCCAGGTGTGCCATGGACCGGGTATATTCTAAGCGGCCATCGTGACCGTCCAAAGCGGACGTATGGGTTGTTTGGGCCTTGACTCAAGTCGTAACCATCCGTTTTGGGGGGGAAAAAAGTGAGAACCCATCATCTTAAGCACACTTCCCTCTGCCAGAGCACGCCACGCAACCAGGTGATGTTCCTACTGATTGCCGTTCCAAGCTACCGTAGCGGCCAATGCCGCAGGGAAACCGTCCAGATTTCCAAACCGAAGCAGATAGCCCTTCTCGCCGAGGCGCAGCTGCCTGGTCGATCAAGCCCCAGGCCCTGGTGCTCCTGAGGGCTGCGGGGACACCCAGGACTACGCTGCTGATGGCAGGTGGCTCCGGGCCTCAGTGCCCTGCCAGTGGGCTCTACTGGGGAATCCGTGCTCTCGCACGCGGGGGAGGGGGGATTCGGTTGCAGGGGGGCCTCCCTACACATGCCTCTTCTTCTGTCACTTTGGCTGCGGCTGAGCCTGGCACTGGGTGCGTGCATGCTCAGGAGACAGGCTTCTGCGTGTCTCTGGACAGGCCCCGTGCCAGCTGGGACCTGAGCCCCAGCGCAGGTGCACCACCTGCGCTCAGGTTCCTTGGACCGGCCCAGGTCAGCTGAGAGGGAGGAGAACACGGTCCTCACCGCGGAGGGAAGCAAAAGTGCCGACACCTGCCAGCGGGAGAGCCGCATCCAGCAGCCCCGTGGGATCTAAGCCCCCTCTCGCCCCATCCGCTGCCCCCCTCCTCAGCCCCTCCTTTCGGGGCGCCCGGACGGCGCCCGGGGCAGGGGTGGGGGAGGGGCAGGGGCAAGCGCCAGGCCTCCCGCGCCGCCGTACAGCGCTCTCTGACGCCCGCAAAGCCGGGACCAAAGCGCAGGCGCCCCGGCCCGCTGGGCCGGCCACGCCCACCGCCGCCCTGGCGCGCAGGCGCCACTCACCCCGCCCCCGGCAGACTCGCCCCGACCCCGCCCCTCCTGGTTGCTCTGGAGACGGTGGCCACTGGCGCGAGGTGCCCAAGCCCGGGAGAGGGAAGACGGTGGTGAGGGATTGGGGGAGGGGGCGGGGAGGCGTTTTCTGCACTCGGGAGTGGTCCCCGGTGGCAGCGCCGGGACAGATGAGGCCAATAGGCATCCTGCCGAAACCCACCCGATGCACTTCGGGCAGCGCGTCCACTGCCAGGAAAACCTCCAGCGCTGGGGGAAGCGGGCTTCCAAAATGTCTACACCGAATGCCACCAGGAGGCCACGGGGACGCGACGGAAGGGGTGGCCGACGTGGGTGGAGCCTGCTGGGTGGGGACTGGGCCACGAGAGAAGCTCTGCTATGCTGCCCTGGACAGTTGTTCCCTCCCGTCTGTCTGGCGAAAAGCCAGGAGACAGAAGAAGCTCCAGGAACAAGAGAGCGGCTCTGTTGCCCAAAGTCAGAGGCAAAACTTCCACCGCTAGGGGCCACTGTAGGATAGGAATAGTTCCTTCCTCACACTTGCTGGGGGGCAGAGGGCTGAGTTCTAAGGCAGGGGGAGGGGCAGGGCCCCTTGCAGAAGGGGCTGTGGGGGAAGGGACCCCTGGGCCAGATCTGGGGCTGCTGGGAGAGCCCCCTCTCCATGCCATAGCTCACCTGACCCAGGCCAAGGGTCTGGGTTGGGCCAGGCTGCCAGCCAGACCCGTCTGAAGAGGGGTTTCCTTGCCCACCAAAGTCCCCGAGGCCTCCTCAAGCGGGGGCCTACCTAGGGCCGGCCGGCGTTGCCCTGCAGGTCTCTCCCACGGCCATGGTCACAGACATGCTGTCTCCCATCGCCGTCACCTCCACCTTGTGTCAGGGGAACCCCGGCCTTTCCCACCGGTGACCTGCGGGCTTCGGCCTGGGCTCCCGGCCAGGCCTGCAGAGGCCTGTCTCCCGGAGAGCACAGGCCCAGAGTCTTCCCTCTCCCTTGTCAATGACCTCTCTTTCTCTGCGTTTCTTTGGTGGGACGAGAGGGGCCCCAGAGCACCCCGACGACTCTGAGCAATCAGCCTGCCCTTTCTCCTCTCGCCCACCTTTTTGGGACCGTACGAACGAACGAGCATTTCTCTCGGCTCTGGGGCCGGGGGACGCAAAACGAAACTGCTTACCTCTTGGGTGGTGAGACACTTGCGTGGAAATCATTTCTGCTCACTTGAGGCAGGCACTGCGGTCAAGTGGGCTTACAGGTCCAGGTGTGCCATGGACCGGGTATATTCTAAGCGGCCATCGTGACCGTCCAAAGCGGACGTATGGGTTGTTTGGGCCTTGACTCGAGTCGTAACCATCCGTTTTGGGGGGGAAAAAAGTGAGAACCCATCATCTTAAGCACACTTCCCTCTGCCAGAGCACGCCACGCAACCAGGTGATGTTCCTACTGATTGCCGTTCCAAGCTACCGTAGCGGCCAATGCCGCAGGGATACCGTCCAGATTTCCAAACCGAAGCAGATAGCCCTTCTCGCCGAGGCCCAGCTGCCTGGTCGATCAAGCCCCAGGCCCTGGTGCTCCTGAGGGCTGCGGGGACACCCAGGACTACGCTGCTGATGGCAGGTGGCTCCGGGCCTCAGTGCCCTGCCAGTGGGCTCTACTGGGGAATCCGTGCTCTCGCACGCGGGGGAGGGGGGATTCGGTTGCAGGGGGGCCTCCCTACACATGCCTCTTCTTCTGTCACTTTGGCTGCGGCTGAGCCTGGCACTGGGTGCGTGCATGCTCAGGAGACAGGCTTCTGCGTGTCTCTGGACAGGCCCCGTGCCAGCTGGGACCTGAGCCCCAGCGCAGGTGCACCACCTGCGCTCAGGTTCCTTGGACCGGCCCAGGTCAGCTGAGAGGGAGGAGAACACGGTCCTCACCGCGGAGGGAAGCAAAAGTGCCGACACCTGCCAGCGGGAGAGCCGCATCCAGCAGCCCCGTGGGATCTAAGCCCCCTCTCGCCCCATCCGCTGCCCCCCTCCTCAGCCCCTCCTTTCGGGGCGCCCGGACGGCGCCCGGGGCAGGGGTGGGGGAGGGGCAGGGGCAAGCGCCAGGCCTCCCGCGCCGCCGTACACCGCTCTCTGACGCCCGCAAAGCCGGGACCAAAGCGCAGGCGCCCCGGCCCGCTGGGCCGGCCACGCCCACCGCCGCCCTGGCGCGCAGGCGCCACTCACCCCGCCCCCGGCAGACTCGCCCCGACCCCGCCCCTCCTGGTTGCTCTGGAGACGGTGGCCACTGGCGCGAGGTGCCCAAGCCCGGGAGAGGGAAGACGGTGGTGAGGGATTGGGGGAGGGGGCGGGGAGGCGTTTTCTGCACTCGGGAGTGGTCCCCGGTGGCAGCGCCGGGACAGATGAGGCCAATAGGCATCCTGCCGAAACCCACCCGATGCACTTCGGGCAGCGCGTCCACTGCCAGGAAAACCTCCAGCGCTGGGGGAAGCGGGCTTCCAAAATGTCTACACCGAATGCCACCAGGAGGCCACGGGGACGCGACGGAAGGGGTGGCCGACGTGGGTGGAGCCTGCTGGGTGGGGACTGGGCCAGGAGAGAAGCTCTGCTATGCTGTCCTGGACAGTTGTTCCCTCCCGTCTGTCTGGCGAAAAGCCAGGAGACAGAAGAAGCTCCAGGAACAAGAGAGCGGCTCCGTTGCCCAAAGTCAGAGGCAAAACTTCCACCGCTAGGGGCCACTGTAGGATAGGAATAGTTCCTTCCTCACACTTGCTGGGGGGCAGAGGGCTGAGTTCTAAGGCAGGGGCAGGGGCAGGGCCCCTTGCAGAAGGGGCTGTGGGGGAAGGGACCCCTGGGCCAGATCTGGGGCTGCTGGGAGAGCCCCCTCTCCATGCCATAGCTCACCTGACCCAGGCCAAGGGTCTGGGTTGGGCCAGGCTGCCAGCCAGACCCGTCTGAAGAGGGGTTTCCTTGCCCACCAAAGTCCCCGAGGCCTCCTCAAGCGGGGGCCTACCTAGGGCCGGCCGGCGTTGCCCTGCAGGTCTCTCCCACGGCCATGGTCACAGACATGCTGTCTCCCATCGCCGTCACCTCCACCTTGTGTCAGGGGAACCCCGGCCTTTCCCACCGGTGACCTGCGGGCTTCGGCCTGGGCTCCCGGCCAGGCCTGCAGAGGCCTGTCTCCCGGAGAGCACAGGCCCAGAGTCTTCCCTCTCCCTTGTCAATGACCTCTCTTTCTCTGCGTTTCTTTGGTGGGACGAGAGGGGCCCCAGAGCACCCCGACGACTCTGAGCAATCAGCCTGCCCTTTCTCCTCTCGCCCACCTTTTTGGGACCGTACGAACGAACGAGCATTTCTCTCGGCTCTGGGGCCGGGGGACGCAAAACGAAACTGCTTACCTCTTGGGTGGTGAGACACTTGCGTGGAAATCATTTCTGCTCACTTGAGGCAGGCACTGCGGTCAAGTGGGCTTACAGGTCCAGGTGTGCCATGGACCGGGTATATTCTAAGCGGCCATCGTGACCGTCCAAAGCGGACGTATGGGTTGTTTGGGCCTTGACTCGAGTCGTAACCATCCGTTTTGGGGGGGAAAAAAGTGAGAACCCATCATCTTAAGCACACTTCCCTCTGCCAGAGCACGCCACGCAACCAGGTGATGTTCCTACTGATTGCCGTTCCAAGCTACCGTAGCGGCCAATGCCGCAGGGATACCGTCCAGATTTCCAAACCGAAGCAGATAGCCCTTCTCGCCGAGGCCCAGCTGCCTGGTCGATCAAGCCCCAGGCCCTGGTGCTCCTGAGGGCTGCGGGGACACCCAGGACTACGCTGCTGATGGCAGGTGGCTCCGGGCCTCAGTGCCCTGCCAGTGGGCTCTACTGGGGAATCCGTGCTCTCGCACGCGGGGGAGGGGGGATTCGGTTGCAGGGGGGCCTCCCTACACATGCCTCTTCTTCTGTCACTTTGGCTGCGGCTGAGCCTGGCACTGGGTGCGTGCATGCTCAGGAGACAGGCTTCTGCGTGTCTCTGGACAGGCCCCGTGCCAGCTGGGACCTGAGCCCCAGCGCAGGTGCACCACCTGCGCTCAGGTTCCTTGGACCGGCCCAGGTCAGCTGAGAGGGAGGAGAACACGGTCCTCACCGCGGAGGGAAGCAAAAGTGCCGACACCTGCCAGCGGGAGAGCCGCATCCAGCAGCCCCGTGGGATCTAAGCCCCCTCTCGCCCCATCCGCTGCCCCCCTCCTCAGCCCCTCCTTTCGGGGCGCCCGGACGGCGCCCGGGGCAGGGGTGGGGGAGGGGCAGGGGCAAGCGCCAGGCCTCCCGCGCCGCCGTACACCGCTCTCTGACGCCCGCAAAGCCGGGACCAAAGCGCAGGCGCCCCGGCCCGCTGGGCCGGCCACGCCCACCGCCGCCCTGGCGCGCAGGCGCCACTCACCCCGCCCCCGGCAGACTCGCCCCGACCCCGCCCCTCCTGGTTGCTCTGGAGACGGTGGCCACTGGCGCGAGGTGCCCAAGCCCGGGAGAGGGAAGACGGTGGTGAGGGATTGGGGGAGGGGGCGGGGAGGCGTTTTCTGCACTCGGGAGTGGTCCCCGGTGGCAGTGCCGGGACAGATGAGGCCAATAGGCATCCTGCCGAAACCCACCCGATGCACTTCGGGCAGCGCGTCCACTGCCAGGAAAACCTCCAGCGCTGGGGGAAGCGGGCTTCCAAAATGTCTACACCGAATGCCACCAGGAGGCCACGGGGACGCGACGGAAGGGGTGGCCGACGTGGGTGGAGCCTGCTGGGTGGGGACTGGGCCAGGAGAGAAGCTCTGCTATGCTGTCCTGGACAGTTGTTCCCTCCCGTCTGTCTGGCGAAAAGCCAGGAGACAGAAGAAGCTCCAGGAACAAGAGAGCGGCTCCGTTGCCCAAAGTCAGAGGCAAAACTTCCACCGCTAGGGGCCACTGTAGGATAGGAATAGTTCCTTCCTCACACTTGCTGGGGGGCAGAGGGCTGAGTTCTAAGGCAGGGGCAGGGGCAGGGCCCCTTGCAGAAGGGGCTGTGGGGGAAGGGACCCCTGGGCCAGATCTGGGGCTGCTGGGAGAGCCCCCGCTCCATGCCATAGCTCACCTGACCCAGGCCAAGGGTCTGGGTTGGGCCAGGCTGCCAGCCAGACCCGTCTGAAGAGGGGTTTCCTTGCCCACCAAAGTCCCCGAGGCCTCCTCAAGCGGGGGCCTACCTAGGGCCGGCCGGCGTTGCCCTGCAGGTCTCTCCCACGGCCATGGTCACAGACATGCTGTCTCCCATCGCCGTCACCTCCACCTTGTGTCAGGGGAACCCCGGCCTTTCCCACCGGTGACCTGCGGGCTTCGGCCTGGGCTCCCGGCCAGGCCTGCAGAGGCCTGTCTCCCGGAGAGCACAGGCCCAGAGTCTTCCCTCTCCCTTGTCAATGACCTCTCTTTCTCTGCGTTTCTTTGGTGGGACGAGAGGGGCCCCAGAGCACCCCGACGACTCTGAGCAATCAGCCTGCCCTTTCTCCTCTCGCCCACCTTTTTGGGACCGTACGAACGAACGAGCATTTCTCTCGGCTCTGGGGCCGGGGGACGCAAAACGAAACTGCTTACCTCTTGGGTGGTGAGACACTTGCGTGGAAATCATTTCTGCTCACTTGAGGCAGGCACTGCGGTCAAGTGGGCTTACAGGTCCAGGTGTGCCATGGACCGGGTATATTCTAAGCGGCCATCGTGACCGTCCAAAGCGGACGTATGGGTTGTTTGGGCCTTGACTCGAGTCGTAACCATCCGTTTTGGGGGGGAAAAAAGTGAGAACCCATCATCTTAAGCACACTTCCCTCTGCCAGAGCACGCCACGCAACCAGGTGATGTTCCTACTGATTGCCGTTCCAAGCTACCGTAGCGGCCAATGCCGCAGGGATACCGTCCAGATTTCCAAACCGAAGCAGATAGCCCTTCTCGCCGAGGCGCAGCTGCCTGGTCGATCAAGCCCCAGGCCCTGGTGCTCCTGAGGGCTGCGGGGACACCCAGGACTACGCTGCTGATGGCAGGTGGCTCCGGGCCTCAGTGCCCTGCCAGTGGGCTCTACTGGGGAATCCGTGCTCTCGCACGCGGGGGAGGGGGGATTCGGTTGCAGGGGGGCCTCCCTACACATGCCTCTTCTTCTGTCACTTTGGCTGCGGCTGAGCCTGGCACTGGGTGCGTGCATGCTCAGGAGACAGGCTTCTGCGTGTCTCTGGACAGGCCCCGTGCCAGCTGGGACCTGAGCCCCAGCGCAGGTGCACCACCTGCGCTCAGGTTCCTTGGACCGGCCCAGGTCAGCTGAGAGGGAGGAGAACACGGTCCTCACCGCGGAGGGAAGCAAAAGTGCCGACACCTGCCAGCGGGAGAGCCGCATCCAGCAGCCCCGTGGGATCTAAGCCCCCTCTCGCCCCATCCGCTGCCCCCCTCCTCAGCCCCTCCTTTCGGGGCGCCCGGACGGCGCCCGGGGCAGGGGTGGGGGAGGGGCAGGGGCAAGCGCCAGGCCTCCCGCGCCGCCGTACAGCGCTCTCTGACGCCCGCAAAGCCGGGACCAAAGCGCAGGCGCCCCGGCCCGCTGGGCTGGCCACGCCCACCGCCGCCCTGGCGCGCAGGCGCCACTCACCCCGCCCCCGGCAGACTCGCCCCGACCCCGCCCCTCCTGGTTGCTCTGGAGACGGTGGCCACTGGCGCGAGGTGCCCAAGCCCGGGAGAGGGAAGACGGTGGTGAGGGATTGGGGGAGGGGGCGGGGAGGCGTTTTCTGCACTCGGGAGTGGTCCCCGGTGGCAGTGCCGGGACAGATGAGGCCAATAGGCATCCTGCCGAAACCCACCCGATGCACTTCGGGCAGCGCGTCCACTGCCAGGAAAACCTCCAGCGCTGGGGGAAGCGGGCTTCCAAAATGTCTACACCGAATGCCACCAGGAGGCCACGGGGACGCGACGGAAGGGGTGGCCGACGTGGGTGGAGCCTGCTGGGTGGGGACTGGGCCAGGAGAGAAGCTCTGCTATGCTGTCCTGGACAGTTGTTCCCTCCCGTCTGTCTGGCGAAAAGCCAGGAGACAGAAGAAGCTCCAGGAACAAGAGAGCGGCTCCGTTGCCCAAAGTCAGAGGCAAAACTTCCACCGCTAGGGGCCACTGTAGGATAGGAATAGTTCCTTCCTCACACTTGCTGGGGGGCAGAGGGCTGAGTTCTAAGGCAGGGGCAGGGGCAGGGCCCCTTGCAGAAGGGGCTGTGGGGGAAGGGACCCCTGGGCCAGATCTGGGGCTGCTGGGAGAGCCCCCTCTCCATGCCATAGCTCACCTGACCCAGGCCAAGGGTCTGGGTTGGGCCAGGCTGCCAGCCAGACCCGTCTGAAGAGGGGTTTCCTTGCCCACCAAAGTCCCCGAGGCCTCCTCAAGCGGGGGCCTACCTAGGGCCGGCCGGCGTTGCCCTGCAGGTCTCTCCCACGGCCATGGTCACAGACATGCTGTCTCCCATCGCCGTCACCTCCACCTTGTGTCAGGGGAACCCCGGCCTTTCCCACCGGTGACCTGCGGGCTTCGGCCTGGGCTCCCGGCCAGGCCTGCAGAGGCCTGTCTCCCGGAGAGCACAGGCCCAGAGTCTTCCCTCTCCCTTGTCAATGACCTCTCTTTCTCTGCGTTTCTTTGGTGGGACGAGAGGGGCCCCAGAGCACCCCGACGACTCTGAGCAATCAGCCTGCCCTTTCTCCTCTCGCCCACCTTTTTGGGACCGTACGAACGAACGAGCATTTCTCTCGGCTCTGGGGCCGGGGGACGCAAAACGAAACTGCTTACCTCTTGGGTGGTGAGACACTTGCGTGGAAATCATTTCTGCTCACTTGAGGCAGGCACTGCGGTCAAGTGGGCTTACAGGTCCAGGTGTGCCATGGACCGGGTATATTCTAAGCGGCCATCGTGACCGTCCAAAGCGGACGTATGGGTTGTTTGGGCCTTGACTCGAGTCGTAACCATCCGTTTTGGGGGGGAAAAAAGTGAGAACCCATCATCTTAAGCACACTTCCCTCTGCCAGAGCACGCCACGCAACCAGGTGATGTTCCTACTGATTGCCGTTCCAAGCTACCGTAGCGGCCAATGCCGCAGGGATACCGTCCAGATTTCCAAACCGAAGCAGATAGCCCTTCTCGCCGAGGCGCAGCTGCCTGGTCGATCAAGCCCCAGGCCCTGGTGCTCCTGAGGGCTGCGGGGACACCCAGGACTACGCTGCTGATGGCAGGTGGCTCCGGGCCTCAGTGCCCTGCCAGTGGGCTCTACTGGGGAATCCGTGCTCTCGCACGTGGGGGAGGGGGGATTCGGTTGCAGGGGGGCCTCCCTACACATGCCTCTTCTTCTGTCACTTTGGCTGCGGCTGAGCCTGGCACTGGGTGCGTGCATGCTCAGGAGACAGGCTTCTGCGTGTCTCTGGACAGGCCCCGTGCCAGCTGGGACCTGAGCCCCAGCGCAGGTGCACCACCTGCGCTCAGGTTCCTTGGACCGGCCCAGGTCAGCTGAGAGGGAGGAGAACACGGTCCTCACCGCGGAGGGAAGCAAAAGTGCCGACACCTGCCAGCGGGAGAGCCGCATCCAGCAGCCCCGTGGGATCTAAGCCCCCTCTCGCCCCATCCGCTGCCCCCCTCCTCAGCCCCTCCTTTCGGGGCGCCCGGACGGCGCACGGGGCAGGGGTGGGGGAGGGGCAGGGGCAAGCGCCAGGCCTCCCGCGCCGCCGTACAGCGCTCTCTGACGCCCGCAAAGCCGGGACCAAAGCGCAGGCGCCCCGGCCCGCTGGGCCGGCCACGCCCACCGCCGCCCTGGCGCGCAGGCGCCACTCACCCCGCCCCCGGCAGACTCGCCCCGACCCCGCCCCTCCTGGTTGCTCTGGAGACGGTGGCCACTGGCGCGAGGTGCCCAAGCCCGGGAGAGGGAAGACGGTGGTGAGGGATTGGGGGAGGGGGCGGGGAGGCGTTTTCTGCACTCGGGAGTGGTCCCCGGTGGCAGTGCCGGGACAGATGAGGCCAATAGGCATCCTGCCGAAACCCACCCGATGCACTTCGGGCAGCGCGTCCACTGCCAGGAAAACCTCCAGCGCTGGGGGAAGCGGGCTTCCAAAATGTCTACACCGAATGCCACCAGGAGGCCACGGGGACGCGACGGAAGGGGTGGCCGACGTGGGTGGAGCCTGCTGGGTGGGGACTGGGCCAGGAGAGAAGCTCTGCTATGCTGTCCTGGACAGTTGTTCCCTCCCGTCTGTCTGGCGAAAAGCCAGGAGACAGAAGAAGCTCCAGGAACAAGAGAGCGGCTCCGTTGCCCAAAGTCAGAGGCAAAACTTCCACCGCTAGGGGCCACTGTAGGATAGGAATAGTTCCTTCCTCACACTTGCTGGGGGGCAGAGGGCTGAGTTCTAAGGCAGGGGCAGGGGCAGGGCCCCTTGCAGAAGGGGCTGTGGGGGAAGGGACCCCTGGGCCAGATCTGGGGCTGCTGGGAGAGCCCCCTCTCCATGCCATAGCTCACCTGACCCAGGCCAAGGGTCTGGGTTGGGCCAGGCTGCCAGCCAGACCCGTCTGAAGAGGGGTTTCCTTGCCCACCAAAGTCCCCGAGGCCTCCTCAAGCGGGGGCCTACCTAGGGCCGGCCGGCGTTGCCCTGCAGGTCTCTCCCACGGCCATGGTCACAGACATGCTGTCTCCCATCGCCGTCACCTCCACCTTGTGTCAGGGGAACCCCGGCCTTTCCCACCGGTGACCTGCGGGCTTCGGCCTGGGCTCCCGGCCAGGCCTGCAGAGGCCTGTCTCCCGGAGAGCACAGGCCCAGAGTCTTCCCTCTCCCTTGTCAATGACCTCTCTTTCTCTGCGTTTCTTTGGTGGGACGAGAGGGGCCCCAGAGCACCCCGACGACTCTGAGCAATCAGCCTGCCCTTTCTCCTCTCGCCCACCTTTTTGGGACCGTACGAACGAACGAGCATTTCTCTCGGCTCTGGGGCCGGGGGACGCAAAACGAAACTGCTTACCTCTTGGGTGGTGAGACACTTGCGTGGAAATCATTTCTGCTCACTTGAGGCAGGCACTGCGGTCAAGTGGGCTTACAGGTCCAGGTGTGCCATGGACCGGGTATATTCTAAGCGGCCATCGTGACCGTCCAAAGCGGACGTATGGGTTGTTTGGGCCTTGACTCGAGTCGTAACCATCCGTTTTGGGGGGGAAAAAAGTGAGAACCCATCATCTTAAGCACACTTCCCTCTGCCAGAGCACGCCACGCAACCAGGTGATGTTCCTACTGATTGCCGTTCCAAGCTACCGTAGCGGCCAATGCCGCAGGGATACCGTCCAGATTTCCAAACCGAAGCAGATAGCCCTTCTCGCCGAGGCGCAGCTGCCTGGTCGATCAAGCCCCAGGCCCTGGTGCTCCTGAGGGCTGCGGGGACACCCAGGACTACGCTGCTGATGGCAGGTGGCTCCGGGCCTCAGTGCCCTGCCAGTGGGCTCTACTGGGGAATCCGTGCTCTCGCACGTGGGGGAGGGGGGATTCGGTTGCAGGGGGGCCTCCCTACACATGCCTCTTCTTCTGTCACTTTGGCTGCGGCTGAGCCTGGCACTGGGTGCGTGCATGCTCAGGAGACAGGCTTCTGCGTGTCTCTGGACAGGCCCCGTGCCAGCTGGGACCTGAGCCCCAGCGCAGGTGCACCACCTGCGCTCAGGTTCCTTGGACCGGCCCAGGTCAGCTGAGAGGGAGGAGAACACGGTCCTCACCGCGGAGGGAAGCAAAAGTGCCGACACCTGCCAGCGGGAGAGCCGCATCCAGCAGCCCCGTGGGATCTAAGCCCCCTCTCGCCCCATCCGCTGCCCCCCTCCTCAGCCCCTCCTTTCGGGGCGCCCGGACGGCGCCCGGGGCAGGGGTGGGGGAGGGGCAGGGGCAAGCGCCAGGCCTCCCGCGCCGCCGTACAGCGCTCTCTGACGCCCGCAAAGCCGGGACCAAAGCGCAGGCGCCCCGGCCCGCTGGGCCGGCCACGCCCACCGCCGCCCTGGCGCGCAGGCGCCACTCACCCCGCCCCCGGCAGACTCGCCCCGACCCCGCCCCTCCTGGTTGCTCTGGAGACGGTGGCCACTGGCGCGAGGTGCCCAAGCCCGGGAGAGGGAAGACGGTGGTGAGGGATTGGGGGAGGGGGCGGGGAGGCGTTTTCTGCACTCGGGAGTGGTCCCCGGTGGCAGTGCCGGGACAGATGAGGCCAATAGGCATCCTGCCGAAACCCACCCGATGCACTTCGGGCAGCGCGTCCACTGCCAGGAAAACCTCCAGCGCTGGGGGAAGCGGGCTTCCAAAATGTCTACACCGAATGCCATCAGGAGGCCACGGGGACGCGACGGAAGGGGTGGCCGACGTGGGTGGAGCCTGCTGGGTGGGGACTGGGCCAGGAGAGAAGCTCTGCTATGCTGTCCTGGACAGTTGTTCCCTCCCGTCTGTCTGGCGAAAAGCCAGGAGACAGAAGAAGCTCCAGGAACAAGAGAGCGGCTCCGTTGCCCAAAGTCAGAGGCAAAACTTCCACCGCTAGGGGCCACTGTAGGATAGGAATAGTTCCTTCCTCACACTTGCTGGGGGGCAGAGGGCTGAGTTCTAAGGCAGGGGCAGGGGCAGGGCCCCTTGCAGAAGGGGCTGTGGGGGAAGGGACCCCTGGGCCAGATCTGGGGCTGCTGGGAGAGCCCCCTCTCCATGCCATAGCTCACCTGACCCAGGCCAAGGGTCTGGGTTGGGCCAGGCTGCCAGCCAGACCCGTCTGAAGAGGGGTTTCCTTGCCCACCAAAGTCCCCGAGGCCTCCTCAAGCGGGGGCCTACCTAGGGCCGGCCGGCGTTGCCCTGCAGGTCTCTCCCACGGCCATGGTCACAGACATGCTGTCTCCCATCGCCGTCACCTCCACCTTGTGTCAGGGGAACCCCGGCCTTTCCCACCGGTGACCTGCGGGCTTCGGCCTGGGCTCCCGGCCAGGCCTGCAGAGGCCTGTCTCCCGGAGAGCACAGGCCCAGAGTCTTCCCTCTCCCTTGTCAATGACCTCTCTTTCTCTGCGTTTCTTTGGTGGGACGAGAGGGGCCCCAGAGCACCCCGACGACTCTGAGCAATCAGCCTGCCCTTTCTCCTCTCGCCCACCTTTTTGGGACCGTACGAACGAACGAGCATTTCTCTCGGCTCTGGGGCCGGGGACGCAAAACGAGACTGCTTACCTCTTGGGTGGTGAGACACTTGCGTGGAAATCATTTCTGCTCACTTGAGGCAGGCACTGCGGTCAAGAGGGCTTACAGGTCCAGGTGTGCCATGGACCGGGTATATTCTAAGCGGCCATCGTGACCGTCCAAAGCGGACGTATGGGTTGTTTGGGCCTTGACTCGAGTCGTAACCATCCGTTTTGGGGGGGAAAAAAGTGAGAACCCATCATCTTAAGCACACTTCCCTCTGCCAGAGCACGCCACGCAACCAGGTGATGTTCCTACTGATTGCCGTTCCAAGCTACCGTAGCGGCCAATGCCGCAGGGTTACCGTCCAGATTTCCAAACCGAAGCAGATAGCCCTTCTCGCCGAGGCGCAGCTGCCTGGTCGATCAAGCCCCAGGCCCTGGTGCTCCTGAGGGCTGCGGGGACACCCAGGACTACGCTGCTGATGGCAGGTGGCTCCGGGCCTCAGTGCCCTGCCAGTGGGCTCTACTGGGGAATCCGTGCTCTCGCACGTGCGGGAGGGGGGATTCGGTTGCAGGGGGGCCTCCCTACACATGCCTCTTCTTCTGTCACTTTGGCTGGGGCTGAGCCTGGCACTGGGTGCGTGCATGCTCAGGAGACAGGCTTCTGCGTGTCTCTGGACAGGCCCCGTGCCAGCTGGGACCTGAGCCCCAGCGCAGGTGCACCACCTGCGCTCAGGTTCCTTGGACCGGCCCAGGTCAGCTGAGAGGGAGGAGAACACGGTCCTCACCGCGGAGGGAAGCAAAAGTGCCGACACCTGCCAGCGGGAGAGCCGCATCCAGCAGCCCCGTGGGATCTAAGCCCCCTCTCGCCCCATCCGCTGCCCCCCTCCTCAGCCCCTCCTTTCGGGGCGCCCGGACGGCGCACGGGGCAGGGGTGGGGGAGGGGCAGGGGCAAGCGCCAGGCCTCCCGCGCCGCCGTACACCGCTCTCTGACGCCCGCAAAGCCGGGACCAAAGCGCAGGCGCCCCGGCCCGCTGGGCCGGCCACGCCCACCGCCGCCCTGGCGCGCAGGCGCCACTCACCCCGCCCCCGGCAGACTCGCCCCGACCCCGCCCCTCCTGGTTGCTCTGGAGACGGTGGCCACTGGCGCGAGGTGCCCAAGCCCGGGAGAGGGAAGACGGTGGTGAGGGATTGGGGGAGGGGGCGGGGAGGCGTTTTCTGCACTCGGGAGTGGTCCCCGGTGGCAGTGCCGGGACAGATGAGGCCAATAGGCATCCTGCCGAAACCCACCCGATGCACTTCGGGCAGCGCGTCCACTGCCAGGAAAACCTCCAGCGCTGGGGGAAGCGGGCTTCCAAAATGTCTACACCGAATGCCACCAGGAGGCCACGGGGACGCGACGGAAGGGGTGGCCGACGTGGGTGGAGCCTGCTGGGTGGGGACTGGGCCAGGAGAGAAGCTCTGCTATGCTGTCCTGGACAGTTGTTCCCTCCCGTCTGTCTGGCGAAAAGCCAGGAGACAGAAGAAGCTCCAGGAACAAGAGAGCGGCTCCGTTGCCCAAAGTCAGAGGCAAAACTTCCACCGCTAGGGGCCACTGTAGGATAGGAATAGTTCCTTCCTCACACTTGCTGGGGGGCAGAGGGCTGAGTTCTAAGGCAGGGGCAGGGGCAGGGCCCCTTGCAGAAGGGGCTGTGGGGGAAGGGACCCCTGGGCCAGATCTGGGGCTGCTGGGAGAGCCCCCTCTCCATGCCATAGCTCACCTGACCCAGGCCAAGGGTCTGGGTTGGGCCAGGCTGCCAGCCAGACCCGTCTGAAGAGGGGTTTCCTTGCCCACCAAAGTCCCCGAGGCCTCCTCAAGCGGGGGCCTACCTAGGGCCGGCCGGCGTTGCCCTGCAGGTCTCTCCCACGGCCATGGTCACAGACATGCTGTCTCCCATCGCCGTCACCTCCACCTTGTGTCAGGGGAACCCCGGCCTTTCCCACCGGTGACCTGCGGGCTTCGGCCTGGGCTCCCGGCCAGGCCTGCAGAGGCCTGTCTCCCGGAGAGCACAGGCCCAGAGTCTTCCCTCTCCCTTGTCAATGACCTCTCTTTCTCTGCGTTTCTTTGGTGGGACGAGAGGGGCCCCAGAGCACCCCGACGACTCTGAGCAATCAGCCTGCCCTTTCTCCTCTCGCCCACCTTTTTGGGACCGTACGAACGAACGAGCATTTCTCTCGGCTCTGGGGCCGGGGGACGCAAAACGAAACTGCTTACCTCTTGGGTGGTGAGACACTTGCGTGGAAATCATTTCTGCTCACTTGAGGCAGGCACTGCGGTCAAGTGGGCTTACAGGTCCAGGTGTGCCATGGACCGGGTATATTCTAAGCGGCCATCGTGACCGTCCAAAGCGGACGTATGGGTTGTTTGGGCCTTGACTCGAGTCGTAACCATCCGTTTTGGGGGGGAAAAAAGTGAGAACCCATCATCTTAAGCACACTTCCCTCTGCCAGAGCACGCCACGCAACCAGGTGATGTTCCTACTGATTGCCGTTCCAAGCTACCGTAGCGGCCAATGCCGCAGGGATACCGTCCAGATTTCCAAACCGAAGCAGATAGCCCTTCTCGCCGAGGCCCAGCTGCCTGGTCGATCAAGCCCCAGGCCCTGGTGCTCCTGAGGGCTGCGGGGACACCCAGGACTACGCTGCTGATGGCAGGTGGCTCCGGGCCTCACTGCCCTGCCAGTGGGCTCTACTGGGGAATCCGTGCTCTCGCACGCGGGGGAGGGGGGATTCGGTTGCAGGGGTGCCTCCCTACACATGCCTCTTCTTCTGTCACTTTGGCTGGGGCTGAGCCTGGCACTGGGTGCGTGCATGCTCAGGAGACAGGCTTCTGCGTGTCTCTGGACAGGCCCCGTGCCAGCTGGGACCTGAGCCCCAGCGCAGGTGCACCACCTGCGCTCAGGTTCCTTGGACCGGCCCAGGTCAGCTGAGAGTGAGGAGAACACGGTCCTCACCGCGGAGGGAAGCAAAAGTGCCGACACCTGCCAGCGGGAGAGCCGCATCCAGCAGCCCCGTGGGATCTAAGCCCCCTCTCGCCCCATCCGCTGCCCCCCTCCTCAGCCCCTCCTTTCGGGGCGCCCGGACGGCGCCCGGGGCAGGGGTGGGGGAGGGGCAGGGGCAAGCGCCAGGCCTCCCACGCCGCCGTACACCGCTCTCTGACGCCCGCAAAGCCGGGACCAAAGCGCAGGCGCCCCGGCCCGCTGGGCCGGCCACGCCCACCGCCGCCCTGGCGCGCAGGCGCCACTCACCCCGCCCCCGGCAGACTCGCCCCGACCCCGCCCCTCCTGGTTGCTCTGGAGACGGTGGCCACTGGCGCGAGGTGCCCAAGCCCGGGAGAGGGAAGACGGTGGTGAGGGATTGGGGGAGGGGGCGGGGAGGCGTTTTCTGCACTCGGGAGTGGTCCCCGGTGGCAGTGCCGGGACAGATGAGGCCAATAGGCATCCTGCCGAAACCCACCCGATGCACTTCGGGCAGCGCGTCCACTGCCAGGAAAACCTCCAGCGCTGGGGGAAGCGGGCTTCCAAAATGTCTACACCGAATGCCACCAGGAGGCCACGGGGACGCGACGGAAGGGGTGGCCGACGTGGGTGGAGCCTGCTGGGTGGGGACTGGGCCAGGAGAGAAGCTCTGCTATGCTGTCCTGGACAGTTGTTCCCTCCCGTCTGTCTGGCGAAAAGCCAGGAGACAGAAGAAGCTCCAGGAACAAGAGAGCGGCTCCGTTGCCCAAAGTCAGAGGCAAAACTTCCACCGCTAGGGGCCACTGTAGGATAGGAATAGTTCCTTCCTCACACTTGCTGGGGGGCAGAGGGCTGAGTTCTAAGGCAGGGGCAGGGGCAGGGCCCCTTGCAGAAGGGGCTGTGGGGGAAGGGACCCCTGGGCCAGATCTGGGGCTGCTGGGAGAGCCCCCTCTCCATGCCATAGCTCACCTGACCCAGGCCAAGGGTCTGGGTTGGGCCAGGCTGCCAGCCAGACCCGTCTGAAGAGGGGTTTCCTTGCCCACCAAAGTCCCCGAGGCCTCCTCAAGCGGGGGCCTACCTAGGGCCGGCCGGCGTTGCCCTGCAGGTCTCTCCCACGGCCATGGTCACAGACATGCTGTCTCCCATCGCCGTCACCTCCACCTTGTGTCAGGGGAACCCCGGCCTTTCCCACCGGTGACCTGCGGGCTTCGGCCTGGGCTCCCGGCCAGGCCTGCAGAGGCCTGTCTCCCGGAGAGCACAGGCCCAGAGTCTTCCCTCTCCCTTGTCAATGACCTCTCTTTCTCTGCGTTTCTTTGGTGGGACGAGAGGGGCCCCAGAGCACCCCGACGACTCTGAGCAATCAGCCTGCCCTTTCTCCTCTCGCCCACCTTTTTGGGACCGTACGAACGAACGAGCATTTCTCTCGGCTCTGGGGCCGGGGGACGCAAAACGAAACTGCTTACCTCTTGGGTGGTGAGACACTTGCGTGGAAATCATTTCTGCTCACTTGAGGCAGGCACTGCGGTCAAGTGGGCTTACAGGTCCAGGTGTGCCATGGACCGGGTATATTCTAAGCGGCCATCGTGACCGTCCAAAGCGGACGTATGGGTTGTTTGGGCCTTGACTCGAGTCGTAACCATCCGTTTTGGGGGGGAAAAAAGTGAGAACCCATCATCTTAAGCACACTTCCCTCTGCCAGAGCACGCCACGCAACCAGGTGATGTTCCTACTGATTGCCGTTCCAAGCTACCGTAGCGGCCAATGCCGCAGGGATACCGTCCAGATTTCCAAACCGAAGCAGATAGCCCTTCTCGCCGAGGCGCAGCTGCCTGGTCGATCAAGCCCCAGGCCCTGGTGCTCCTGAGGGCTGCGGGGACACCCAGGACTACGCTGCTGATGGCAGGTGGCTCCGGGCCTCAGTGCCCTGCCAGTGGGCTCTACTGGGGAATCCGTGCTCTCGCACGTGGGGGAGGGGGGATTCGGTTGCAGGGGGGCCTCCCTACACATGCCTCTTCTTCTGTCACTTTGGCTGCGGCTGAGCCTGGCACTGGGTGCGTGCATGCTCAGGAGACAGGCTTCTGCGTGTCTCTGGACAGGCCCCGTGCCAGCTGGGACCTGAGCCCCAGCGCAGGTGCACCACCTGCGCTCAGGTTCCTTGGACCGGCCCAGGTCAGCTGAGAGGGAGGAGAACACGGTCCTCACCGCGGAGGGAAGCAAAAGTGCCGACACCTGCCAGCGGGAGAGCCGCATCCAGCAGCCCCGTGGGATCTAAGCCCCCTCTCGCCCCATCCGCTGCCCCCCTCCTCAGCCCCTCCTTTCGGGGCGCCCGGACGGCGCCCGGGGCAGGGGTGGGGGAGGGGCAGGGGCAAGCGCCAGGCCTCCCGCGCCGCCGTACAGCGCTCTCTGACGCCCGCAAAGCCGGGACCAAAGCGCAGGCGCCCCGGCCCGCTGGGCCGGCCACGCCCACCGCCGCCCTGGCGCGCAGGCGCCACTCACCCCGCCCCCGGCAGACTCGCCCCGACCCCGCCCCTCCTGGTTGCTCTGGAGACGGTGGCCACTGGCGCGAGGTGCCCAAGCCCGGGAGAGGGAAGACGGTGGTGAGGGATTGGGGGAGGGGGCGGGGAGGCGTTTTCTGCACTCGGGAGTGGTCCCCGGTGGCAGTGCCGGGACAGATGAGGCCAATAGGCATCCTGCCGAAACCCACCCGATGCACTTCGGGCAGCGCGTCCACTGCCAGGAAAACCTCCAGCGCTGGGGGAAGCGGGCTTCCAAAATGTCTACACCGAATGCCACCAGGAGGCCACGGGGACGCGACGGAAGGGGTGGCCGACGTGGGTGGAGCCTGCTGGGTGGGGACTGGGCCAGGAGAGAAGCTCTGCTATGCTGTCCTGGACAGTTGTTCCCTCCCGTCTGTCTGGCGAAAAGCCAGGAGACAGAAGAAGCTCCAGGAACAAGAGAGCGGCTCCGTTGCCCAAAGTCAGAGGCAAAACTTCCACCGCTAGGGGCCACTGTAGGATAGGAATAGTTCCTTCCTCACACTTGCTGGGGGGCAGAGGGCTGAGTTCTAAGGCAGGGGCAGGGGCAGGGCCCCTTGCAGAAGGGGCTGTGGGGGAAGGGACCCCTGGGCCAGATCTGGGGCTGCTGGGAGAGCCCCCTCTCCATGCCATAGCTCACCTGACCCAGGCCAAGGGTCTGGGTTGGGCCAGGCTGCCAGCCAGACCCGTCTGAAGAGGGGTTTCCTTGCCCACCAAAGTCCCCGAGGCCTCCTCAAGCGGGGGCCTACCTAGGGCCGGCCGGCGTTGCCCTGCAGGTCTCTCCCACGGCCATGGTCACAGACATGCTGTCTCCCATCGCCGTCACCTCCACCTTGTGTCAGGGGAACCCCGGCCTTTCCCACCGGTGACCTGCGGGCTTCGGCCTGGGCTCCCGGCCAGGCCTGCAGAGGCCTGTCTCCCGGAGAGCACAGGCCCAGAGTCTTCCCTCTCCCTTGTCAATGACCTCTCTTTCTCTGCGTTTCTTTGGTGGGACGAGAGGGGCCCCAGAGCACCCCGACGACTCTGAGCAATCAGCCTGCCCTTTCTCCTCTCGCCCACCTTTTTGGGACCGTACGAACGAACGAGCATTTCTCTCGGCTCTGGGGCCGGGGGACGCAAAACGAGACTGCTTACCTCTTGGGTGGTGAGACACTTGCGTGGAAATCATTTCTGCTCACTTGAGGCAGGCACTGCGGTCAAGAGGGCTTACAGGTCCAGGTGTGCCATGGACCGGGTATATTCTAAGCGGCCATCGTGACCGTCCAAAGCGGACGTATGGGTTGTTTGGGCCTTGACTCGAGTCGTAACCATCCGTTTTGGGGGGGAAAAAAGTGAGAACCCATCATCTTAAGCACACTTCCCTCTGCCAGAGCACGCCACGCAACCAGGTGATGTTCCTACTGATTGCCGTTCCAAGCTACCGTAGCGGCCAATGCCGCAGGGATACCGTCCAGATTTCCAAACCGAAGCAGATAGCCCTTCTCGCCGAGGCCCAGCTGCCTGGTCGATCAAGCCCCAGGCCCTGGTGCTCCTGAGGGCTGCGGGGACACCCAGGACTACGCTGCTGATGGCAGGTGGCTCCGGGCCTCAGTGCCCTGCCAGTGGGCTCTACTGGGGAATCCGTGCTCTCGCACGTGGGGGAGGGGGGATTCGGTTGCAGGGGGGCCTCCCTACACATGCCTCTTCTTCTGTCACTTTGGCTGCGGCTGAGCCTGGCACTGGGTGCGTGCATGCTCAGGAGACAGGCTTCTGCGTGTCTCTGGACAGGCCCCGTGCCAGCTGGGACCTGAGCCCCAGCGCAGGTGCACCACCTGCGCTCAGGTTCCTTGGACCGGCCCAGGTCAGCTGAGAGGGAGGAGAACACGGTCCTCACCGCGGAGGGAAGCAAAAGTGCCGACACCTGCCAGCGGGAGAGCCGCATCCAGCAGCCCCGTGGGATCTAAGCCCCCTCTCGCCCCATCCGCTGCCCCCCTCCTCAGCCCCTCCTTTCGGGGCGCCCGGACGGCGCCCGGGGCAGGGGTGGGGGAGGGGCAGGGGCAAGCGCCAGGCCTCCCGCGCCGCCGTACAGCGCTCTCTGACGCCCGCAAAGCCGGGACCAAAGCGCAGGCGCCCCGGCCCGCTGGGCCGGCCACGCCCACCGCCGCCCTGGCGCGCAGGCGCCACTCACCCCGCCCCCGGCAGACTCGCCCCGACCCCGCCCCTCCTGGTTGCTCTGGAGACGGTGGCCACTGGCGCGAGGTGCCCAAGCCCGGGAGAGGGAAGACGGTGGTGAGGGATTGGGGGAGGGGGCGGGGAGGCGTTTTCTGCACTCGGGAGTGGTCCCCGGTGGCAGTGCCGGGACAGATGAGGCCAATAGGCATCCTGCCGAAACCCACCCGATGCACTTCGGGCAGCGCGTCCACTGCCAGGAAAACCTCCAGCGCTGGGGGAAGCGGGCTTCCAAAATGTCTACACCGAATGCCACCAGGAGGCCACGGGGACGCGACGGAAGGGGTGGCCGACGTGGGTGGAGCCTGCTGGGTGGGGACTGGGCCAGGAGAGAAGCTCTGCTATGCTGTCCTGGACAGTTGTTCCCTCCCGTCTGTCTGGCGAAAAGCCAGGAGACAGAAGAAGCTCCAGGAACAAGAGAGCGGCTCCGTTGCCCAAAGTCAGAGGCAAAACTTCCACCGCTAGGGGCCACTGTAGGATAGGAATAGTTCCTTCCTCACACTTGCTGGGGGGCAGAGGGCTGAGTTCTAAGGCAGGGGCAGGGGCAGGGCCCCTTGCAGAAGGGGCTGTGGGGGAAGGGACCCCTGGGCCAGATCTGGGGCTGCTGGGAGAGCCCCCTCTCCATGCCATAGCTCACCTGACCCAGGCCAAGGGTCTGGGTTGGGCCAGGCTGCCAGCCAGACCCGTCTGAAGAGGGGTTTCCTTGCCCACCAAAGTCCCCGAGGCCTCCTCAAGCGGGGGCCTACCTAGGGCCGGCCGGCGTTGCCCTGCAGGTCTCTCCCACGGCCATGGTCACAGACATGCTGTCTCCCATCGCCGTCACCTCCACCTTGTGTCAGGGGAACCCCGGCCTTTCCCACCGGTGACCTGCGGGCTTCGGCCTGGGCTCCCGGCCAGGCCTGCAGAGGCCTGTCTCCCGGAGAGCACAGGCCCAGAGTCTTCCCTCTCCCTTGTCAATGACCTCTCTTTCTCTGCGTTTCTTTGGTGGGACGAGAGGGGCCCCAGAGCACCCCGACGACTCTGAGCAATCAGCCTGCCCTTTCTCCTCTCGCCCACCTTTTTGGGACCGTACGAACGAACGAGCATTTCTCTCGGCTCTGGGGCCGGGGGACGCAAAACGAAACTGCTTACCTCTTGGGTGGTGAGACACTTGCGTGGAAATCATTTCTGCTCACTTGAGGCAGGCACTGCGGTCAAGTGGGCTTACAGGTCCAGGTGTGCCATGGACCGGGTATATTCTAAGCGGCCATCGTGACCGTCCAAAGCGGACGTATGGGTTGTTTGGGCCTTGACTCGAGTCGTAACCATCCGTTTTGGGGGGGAAAAAAGTGAGAACCCATCATCTTAAGCACACTTCCCTCTGCCAGAGCACGCCACGCAACCAGGTGATGTTCCTACTGATTGCCGTTCCAAGCTACCGTAGCGGCCAATGCCGCAGGGATACCGTCCAGATTTCCAAACCGAAGCAGATAGCCCTTCTCGCCGAGGCGCAGCTGCCTGGTCGATCAAGCCCCAGGCCCTGGTGCTCCTGAGGGCTGCGGGGACACCCAGGACTACGCTGCTGATGGCAGGTGGCTCCGGGCCTCAGTGCCCTGCCAGTGGGCTCTACTGGGGAATCCGTGCTCTCGCACGTGGGGGAGGGGGGATTCGGTTGCAGGGGGGCCTCCCTACACATGCCTCTTCTTCTGTCACTTTGGCTGCGGCTGAGCCTGGCACTGGGTGCGTGCATGCTCAGGAGACAGGCTTCTGCGTGTCTCTGGACAGGCCCCGTGCCAGCTGGGACCTGAGCCCCAGCGCAGGTGCACCACCTGCGCTCAGGTTCCTTGGACCGGCCCAGGTCAGCTGAGAGGGAGGAGAACACGGTCCTCACCGCGGAGGGAAGCAAAAGTGCCGACACCTGCCAGCGGGAGAGCCGCATCCAGCAGCCCCGTGGGATCTAAGCCCCCTCTCGCCCCATCCGCTGCCCCCCTCCTCAGCCCCTCCTTTCGGGGCGCCCGGACGGCGCCCGGGGCAGGGGTGGGGGAGGGGCAGGGGCAAGCGCCAGGCCTCCCGCGCCGCCGTACAGCGCTCTCTGACGCCCGCAAAGCCGGGACCAAAGCGCAGGCGCCCCGGCCCGCTGGGCCGGCCACGCCCACCGCCGCCCTGGCGCGCAGGCGCCACTCACCCCGCCCCCGGCAGACTCGCCCCGACCCCGCCCCTCCTGGTTGCTCTGGAGACGGTGGCCACTGGCGCGAGGTGCCCAAGCCCGGGAGAGGGAAGACGGTGGTGAGGGATTGGGGGAGGGGGCGGGGAGGCGTTTTCTGCACTCGGGAGTGGTCCCCGGTGGCAGTGCCGGGACAGATGAGGCCAATAGGCATCCTGCCGAAACCCACCCGATGCACTTCGGGCAGCGCGTCCACTGCCAGGAAAACCTCCAGCGCTGGGGGAAGCGGGCTTCCAAAATGTCTACACCGAATGCCATCAGGAGGCCACGGGGACGCGACGGAAGGGGTGGCCGACGTGGGTGGAGCCTGCTGGGTGGGGACTGGGCCAGGAGAGAAGCTCTGCTATGCTGTCCTGGACAGTTGTTCCCTCCCGTCTGTCTGGCGAAAAGCCAGGAGACAGAAGAAGCTCCAGGAACAAGAGAGCGGCTCCGTTGCCCAAAGTCAGAGGCAAAACTTCCACCGCTAGGGGCCACTGTAGGATAGGAATAGTTCCTTCCTCACACTTGCTGGGGGGCAGAGGGCTGAGTTCTAAGGCAGGGGCAGGGGCAGGGCCCCTTGCAGAAGGGGCTGTGGGGGAAGGGACCCCTGGGCCAGATCTGGGGCTGCTGGGAGAGCCCCCTCTCCATGCCATAGCTCACCTGACCCAGGCCAAGGGTCTGGGTTGGGCCAGGCTGCCAGCCAGACCCGTCTGAAGAGGGGTTTCCTTGCCCACCAAAGTCCCCGAGGCCTCCTCAAGCGGGGGCCTACCTAGGGCCGGCCGGCGTTGCCCTGCAGGTCTCTCCCACGGCCATGGTCACAGACATGCTGTCTCCCATCGCCGTCACCTCCACCTTGTGTCAGGGGAACCCCGGCCTTTCCCACCGGTGACCTGCGGGCTTCGGCCTGGGCTCCCGGCCAGGCCTGCAGAGGCCTGTCTCCCGGAGAGCACAGGCCCAGAGTCTTCCCTCTCCCTTGTCAATGACCTCTCTTTCTCTGCGTTTCTTTGGTGGGACGAGAGGGGCCCCAGAGCACCCCGACGACTCTGAGCAATCAGCCTGCCCTTTCTCCTCTCGCCCACCTTTTTGGGACCGTACGAACGAACGAGCATTTCTCTCGGCTCTGGGGCCGGGGGACGCAAAACGAGACTGCTTACCTCTTGGGTGGTGAGACACTTGCGTGGAAATCATTTCTGCTCACTTGAGGCAGGCACTGCGGTCAAGAGGGCTTACAGGTCCAGGTGTGCCATGGACCGGGTATATTCTAAGCGGCCATCGTGACCGTCCAAAGCGGACGTATGGGTTGTTTGGGCCTTGACTCGAGTCGTAACCATCCGTTTTGGGGGGGAAAAAAGTGAGAACCCATCATCTTAAGCACACTTCCCTCTGCCAGAGCACGCCACGCAACCAGGTGATGTTCCTACTGATTGCCGTTCCAAGCTACCGTAGCGGCCAATGCCGCAGGGATACCGTCCAGATTTGCAAACCGAAGCAGATAGCCCTTCTCGCCGAGGCCCAGCTGCCTGGTCGATCAAGCCCCAGGCCCTGGTGCTCCTGAGGGCTGCGGGGACACCCAGGACTACGCTGCTGATGGCAGGTGGCTCCGGGCCTCAGTGCCCTGCCAGTGGGCTCTACTGGGGAATCCGTGCTCTCGCACGTGGGGGAGGGGGGATTCGGTTGCAGGGGGGCCTCCCTACACATGCCTCTTCTTCTGTCACTTTGGCTGCGGCTGAGCCTGGCACTGGGTGCGTGCATGCTCAGGAGACAGGCTTCTGCGTGTCTCTGGACAGGCCCCGTGCCAGCTGGGACCTGAGCCCCAGCGCAGGTGCACCACCTGCGCTCAGGTTCCTTGGACCGGCCCAGGTCAGCTGAGAGGGAGGAGAACACGGTCCTCACCGCGGAGGGAAGCAAAAGTGCCGACACCTGCCAGCGGGAGAGCCGCATCCAGCAGCCCCGTGGGATCTAAGCCCCCTCTCGCCCCATCCGCTGCCCCCCTCCTCAGCCCCTCCTTTCGGGGCGCCCGGACGGCGCCCGGGGCAGGGGTGGGGGAGGGGCAGGGGCAAGCGCCAGGCCTCCCGCGCCGCCGTACAGCGCTCTCTGACGCCCGCAAAGCCGGGACCAAAGCGCAGGCGCCCCGGCCCGCTGGGCCGGCCACGCCCACCGCCGCCCTGGCGCGCAGGCGCCACTCACCCCGCCCCCGGCAGACTCGCCCCGACCCCGCCCCTCCTGGTTGCTCTGGAGACGGTGGCCACTGGCGCGAGGTGCCCAAGCCCGGGAGAGGGAAGACGGTGGTGAGGGATTGGGGGAGGGGGCGGGGAGGCGTTTTCTGCACTCGGGAGTGGTCCCCGGTGGCAGTGCCGGGACAGATGAGGCCAATAGGCATCCTGCCGAAACCCACCCGATGCACTTCGGGCAGCGCGTCCACTGCCAGGAAAACCTCCAGCGCTGGGGGAAGCGGGCTTCCAAAATGTCTACACCGAATGCCACCAGGAGGCCACGGGGACGCGACGGAAGGGGTGGCCGACGTGGGTGGAGCCTGCTGGGTGGGGACTGGGCCAGGAGAGAAGCTCTGCTATGCTGTCCTGGACAGTTGTTCCCTCCCGTCTGTCTGGCGAAAAGCCAGGAGACAGAAGAAGCTCCAGGAACAAGAGAGCGGCTCCGTTGCCCAAAGTCAGAGGCAAAACTTCCACCGCTAGGGGCCACTGTAGGATAGGAATAGTTCCTTCCTCACACTTGCTGGGGGGCAGAGGGCTGAGTTCTAAGGCAGGGGCAGGGGCAGGGCCCCTTGCAGAAGGGGCTGTGGGGGAAGGGACCCCTGGGCCAGATCTGGGGCTGCTGGGAGAGCCCCCTCTCCATGCCATAGCTCACCTGACCCAGGCCAAGGGTCTGGGTTGGGCCAGGCTGCCAGCCAGACCCGTCTGAAGAGGGGTTTCCTTGCCCACCAAAGTCCCCGAGGCCTCCTCAAGCGGGGGCCTACCTAGGGCCGGCCGGCGTTGCCCTGCAGGTCTCTCCCACGGCCATGGTCACAGACATGCTGTCTCCCATCGCCGTCACCTCCACCTTGTGTCAGGGGAACCCCGGCCTTTCCCACCGGTGACCTGCGGGCTTCGGCCTGGGCTCCCGGCCAGGCCTGCAGAGGCCTGTCTCCCGGAGAGCACAGGCCCAGAGTCTTCCCTCTCCCTTGTCAATGACCTCTCTTTCTCTGCGTTTCTTTGGTGGGACGAGAGGGGCCCCAGAGCACCCCGACGACTCTGAGCAATCAGCCTGCCCTTTCTCCTCTCGCCCACCTTTTTGGGACCGTACGAACGAACGAGCATTTCTCTCGGCTCTGGGGCCGGGGGACGCAAAACGAAACTGCTTACCTCTTGGGTGGTGAGACACTTGCGTGGAAATCATTTCTGCTCACTTGAGGCAGGCACTGCGGTCAAGTGGGCTTACAGGTCCAGGTGTGCCATGGACCGGGTATATTCTAAGCGGCCATCGTGACCGTCCAAAGCGGACGTATGGGTTGTTTGGGCCTTGACTCGAGTCGTAACCATCCGTTTTGGGGGGGAAAAAAGTGAGAACCCATCATCTTAAGCACACTTCCCTCTGCCAGAGCACGCCACGCAACCAGGTGATGTTCCTACTGATTGCCGTTCCAAGCTACCGTAGCGGCCAATGCCGTAGGGATACCGTCCAGATTTCCAAACCGAAGCAGATAGCCCTTCTCGCCGAGGCCCAGCTGCCTGGTCGATCAAGCCCCAGGCCCTGGTGCTCCTGAGGGCTGCGGGGACACCCAGGACTACGCTGCTGATGGCAGGTGGCTCCGGGCCTCAGTGCCCTGCCAGTGGGCTCTACTGGGGAATCCGTGCTCTCGCACGCGGGGGAGGGGGGATTCGGTTGCAGGGGGGCCTCCCTACACATGCCTCTTCTTCTGTCACTTTGGCTGCGGCTGAGCCTGGCACTGGGTGCGTGCATGCTCAGGAGACAGGCTTCTGCGTGTCTCTGGACAGGCCCCGTGCCAGCTGGGACCTGAGCCCCAGCGCAGGTGCACCACCTGCGCTCAGGTTCCTTGGACCGGCCCAGGTCAGCTGAGAGGGAGGAGAACACGGTCCTCACCGCGGAGGGAAGCAAAAGTGCCGACACCTGCCAGCGGGAGAGCCGCATCCAGCAGCCCCGTGGGATCTAAGCCCCCTCTCGCCCCATCCGCTGCCCCCCTCCTCAGCCCCTCCTTTCGGGGCGCCCGGACGGCGCCCGGGGCAGGGGTGGGGGAGGGGCAGGGGCAAGCGCCAGGCCTCCCGCGCCGCCGTACAGCGCTCTCTGACGCCCGCAAAGCCGGGACCAAAGCGCAGGCGCCCCGGCCCGCTGGGCCGGCCACGCCCACCGCCGCCCTGGCGCGCAGGCGCCACTCACCCCGCCCCCGGCAGACTCGCCCCGACCCCGCCCCTCCTGGTTGCTCTGGAGACGGTGGCCACTGGCGCGAGGTGCCCAAGCCCGGGAGAGGGAAGACGGTGGTGAGGGATTGGGGGAGGGGGCGGGGAGGCGTTTTCTGCACTCGGGAGTGGTCCCCGGTGGCAGTGCCGGGACAGATGAGGCCAATAGGCATCCTGCCGAAACCCACCCGATGCACTTCGGGCAGCGCGTCCACTGCCAGGAAAACCTCCAGCGCTGGGGGAAGCGGGCTTCCAAAATGTCTACACCGAATGCCACCAGGAGGCCACGGGGACGCGACGGAAGGGGTGGCCGACGTGGGTGGAGCCTGCTGGGTGGGGACTGGGCCAGGAGAGAAGCTCTGCTATGCTGTCCTGGACAGTTGTTCCCTCCCGTCTGTCTGGCGAAAAGCCAGGAGACAGAAGAAGCTCCAGGAACAAGAGAGCGGCTCCGTTGCCCAAAGTCAGAGGCAAAACTTCCACCGCTAGGGGCCACTGTAGGATAGGAATAGTTCCTTCCTCACACTTGCTGGGGGGCAGAGGGCTGAGTTCTAAGGCAGGGGCAGGGGCAGGGCCCCTTGCAGAAGGGGCTGTGGGGGAAGGGACCCCTGGGCCAGATCTGGGGCTGCTGGGAGAGCCCCCTCTCCATGCCATAGCTCACCTGACCCAGGCCAAGGGTCTGGGTTGGGCCAGGCTGCCAGCCAGACCCGTCTGAAGAGGGGTTTCCTTGCCCACCAAAGTCCCCGAGGCCTCCTCAAGCGGGGGCCTACCTAGGGCCGGCCGGCGTTGCCCTGCAGGTCTCTCCCACGGCCATGGTCACAGACATGCTGTCTCCCATCGCCGTCACCTCCACCTTGTGTCAGGGGAACCCCGGCCTTTCCCACCGGTGACCTGCGGGCTTCGGCCTGGGCTCCCGGCCAGGCCTGCAGAGGCCTGTCTCCCGGAGAGCACAGGCCCAGAGTCTTCCCTCTCCCTTGTCAATGACCTCTCTTTCTCTGCGTTTCTTTGGTGGGACGAGAGGGGCCCCAGAGCACCCCGACGACTCTGAGCAATCAGCCTGCCCTTTCTCCTCTCGCCCACCTTTTTGGGACCGTACGAACGAACGAGCATTTCTCTCGGCTCTGGGGCCGGGGGACGCAAAACGAAACTGCTTACCTCTTGGGTGGTGAGACACTTGCGTGGAAATCATTTCTGCTCACTTGAGGCAGGCACTGCGGTCAAGTGGGCTTACAGGTCCAGGTGTGCCATGGACCGGGTATATTCTAAGCGGCCATCGTGACCGTCCAAAGCGGACGTATGGGTTGTTTGGGCCTTGACTCGAGTCGTAACCATCCGTTTTGGGGGGGAAAAAAGTGAGAACCCATCATCTTAAGCACACTTCCCTCTGCCAGAGCACGCCACGCAACCAGGTGATGTTCCTACTGATTGCCGTTCCAAGCTACCGTAGCGGCCAATGCCGCAGGGATACCGTCCAGATTTCCAAACCGAAGCAGATAGCCCTTCTCGCCGAGGCGCAGCTGCCTGGTCGATCAAGCCCCAGGCCCTGGTGCTCCTGAGGGCTGCGGGGACACCCAGGACTACGCTGCTGATGGCAGGTGGCTCCGGGCCTCAGTGCCCTGCCAGTGGGCTCTACTGGGGAATCCGTGCTCTCGCACGTGGGGGAGGGGGGATTCGGTTGCAGGGGGGCCTCCCTACACATGCCTCTTCTTCTGTCACTTTGGCTGCGGCTGAGCCTGGCACTGGGTGCGTGCATGCTCAGGAGACAGGCTTCTGCGTGTCTCTGGACAGGCCCCGTGCCAGCTGGGACCTGAGCCCCAGCGCAGGTGCACCACCTGCGCTCAGGTTCCTTGGACCGGCCCAGGTCAGCTGAGAGGGAGGAGAACACGGTCCTCACCGCGGAGGGAAGCAAAAGTGCCGACACCTGCCAGCGGGAGAGCCGCATCCAGCAGCCCCGTGGGATCTAAGCCCCCTCTCGCCCCATCCGCTGCCCCCCTCCTCAGCCCCTCCTTTCGGGGCGCCCGGACGGCGCCCGGGGCAGGGGTGGGGGAGGGGCAGGGGCAAGCGCCAGGCCTCCCGCGCCGCCGTACACCGCTCTCTGACGCCCGCAAAGCCGGGACCAAAGCGCAGGCGCCCCGGCCCGCTGGGCCGGCCACGCCCACCGCCGCCCTGGCGCGCAGGCGCCACTCACCCCGCCCCCGGCAGACTCGCCCCGACCCCGCCCCTCCTGGTTGCTCTGGAGACGGTGGCCACTGGCGCGAGGTGCCCAAGCCCGGGAGAGGGAAGACGGTGGTGAGGGATTGGGGGAGGGGGCGGGGAGGCGTTTTCTGCACTCGGGAGTGGTCCCCGGTGGCAGTGCCGGGACAGATGAGGCCAATAGGCATCCTGCCGAAACCCACCCGATGCACTTCGGGCAGCGCGTCCACTGCCAGGAAAACCTCCAGCGCTGGGGGAAGCGGGCTTCCAAAATGTCTACACCGAATGCCACCAGGAGGCCACGGGGACGCGACGGAAGGGGTGGCCGACGTGGGTGGAGCCTGCTGGGTGGGGACTGGGCCAGGAGAGAAGCTCTGCTATGCTGTCCTGGACAGTTGTTCCCTCCCGTCTGTCTGGCGAAAAGCCAGGAGACAGAAGAAGCTCCAGGAACAAGAGAGCGGCTCCGTTGCCCAAAGTCAGAGGCAAAACTTCCACCGCTAGGGGCCACTGTAGGATAGGAATAGTTCCTTCCTCACACTTGCTGGGGGGCAGAGGGCTGAGTTCTAAGGCAGGGGCAGGGGCAGGGCCCCTTGCAGAAGGGGCTGTGGGGGAAGGGACCCCTGGGCCAGATCTGGGGCTGCTGGGAGAGCCCCCTCTCCATGCCATAGCTCACCTGACCCAGGCCAAGGGTCTGGGTTGGGCCAGGCTGCCAGCCAGACCCGTCTGAAGAGGGGTTTCCTTGCCCACCAAAGTCCCCGAGGCCTCCTCAAGCGGGGGCCTACCTAGGGCCGGCCGGCGTTGCCCTGCAGGTCTCTCCCACGGCCATGGTCACAGACATGCTGTCTCCCATCGCCGTCACCTCCACCTTGTGTCAGGGGAACCCCGGCCTTTCCCACCGGTGACCTGCGGGCTTCGGCCTGGGCTCCCGGCCAGGCCTGCAGAGGCCTGTCTCCCGGAGAGCACAGGCCCAGAGTCTTCCCTCTCCCTTGTCAATGACCTCTCTTTCTCTGCGTTTCTTTGGTGGGACGAGAGGGGCCCCAGAGCACCCCGACGACTCTGAGCAATCAGCCTGCCCTTTCTCCTCTCGCCCACCTTTTTGGGACCGTACGAACGAACGAGCATTTCTCTCGGCTCTGGGGCCGGGGGACGCAAAACGAAACTGCTTACCTCTTGGGTGGTGAGACACTTGCGTGGAAATCATTTCTGCTCACTTGAGGCAGGCACTGCGGTCAAGTGGGCTTACAGGTCCAGGTGTGCCATGGACCGGGTATATTCTAAGCGGCCATCGTGACCGTCCAAAGCGGACGTATGGGTTGTTTGGGCCTTGACTCGAGTCGTAACCATCCGTTTTGGGGGGGAAAAAAGTGAGAACCCATCATCTTAAGCACACTTCCCTCTGCCAGAGCACGCCACGCAACCAGGTGATGTTCCTACTGATTGCCGTTCCAAGCTACCGTAGCGGCCAATGCCGCAGGGATACCGTCCAGATTTCCAAACCGAAGCAGATAGCCCTTCTCGCCGAGGCGCAGCTGCCTGGTCGATCAAGCCCCAGGCCCTGGTGCTCCTGAGGGCTGCGGGGACACCCAGGACTACGCTGCTGATGGCAGGTGGCTCCGGGCCTCAGTGCCCTGCCAGTGGGCTCTACTGGGGAATCCGTGCTCTCGCACGTGGGGGAGGGGGGATTCGGTTGCAGGGGGGCCTCCCTACACATGCCTCTTCTTCTGTCACTTTGGCTGCGGCTGAGCCTGGCACTGGGTGCGTGCATGCTCAGGAGACAGGCTTCTGCGTGTCTCTGGACAGGCCCCGTGCCAGCTGGGACCTGAGCCCCAGCGCAGGTGCACCACCTGCGCTCAGGTTCCTTGGACCGGCCCAGGTCAGCTGAGAGGGAGGAGAACACGGTCCTCACCGCGGAGGGAAGCAAAAGTGCCGACACCTGCCAGCGGGAGAGCCGCATCCAGCAGCCCCGTGGGATCTAAGCCCCCTCTCGCCCCATCCGCTGCCCCCCTCCTCAGCCCCTCCTTTCGGGGCGCCCGGACGGCGCCCGGGGCAGGGGTGGGGGAGGGGCAGGGGCAAGCGCCAGGCCTCCCGCGCCGCCGTACAGCGCTCTCTGACGCCCGCAAAGCCGGGACCAAAGCGCAGGCGCCCCGGCCCGCTGGGCCGGCCACGCCCACCGCCGCCCTGGCGCGCAGGCGCCACTCACCCCGCCCCCGGCAGACTCGCCCCGACCCCGCCCCTCCTGGTTGCTCTGGAGACGGTGGCCACTGGCGCGAGGTGCCCAAGCCCGGGAGAGGGAAGACGGTGGTGAGGGATTGGGGGAGGGGGCGGGGAGGCGTTTTCTGCACTCGGGAGTGGTCCCCGGTGGCAGTGCCGGGACAGATGAGGCCAATAGGCATCCTGCCGAAACCCACCCGATGCACTTCGGGCAGCGCGTCCACTGCCAGGAAAACCTCCAGCGCTGGGGGAAGCGGGCTTCCAAAATGTCTACACCGAATGCCATCAGGAGGCCACGGGGACGCGACGGAAGGGGTGGCCGACGTGGGTGGAGCCTGCTGGGTGGGGACTGGGCCAGGAGAGAAGCTCTGCTATGCTGTCCTGGACAGTTGTTCCCTCCCGTCTGTCTGGCGAAAAGCCAGGAGACAGAAGAAGCTCCAGGAACAAGAGAGCGGCTCCGTTGCCCAAAGTCAGAGGCAAAACTTCCACCGCTAGGGGCCACTGTAGGATAGGAATAGTTCCTTCCTCACACTTGCTGGGGGGCAGAGGGCTGAGTTCTAAGGCAGGGGCAGGGGCAGGGCCCCTTGCAGAAGGGGCTGTGGGGGAAGGGACCCCTGGGCCAGATCTGGGGCTGCTGGGAGAGCCCCCTCTCCATGCCATAGCTCACCTGACCCAGGCCAAGGGTCTGGGTTGGGCCAGGCTGCCAGCCAGACCCGTCTGAAGAGGGGTTTCCTTGCCCACCAAAGTCCCCGAGGCCTCCTCAAGCGGGGGCCTACCTAGGGCCGGCCGGCGTTGCCCTGCAGGTCTCTCCCACGGCCATGGTCACAGACATGCTGTCTCCCATCGCCGTCACCTCCACCTTGTGTCAGGGGAACCCCGGCCTTTCCCACCGGTGACCTGCGGGCTTCGGCCTGGGCTCCCGGCCAGGCCTGCAGAGGCCTGTCTCCCGGAGAGCACAGGCCCAGAGTCTTCCCTCTCCCTTGTCAATGACCTCTCTTTCTCTGCGTTTCTTTGGTGGGACGAGAGGGGCCCCAGAGCACCCCGACGACTCTGAGCAATCAGCCTGCCCTTTCTCCTCTCGCCCACCTTTTTGGGACCGTACGAACGAACGAGCATTTCTCTCGGCTCTGGGGCCGGGGGACGCAAAACGAGACTGCTTACCTCTTGGGTGGTGAGACACTTGCGTGGAAATCATTTCTGCTCACTTGAGGCAGGCACTGCGGTCAAGAGGGCTTACAGGTCCAGGTGTGCCATGGACCGGGTATATTCTAAGCGGCCATCGTGACCGTCCAAAGCGGACGTATGGGTTGTTTGGGCCTTGACTCGAGTCGTAACCATCCGTTTTGGGGGGGAAAAAAGTGAGAACCCATCATCTTAAGCACACTTCCCTCTGCCAGAGCACGCCACGCAACCAGGTGATGTTCCTACTGATTGCCGTTCCAAGCTACCGTAGCGGCCAATGCCGCAGGGATACCGTCCAGATTTGCAAACCGAAGCAGATAGCCCTTCTCGCCGAGGCCCAGCTGCCTGGTCGATCAAGCCCCAGGCCCTGGTGCTCCTGAGGGCTGCGGGGACACCCAGGACTACGCTGCTGATGGCAGGTGGCTCCGGGCCTCAGTGCCCTGCCAGTGGGCTCTACTGGGGAATCCGTGCTCTCGCACGTGGGGGAGGGGGGATTCGGTTGCAGGGGGGCCTCCCTACACATGCCTCTTCTTCTGTCACTTTGGCTGCGGCTGAGCCTGGCACTGGGTGCGTGCATGCTCAGGAGACAGGCTTCTGCGTGTCTCTGGACAGGCCCCGTGCCAGCTGGGACCTGAGCCCCAGCGCAGGTGCACCACCTGCGCTCAGGTTCCTTGGACCGGCCCAGGTCAGCTGAGAGGGAGGAGAACACGGTCCTCACCGCGGAGGGAAGCAAAAGTGCCGACACCTGCCAGCGGGAGAGCCGCATCCAGCAGCCCCGTGGGATCTAAGCCCCCTCTCGCCCCATCCGCTGCCCCCCTCCTCAGCCCCTCCTTTCGGGGCGCCCGGACGGCGCCCGGGGCAGGGGTGGGGGAGGGGCAGGGGCAAGCGCCAGGCCTCCCGCGCCGCCGTACACCGCTCTCTGACGCCCGCAAAGCCGGGACCAAAGCGCAGGCGCCCCGGCCCGCTGGGCCGGCCACGCCCACCGCCGCCCTGGCGCGCAGGCGCCACTCACCCCGCCCCCGGCAGACTCGCCCCGACCCCGCCCCTCCTGGTTGCTCTGGAGACGGTGGCCACTGGCGCGAGGTGCCCAAGCCCGGGAGAGGGAAGACGGTGGTGAGGGATTGGGGGAGGGGGCGGGGAGGCGTTTTCTGCACTCGGGAGTGGTCCCCGGTGGCAGTGCCGGGACAGATGAGGCCAATAGGCATCCTGCCGAAACCCACCCGATGCACTTCGGGCAGCGCGTCCACTGCCAGGAAAACCTCCAGCGCTGGGGGAAGCGGGCTTCCAAAATGTCTACACCGAATGCCACCAGGAGGCCACGGGGACGCGACGGAAGGGGTGGCCGACGTGGGTGGAGCCTGCTGGGTGGGGACTGGGCCAGGAGAGAAGCTCTGCTATGCTGTCCTGGACAGTTGTTCCCTCCCGTCTGTCTGGCGAAAAGCCAGGAGACAGAAGAAGCTCCAGGAACAAGAGAGCGGCTCCGTTGCCCAAAGTCAGAGGCAAAACTTCCACCGCTAGGGGCCACTGTAGGATAGGAATAGTTCCTTCCTCACACTTGCTGGGGGGCAGAGGGCTGAGTTCTAAGGCAGGGGCAGGGGCAGGGCCCCTTGCAGAAGGGGCTGTGGGGGAAGGGACCCCTGGGCCAGATCTGGGGCTGCTGGGAGAGCCCCCTCTCCATGCCATAGCTCACCTGACCCAGGCCAAGGGTCTGGGTTGGGCCAGGCTGCCAGCCAGACCCGTCTGAAGAGGGGTTTCCTTGCCCACCAAAGTCCCCGAGGCCTCCTCAAGCGGGGGCCTACCTAGGGCCGGCCGGCGTTGCCCTGCAGGTCTCTCCCACGGCCATGGTCACAGACATGCTGTCTCCCATCGCCGTCACCTCCACCTTGTGTCAGGGGAACCCCGGCCTTTCCCACCGGTGACCTGCGGGCTTCGGCCTGGGCTCCCGGCCAGGCCTGCAGAGGCCTGTCTCCCGGAGAGCACAGGCCCAGAGTCTTCCCTCTCCCTTGTCAATGACCTCTCTTTCTCTGCGTTTCTTTGGTGGGACGAGAGGGGCCCCAGAGCACCCCGACGACTCTGAGCAATCAGCCTGCCCTTTCTCCTCTCGCCCACCTTTTTGGGACCGTACGAACGAACGAGCATTTCTCTCGGCTCTGGGGCCGGGGGACGCAAAACGAAACTGCTTACCTCTTGGGTGGTGAGACACTTGCGTGGAAATCATTTCTGCTCACTTGAGGCAGGCACTGCGGTCAAGTGGGCTTACAGGTCCAGGTGTGCCATGGACCGGGTATATTCTAAGCGGCCATCGTGACCGTCCAAAGCGGACGTATGGGTTGTTTGGGCCTTGACTCGAGTCGTAACCATCCGTTTTGGGGGGGAAAAAAGTGAGAACCCATCATCTTAAGCACACTTCCCTCTGCCAGAGCACGCCACGCAACCAGGTGATGTTCCTACTGATTGCCGTTCCAAGCTACCGTAGCGGCCAATGCCGCAGGGATACCGTCCAGATTTCCAAACCGAAGCAGATAGCCCTTCTCGCCGAGGCCCAGCTGCCTGGTCGATCAAGCCCCAGGCCCTGGTGCTCCTGAGGGCTGCGGGGACACCCAGGACTACGCTGCTGATGGCAGGTGGCTCCGGGCCTCAGTGCCCTGCCAGTGGGCTCTACTGGGGAATCCGTGCTCTCGCACGCGGGGGAGGGGGGATTCGGTTGCAGGGGGGCCTCCCTACACATGCCTCTTCTTCTGTCACTTTGGCTGCGGCTGAGCCTGGCACTGGGTGCGTGCATGCTCAGGAGACAGGCTTCTGCGTGTCTCTGGACAGGCCCCGTGCCAGCTGGGACCTGAGCCCCAGCGCAGGTGCACCACCTGCGCTCAGGTTCCTTGGACCGGCCCAGGTCAGCTGAGAGGGAGGAGAACACGGTCCTCACCGCGGAGGGAAGCAAAAGTGCCGACACCTGCCAGCGGGAGAGCCGCATCCAGCAGCCCCGTGGGATCTAAGCCCCCTCTCGCCCCATCCGCTGCCCCCCTCCTCAGCCCCTCCTTTCGGGGCGCCCGGACGGCGCCCGGGGCAGGGGTGGGGGAGGGGCAGGGGCAAGCGCCAGGCCTCCCGCGCCGCCGTACAGCGCTCTCTGACGCCCGCAAAGCCGGGACCAAAGTGCAGGCGCCCCGGCCCGCTGGGCCGGCCACGCCCACCGCCGCCCTGGCGCGCAGGCGCCACTCACCCCGCCCCCGGCAGACTCGCCCCGACCCCGCCCCTCCTGGTTGCTCTGGAGACGGTGGCCACTGGCGCGAGGTGCCCAAGCCCGGGAGAGGGAAGACGGTGGTGAGGGATTGGGGGAGGGGGCGGGGAGGCGTTTTCTGCACTCGGGAGTGGTCCCCGGTGGCAGTGCCGGGACAGATGAGGCCAATAGGCATCCTGCCGAAACCCACCCGATGCACTTCGGGCAGCGCGTCCACTGCCAGGAAAACCTCCAGCGCTGGGGGAAGCGGGCTTCCAAAATGTCTACACCGAATGCCACCAGGAGGCCACGGGGACGCGACGGAAGGGGTGGCCGACGTGGGTGGAGCCTGCTGGGTGGGGACTGGGCCAGGAGAGAAGCTCTGCTATGCTGTCCTGGACAGTTGTTCCCTCCCGTCTGTCTGGCGAAAAGCCAGGAGACAGAAGAAGCTCCAGGAACAAGAGAGCGGCTCCGTTGCCCAAAGTCAGAGGCAAAACTTCCACCGCTAGGGGCCACTGTAGGATAGGAATAGTTCCTTCCTCACACTTGCTGGGGGGCAGAGGGCTGAGTTCTAAGGCAGGGGCAGGGGCAGGGCCCCTTGCAGAAGGGGCTGTGGGGGAAGGGACCCCTGGGCCAGATCTGGGGCTGCTGGGAGAGCCCCCTCTCCATGCCATAGCTCACCTGACCCAGGCCAAGGGTCTGGGTTGGGCCAGGCTGCCAGCCAGACCCGTCTGAAGAGGGGTTTCCTTGCCCACCAAAGTCCCCGAGGCCTCCTCAAGCGGGGGCCTACCTAGGGCCGGCCGGCGTTGCCCTGCAGGTCTCTCCCACGGCCATGGTCACAGACATGCTGTCTCCCATCGCCGTCACCTCCACCTTGTGTCAGGGGAACCCCGGCCTTTCCCACCGGTGACCTGCGGGCTTCGGCCTGGGCTCCCGGCCAGGCCTGCAGAGGCCTGTCTCCCGGAGAGCACAGGCCCAGAGTCTTCCCTCTCCCTTGTCAATGACCTCTCTTTCTCTGCGTTTCTTTGGTGGGACGAGAGGGGCCCCAGAGCACCCCGACGACTCTGAGCAATCAGCCTGCCCTTTCTCCTCTCGCCCACCTTTTTGGGACCGTACGAACGAACGAGCATTTCTCTCGGCTCTGGGGCCGGGGGACGCAAAACGAAACTGCTTACCTCTTGGGTGGTGAGACACTTGCGTGGAAATCATTTCTGCTCACTTGAGGCAGGCACTGCGGTCAAGTGGGCTTACAGGTCCAGGTGTGCCATGGACCGGGTATATTCTAAGCGGCCATCGTGACCGTCCAAAGCGGACGTATGGGTTGTTTGGGCCTTGACTCGAGTCGTAACCATCCGTTTTGGGGGGGAAAAAAGTGAGAACCCATCATCTTAAGCACACTTCCCTCTGCCAGAGCACGCCACGCAACCAGGTGATGTTCCTACTGATTGCCGTTCCAAGCTACCGTAGCGGCCAATGCCGCAGGGATACCGTCCAGATTTCCAAACCGAAGCAGATAGCCCTTCTCGCCGAGGCCCAGCTGCCTGGTCGATCAAGCCCCAGGCCCTGGTGCTCCTGAGGGCTGCGGGGACACCCAGGACTACGCTGCTGATGGCAGGTGGCTCCGGGCCTCAGTGCCCTGCCAGTGGGCTCTACTGGGGAATCCGTGCTCTCGCACGCGGGGGAGGGGGGATTCGGTTGCAGGGGGGCCTCCCTACACATGCCTCTTCTTCTGTCACTTTGGCTGCGGCTGAGCCTGGCACTGGGTGCGTGCATGCTCAGGAGACAGGCTTCTGCGTGTCTCTGGACAGGCCCCGTGCCAGCTGGGACCTGAGCCCCAGCGCAGGTGCACCACCTGCGCTCAGGTTCCTTGGACCGGCCCAGGTCAGCTGAGAGGGAGGAGAACACGGTCCTCACCGCGGAGGGAAGCAAAAGTGCCGACACCTGCCAGCGGGAGAGCCGCATCCAGCAGCCCCGTGGGATCTAAGCCCCCTCTCGCCCCATCCGCTGCCCCCCTCCTCAGCCCCTCCTTTCGGGGCGCCCGGACGGCGCCCGGGGCAGGGGTGGGGGAGGGGCAGGGGCAAGCGCCAGGCCTCCCGCGCCGCCGTACACCGCTCTCTGACGCCCGCAAAGCCGGGACCAAAGCGCAGGCGCCCCGGCCCGCTGGGCCGGCCACGCCCACCGCCGCCCTGGCGCGCAGGCGCCACTCACCCCGCCCCCGGCAGACTCGCCCCGACCCCGCCCCTCCTGGTTGCTCTGGAGACGGTGGCCACTGGCGCGAGGTGCCCAAGCCCGGGAGAGGGAAGACGGTGGTGAGGGATTGGGGGAGGGGGCGGGGAGGCGTTTTCTGCACTCGGGAGTGGTCCCCGGTGGCAGTGCCGGGACAGATGAGGCCAATAGGCATCCTGCCGAAACCCACCCGATGCACTTCGGGCAGCGCGTCCACTGCCAGGAAAACCTCCAGCGCTGGGGGAAGCGGGCTTCCAAAATGTCTACACCGAATGCCACCAGGAGGCCACGGGGACGCGACGGAAGGGGTGGCCGACGTGGGTGGAGCCTGCTGGGTGGGGACTGGGCCAGGAGAGAAGCTCTGCTATGCTGTCCTGGACAGTTGTTCCCTCCCGTCTGTCTGGCGAAAAGCCAGGAGACAGAAGAAGCTCCAGGAACAAGAGAGCGGCTCCGTTGCCCAAAGTCAGAGGCAAAACTTCCACCGCTAGGGGCCACTGTAGGATAGGAATAGTTCCTTCCTCACACTTGCTGGGGGGCAGAGGGCTGAGTTCTAAGGCAGGGGCAGGGGCAGGGCCCCTTGCAGAAGGGGCTGTGGGGGAAGGGACCCCTGGGCCAGATCTGGGGCTGCTGGGAGAGCCCCCGCTCCATGCCATAGCTCACCTGACCCAGGCCAAGGGTCTGGGTTGGGCCAGGCTGCCAGCCAGACCCGTCTGAAGAGGGGTTTCCTTGCCCACCAAAGTCCCCGAGGCCTCCTCAAGCGGGGGCCTACCTAGGGCCGGCCGGCGTTGCCCTGCAGGTCTCTCCCACGGCCATGGTCACAGACATGCTGTCTCCCATCGCCGTCACCTCCACCTTGTGTCAGGGGAACCCCGGCCTTTCCCACCGGTGACCTGCGGGCTTCGGCCTGGGCTCCCGGCCAGGCCTGCAGAGGCCTGTCTCCCGGAGAGCACAGGCCCAGAGTCTTCCCTCTCCCTTGTCAATGACCTCTCTCTCTCTGCGTTTCTTTGGTGGGACGAGAGGGGCCCCAGAGCACCCCGACGACTCTGAGCAATCAGCCTGCCCTTTCTCCTCTCGCCCACCTTTTTGGGACCGTACGAACGAACGAGCATTTCTCTCGGCTCTGGGGCCGGGGGACGCAAAACGAAACTGCTTACCTCTTGGGTGGTGAGACACTTGCGTGGAAATCATTTCTGCTCACTTGAGGCAGGCACTGCGGTCAAGTGGGCTTACAGGTCCAGGTGTGCCATGGACCGGGTATATTCTAAGCGGCCATCGTGACCGTCCAAAGCGGACGTATGGGTTGTTTGGGCCTTGACTCGAGTCGTAACCATCCGTTTTGGGGGGGAAAAAAGTGAGAACCCATCATCTTAAGCACACTTCCCTCTGCCAGAGCACGCCACGCAACCAGGTGATGTTCCTACTGATTGCCGTTCCAAGCTACCGTAGCGGCCAATGCCGCAGGGATACCGTCCAGATTTCCAAACCGAAGCAGATAGCCCTTCTCGCCGAGGCGCAGCTGCCTGGTCGATCAAGCCCCAGGCCCTGGTGCTCCTGAGGGCTGCGGGGACACCCAGGACTACGCTGCTGATGGCAGGTGGCTCCGGGCCTCAGTGCCCTGCCAGTGGGCTCTACTGGGGAATCCGTGCTCTCGCACGTGGGGGAGGGGGGATTCGGTTGCAGGGGGGCCTCCCTACACATGCCTCTTCTTCTGTCACTTTGGCTGCGGCTGAGCCTGGCACTGGGTGCGTGCATGCTCAGGAGACAGGCTTCTGCGTGTCTCTGGACAGGCCCCGTGCCAGCTGGGACCTGAGCCCCAGCGCAGGTGCACCACCTGCGCTCAGGTTCCTTGGACCGGCCCAGGTCAGCTGAGAGGGAGGAGAACACGGTCCTCACCGCGGAGGGAAGCAAAAGTGCCGACACCTGCCAGCGGGAGAGCCGCATCCAGCAGCCCCGTGGGATCTAAGCCCCCTCTCGCCCCATCCGCTGCCCCCCTCCTCAGCCCCTCCTTTCGGGGCGCCCGGACGGCGCCCGGGGCAGGGGTGGGGGAGGGGCAGGGGCAAGCGCCAGGCCTCCCGCGCCGCCGTACAGCGCTCTCTGACGCCCGCAAAGCCGGGACCAAAGCGCAGGCGCCCCGGCCCGCTGGGCCGGCCACGCCCACCGCCGCCCTGGCGCGCAGGCGCCACTCACCCCGCCCCCGGCAGACTCGCCCCGACCCCGCCCCTCCTGGTTGCTCTGGAGACGGTGGCCACTGGCGCGAGGTGCCCAAGCCCGGGAGAGGGAAGACGGTGGTGAGGGATTGGGGGAGGGGGCGGGGAGGCGTTTTCTGCACTCGGGAGTGGTCCCCGGTGGCAGTGCCGGGACAGATGAGGCCAATAGGCATCCTGCCGAAACCCACCCGATGCACTTCGGGCAGCGCGTCCACTGCCAGGAAAACCTCCAGCGCTGGGGGAAGCGGGCTTCCAAAATGTCTACACCGAATGCCACCAGGAGGCCACGGGGACGCGACGGAAGGGGTGGCCGACGTGGGTGGAGCCTGCTGGGTGGGGACTGGGCCAGGAGAGAAGCTCTGCTATGCTGTCCTGGACAGTTGTTCCCTCCCGTCTGTCTGGCGAAAAGCCAGGAGACAGAAGAAGCTCCAGGAACAAGAGAGCGGCTCCGTTGCCCAAAGTCAGAGGCAAAACTTCCACCGCTAGGGGCCACTGTAGGATAGGAATAGTTCCTTCCTCACACTTGCTGGGGGGCAGAGGGCTGAGTTCTAAGGCAGGGGCAGGGGCAGGGCCCCTTGCAGAAGGGGCTGTGGGGGAAGGGACCCCTGGGCCAGATCTGGGGCTGCTGGGAGAGCCCCCTCTCCATGCCATAGCTCACCTGACCCAGGCCAAGGGTCTGGGTTGGGCCAGGCTGCCAGCCAGACCCGTCTGAAGAGGGGTTTCCTTGCCCACCAAAGTCCCCGAGGCCTCCTCAAGCGGGGGCCTACCTAGGGCCGGCCGGCGTTGCCCTGCAGGTCTCTCCCACGGCCATGGTCACAGACATGCTGTCTCCCATCGCCGTCACCTCCACCTTGTGTCAGGGGAACCCCGGCCTTTCCCACCGGTGACCTGCGGGCTTCGGCCTGGGCTCCCGGCCAGGCCTGCAGAGGCCTGTCTCCCGGAGAGCACAGGCCCAGAGTCTTCCCTCTCCCTTGTCAATGACCTCTCTTTCTCTGCGTTTCTTTGGTGGGACGAGAGGGGCCCCAGAGCACCCCGACGACTCTGAGCAATCAGCCTGCCCTTTCTCCTCTCGCCCACCTTTTTGGGACCGTACGAACGAACGAGCATTTCTCTCGGCTCTGGGGCCGGGGGACGCAAAACGAAACTGCTTACCTCTTGGGTGGTGAGACACTTGCGTGGAAATCATTTCTGCTCACTTGAGGCAGGCACTGCGGTCAAGTGGGCTTACAGGTCCAGGTGTGCCATGGACCGGGTATATTCTAAGCGGCCATCGTGACCGTCCAAAGCGGACGTATGGGTTGTTTGGGCCTTGACTCGAGTCGTAACCATCCGTTTTGGGGGGGAAAAAAGTGAGAACCCATCATCTTAAGCACACTTCCCTCTGCCAGAGCACGCCACGCAACCAGGTGATGTTCCTACTGATTGCCGTTCCAAGCTACCGTAGCGGCCAATGCCGCAGGGATACCGTCCAGATTTCCAAACCGAAGCAGATAGCCCTTCTCGCCGAGGCGCAGCTGCCTGGTCGATCAAGCCCCAGGCCCTGGTGCTCCTGAGGGCTGCGGGGACACCCAGGACTACGCTGCTGATGGCAGGTGGCTCCGGGCCTCAGTGCCCTGCCAGTGGGCTCTACTGGGGAATCCGTGCTCTCGCACGTGGGGGAGGGGGGATTCGGTTGCAGGGGGGCCTCCCTACACATGCCTCTTCTTCTGTCACTTTGGCTGCGGCTGAGCCTGGCACTGGGTGCGTGCATGCTCAGGAGACAGGCTTCTGCGTGTCTCTGGACAGGCCCCGTGCCAGCTGGGACCTGAGCCCCAGCGCAGGTGCACCACCTGCGCTCAGGTTCCTTGGACCGGCCCAGGTCAGCTGAGAGGGAGGAGAACACGGTCCTCACCGCGGAGGGAAGCAAAAGTGCCGACACCTGCCAGCGGGAGAGCCGCATCCAGCAGCCCCGTGGGATCTAAGCCCCCTCTCGCCCCATCCGCTGCCCCCCTCCTCAGCCCCTCCTTTCGGGGCGCCCGGACGGCGCCCGGGGCAGGGGTGGGGGAGGGGCAGGGGCAAGCGCCAGGCCTCCCGCGCCGCCGTACAGCGCTCTCTGACGCCCGCAAAGCCGGGACCAAAGCGCAGGCGCCCCGGCCCGCTGGGCCGGCCACGCCCACCGCCGCCCTGGCGCGCAGGCGCCACTCACCCCGCCCCCGGCAGACTCGCCCCGACCCCGCCCCTCCTGGTTGCTCTGGAGACGGTGGCCACTGGCGCGAGGTGCCCAAGCCCGGGAGAGGGAAGACGGTGGTGAGGGATTGGGGGAGGGGGCGGGGAGGCGTTTTCTGCACTCGGGAGTGGTCCCCGGTGGCAGTGCCGGGACAGATGAGGCCAATAGGCATCCTGCCGAAACCCACCCGATGCACTTCGGGCAGCGCGTCCACTGCCAGGAAAACCTCCAGCGCTGGGGGAAGCGGGCTTCCAAAATGTCTACACCGAATGCCATCAGGAGGCCACGGGGACGCGACGGAAGGGGTGGCCGACGTGGGTGGAGCCTGCTGGGTGGGGACTGGGCCAGGAGAGAAGCTCTGCTATGCTGTCCTGGACAGTTGTTCCCTCCCGTCTGTCTGGCGAAAAGCCAGGAGACAGAAGAAGCTCCAGGAACAAGAGAGCGGCTCCGTTGCCCAAAGTCAGAGGCAAAACTTCCACCGCTAGGGGCCACTGTAGGATAGGAATAGTTCCTTCCTCACACTTGCTGGGGGGCAGAGGGCTGAGTTCTAAGGCAGGGGCAGGGGCAGGGCCCCTTGCAGAAGGGGCTGTGGGGGAAGGGACCCCTGGGCCAGATCTGGGGCTGCTGGGAGAGCCCCCTCTCCATGCCATAGCTCACCTGACCCAGGCCAAGGGTCTGGGTTGGGCCAGGCTGCCAGCCAGACCCGTCTGAAGAGGGGTTTCCTTGCCCACCAAAGTCCCCGAGGCCTCCTCAAGCGGGGGCCTACCTAGGGCCGGCCGGCGTTGCCCTGCAGGTCTCTCCCACGGCCATGGTCACAGACATGCTGTCTCCCATCGCCGTCACCTCCACCTTGTGTCAGGGGAACCCCGGCCTTTCCCACCGGTGACCTGCGGGCTTCGGCCTGGGCTCCCGGCCAGGCCTGCAGAGGCCTGTCTCCCGGAGAGCACAGGCCCAGAGTCTTCCCTCTCCCTTGTCAATGACCTCTCTTTCTCTGCGTTTCTTTGGTGGGACGAGAGGGGCCCCAGAGCACCCCGACGACTCTGAGCAATCAGCCTGCCCTTTCTCCTCTCGCCCACCTTTTTGGGACCGTACGAACGAACGAGCATTTCTCTCGGCTCTGGGGCCGGGGGACGCAAAACGAGACTGCTTACCTCTTGGGTGGTGAGACACTTGCGTGGAAATCATTTCTGCTCACTTGAGGCAGGCACTGCGGTCAAGAGGGCTTACAGGTCCAGGTGTGCCATGGACCGGGTATATTCTAAGCGGCCATCGTGACCGTCCAAAGCGGACGTATGGGTTGTTTGGGCCTTGACTCGAGTCGTAACCATCCGTTTTGGGGGGGAAAAAAGTGAGAACCCATCATCTTAAGCACACTTCCCTCTGCCAGAGCACGCCACGCAACCAGGTGATGTTCCTACTGATTGCCGTTCCAAGCTACCGTAGCGGCCAATGCCGCAGGGTTACCGTCCAGATTTCCAAACCGAAGCAGATAGCCCTTCTCGCCGAGGCGCAGCTGCCTGGTCGATCAAGCCCCAGGCCCTGGTGCTCCTGAGGGCTGCGGGGACACCCAGGACTACGCTGCTGATGGCAGGTGGCTCCGGGCCTCAGTGCCCTGCCAGTGGGCTCTACTGGGGAATCCGTGCTCTCGCACGTGCGGGAGGGGGGATTCGGTTGCAGGGGGGCCTCCCTACACATGCCTCTTCTTCTGTCACTTTGGCTGGGGCTGAGCCTGGCACTGGGTGCGTGCATGCTCAGGAGACAGGCTTCTGCGTGTCTCTGGACAGGCCCCGTGCCAGCTGGGACCTGAGCCCCAGCGCAGGTGCACCACCTGCGCTCAGGTTCCTTGGACCGGCCCAGGTCAGCTGAGAGGGAGGAGAACACGGTCCTCACCGCGGAGGGAAGCAAAAGTGCCGACACCTGCCAGCGGGAGAGCCGCATCCAGCAGCCCCGTGGGATCTAAGCCCCCTCTCGCCCCATCCGCTGCCCCCCTCCTCAGCCCCTCCTTTCGGGGCGCCCGGACGGCGCCCGGGGCAGGGGTGGGGGAGGGGCAGGGGCAAGCGCCAGGCCTCCCGCGCCGCCGTACACCGCTCTCTGACGCCCGCAAAGCCGGGACCAAAGCGCAGGCGCCCCCCGCTGGGCCGGCCACGCCCACCGCCGCCCTGGCGCGCAGGCGCCACTCACCCCGCCCCCGGCAGACTCGCCCCGACCCCGCCCCTCCTGGTTGCTCTGGAGACGGTGGCCACTGGCGCGAGGTGCCCAAGCCCGGGAGAGGGAAGACGGTGGTGAGGGATTGGGGGAGGGGGCGGGGAGGCGTTTTCTGCACTCGGGAGTGGTCCCCGGTGGCAGTGCCGGGACAGATGAGGCCAATAGGCATCCTGCCGAAACCCACCCGATGCACTTCGGGCAGCGCGTCCACTGCCAGGAAAACCTCCAGCGCTGGGGGAAGCGGGCTTCCAAAATGTCTACACCGAATGCCACCAGGAGGCCACGGGGACGCGACGGAAGGGGTGGCCGACGTGGGTGGAGCCTGCTGGGTGGGGACTGGGCCAGGAGAGAAGCTCTGCTATGCTGTCCTGGACAGTTGTTCCCTCCCGTCTGTCTGGCGAAAAGCCAGGAGACAGAAGAAGCTCCAGGAACAAGAGAGCGGCTCCGTTGCCCAAAGTCAGAGGCAAAACTTCCACCGCTAGGGGCCACTGTAGGATAGGAATAGTTCCTTCCTCACACTTGCTGGGGGGCAGAGGGCTGAGTTCTAAGGCAGGGGCAGGGGCAGGGCCCCTTGCAGAAGGGGCTGTGGGGGAAGGGACCCCTGGGCCAGATCTGGGGCTGCTGGGAGAGCCCCC